>NC_080438.1:21991683-22302760 GCF_028018845.1 Melospiza georgiana | reverse complement strand
ACAATGTTGTTAGTAAGGAAAGCAGATGTATCAGATGGCAGTTCACAGGGTATGTAGCATCTTTTTTCTCTCTCTCTGCCTCTTATACTGAAAACTGCCACAACTGAAGGCACTGGCCAACATTATTTTTGTTTTTGTAAACATTTATTACAGTTTGCATGTCCAAATCCCATTCCCAAAGCAGAGCTGATGGTCTTTGTAGAAAGCAGCTACATGGGCAGGTGCTCAGGCTGGGTGGCTGGGAGGAACAATACACCACTGCCTGACTCTGTGCTTGAAGAATGTGTTCAGGACTTTCAGCTGATCATTATTTTTTCTGGCAGGGTAAGAGAGAATTCAGCAGTTGTTGGGGGGTTTTGTTTGTTTGTTGTTTTATTTTATTTTTTCTAATGTTACTCAGCTTTAGAAGACTCTAGCTAATTAAATTATTTTGCTGCCCAGGTTTACTATGAATAATGGCTTAAACACCAGAAGTTTGAATAAGGCAATTAGTTGTGAAAGTTGGATCAAGAATGATTATTAGGGCATTTGCTATTCTGCCCATTGTCCTCTAAAGAGGATGCCTTCCATTATAGAGACTGCAAAACCTTAGGTGTTTTGCAAGAAGAGTCATTGACAGACCTGAGATGCCTGTCAGCTTCAATTGTTGCATCTCCCCCTGCATGTCCTTTTCCTTTTCATGCTCCTGGGAACTCCAGGCCTGTGCTCATTATGTTAACCAATACCTCTTGTTCCCATGTAGAAGTTAATGGTCATTGCTTTTCCTGTATTACAGTGTGTGTGTTTTCATTTAGGCCTCTGTGGTTTCTGATGAATTACACAAATTCAGCCTATTCTACTTGCAGACACAGCAAGCTCTTTGCACAGGCATATAGCTGAAGTAATTTATTTAAAAGCATCCTGGTAAAAATATTTTCCTGGTTTTGTCAGCCACTGCTAGTTTTCATTTCTGGGGAGTAAATAGCAGTGTTCATTTTGGTAAATCCTCATTCATTTTCCCTATTTAAAATAGATACAGCTGCCCTGTGTAAATAACTTACTGTGCTTTAAGGATGACACTGTGACAGCTGTAGTGCCCACAATTGCCATGAAAAGCCCAAACATTGTATGAAGGAAGATCTGTTACGATCCAGACATGGGGAAGATACACAAGTAGAAATCCCACAGGCTAGAAACAAAGCAAAAAAGGCTGCAGGCAGCAAGGAAGGAATGTTCTTCCAGAGAAATTTCCAAAGAAGATATAATTGCAGGTGATATTCTTCCCCTGAAAGAGAAAATGGAATTGTTCAGATCAGACACAGCTGATCTGTTGGAGCCTGAGTACCTAGTTCCAGTTTTTGGGGAATGTGGGAGGAAGGAGATGCCAAATGTCAGCCTATGGACTTAATTGTGCTGGGGAGGGTTTTCCCCTGTGTCTGGTTTTGCAGCTTGGTACAGTTGTGTAACACTGATAATAGGAATGTGGTGTTGTGAACAGCACATGCTATCCCAGAGACTGTCACTCTTCTCAGTACTGGTTTTCTGTCACTGTTTAATTTGGTGAAAGCCATGGTAAAGATCAGTGGACTTTAGGATGCCTGGAATTTAATTTTGCATTTTTGTCATGCTGTCTTAACTGGGAAACCCAAACAGGTTATCTCATTTTTCCTTGGTTCTGTGCTGAAAATGGAAAAGCAAGTCTGCATTTAGATTTTTCATGAAGCAAATTTAGATATTCTTCTGTAGTATAAATTCAATCAGCTTCTTTGGGAAGATGATGAAAATTCTGGATGTAGACTAATAGTGCTGGAAAAAGCAGTGGAGGTCTTGAAGTTTTCGTAACATTTTTCTTACAACAGCAGTTGCTGCAGACCAAACACCATTAGAAAAGTTGGAAAGGTGCTAGAGGAGAAAATGATCCTGTGTGGAAGATTAGTTTAGGGATCTACAGTTTATAATAGTGTTTTTATTTACCCTAGCATGAAAAGTGTTTAGAGAAGAGCCCCAACATTTGAACAAGGCTGACGGGGTTTCAGGCAGGTGGTTTCCCCTCCTGTGCAGGCTGGTGCACAGTAGCAGTTTCACTGAGCTGTCTCACAGAGCCTCTGCTTTGCAGAGTACATCAGAATTTGGGTTTTCTTTTGAAGCAGTGTTGAAACTGGGTGTTGTGTAATGGCTTGTTTTGACCTTGGAAAGGGTTTTTTTTTAATTTAAGATCGTGCTGATACTAGCTGCAGGATGGGA
The DNA here is from genome assembly GCF_028018845.1 of Melospiza georgiana. Taxonomy (NCBI): domain Eukaryota; kingdom Metazoa; phylum Chordata; class Aves; order Passeriformes; family Passerellidae; genus Melospiza; species Melospiza georgiana. Next base: position 22,300,537 of record NC_080438.1, on the reverse strand, counting down.
GAATGATTCCTGAGGACACATGCTTGTATGTTTTGGTTTTTATTTAGTCTCTAGTTTGAGACTGCAAGGAACCATTATGATCCTCTAGTCTTTATGGGAGTTTGCACCCACTCTTGTGGGTCTGTTAACTCCAAAACTTAGGGGTGAATTAGTGAAAGCATTTCTGAAATATAGCAAGACTTTTCTAGACATTCTACTAGAATGTATGAATTGTCTGTTACATACTTCAATATTTTGTTCCAGTTTATACTTATTCTCCCTCTTAAACCACTTTGCATTTTATTCCTCTGCTGATCACTGGTTCCTAGCCCTTGAATCCAGTCATTCCTGCTTTTTGTTGTGCTGATGAGAGATCTGCAATTGGGCTCCTTGCTGGCTGTGGGCAAAGGCCTTCTTTCCCTTCAATAAGTTGAGCCGGTTGAGCTCCATTAGGACTACTTTTTATTATTATTGTGTGTATGACTGCAGCACCTGACTGCCTAAGGCTCTGCTTACATTAAGTGTTAAGCCTGGGCTTGAGCTCTGGGCTTTGGCAGCAATTCCTGCTGCGCTGCTGCTGCTGAGGTTGGAGCCCGACTGCTGCGTTCTCCTTTCTGTTCATGGGAGGCAGGGTCCCAGATCAGCTGCACAGCAGGTCTGGCAGTGCTGCCATCCAGGTAGTCCTGGAAACCTGCCTTCCAGGAAAGGAGTGATGAGGAGAGTGCCATTTGTTTCTGGAGTTGTGCCTGTGGAGAAGGGGTCTGTCCATGCACTGCATTGAGCCAGGAGAGAATTTACCTTGCCAGGCTTACCCTCCATGAACTGGAAAATGCAGGGTCTGGGGTGCTCCCCTGAGCTTTTGCAGGCACAGTGCACACTTCTGGATGCCTTTAGATGAGAAAACCACATCACTCAGGACTGGGACATAAACCCAGGAGATGACCCTGATCTCAGACAGATGAGAGAGCCTACCATTACAGAATCAACTGTGTCAGTCCAGTGCCCCAGGATACTGATAGGATGACAACTGTCAGTGTCCTGCAAGTGTTAGGGTAGCAGATTTCTTTTACTAAAAAAAAAAATAAAGACAGCAGAGGCTGAAGCCACACCCTTTAGAATAGATACAAATAGATACTAGGGCTGTCATCCTGTGTTGAAGTGCAGTAGAAGTAGTTTTGTCAAGTGCGTGACAAGTGGTCGGGATTGGCTTTTGAAAGGACAGTAAACAGCTTGTGGTTCATGTGATAGAAAACAGAACCAGTGAAGAAGGGTGATGGGGGTAGAGGAATAAGCTGAGAAAATGACTTTTGGAGTACTGTATAAGGACAAGATTGATTTAGCTGACACCAGAGAAAAAGGTGGATTGCAAAGCTTATGTTCCAGACCAGAAGTTTTACAGTTCAGTAAGTGTCATAATATCAATGTCCTGCTTTGAAAGTTTCTTTAATAAGTGTATGAACTTCTGTTCATCTCTATAGTTCTGGGTTTGGTTGCTGAGAACTGTAAATTACACTTTTCCACCTCACATGTCAGTTTGAGCATAGGTAACACGACTTCCTTCTGGGAGGAGACAGGATGCCTTCTAGGCTTGAATATCTTTCCTGTTCCTAGCTTATATGTGTGTAAATTAAAAAATATTGATTTTGGATGGTAGCTCGTGAGATGAAAAGATAACCTAAAATGGTGTTTTCATTGTATGGTCCCATCTGATACAAAACATAGGATGAGCCATATGATGGGACTGGGGTTAAGTCTCCTCCCCAGCTTCTGGCATCTTTCTTGCAGCTTTCTTTGGGAAGATAAACTGTGATGCTGACAGGTTACGTATGTGAAGGCATTCACATTGCCTTAAGATATCCTCACCTGATGAATTCAGGGCCATCCAGGAAATTAGAAGAGACTCCCTTGGCTCCCCCATCAGACTTTTCTGTTTTCTTTTTTTTTTTTTTTTTAAGGGAAAAATAAGTCTCTAAGAAGCTCCTTTCACATTACACAGATCTTAAAAACTAATTCTTCCATCCTTTAATGAAGAAAGGTTGCTTCTGGATTTCAGGTTGAGAGACATTCTGTGCCTCCACTGTCATCTCTCCTCAGAATAGTTTAAAAGGTGCTGGTCTACAGCAAACTTCTGCTGCAGGGTGACAGCAGAGTAGGTAAATGCTTTGTGTCTGCTAGCAAAGTACTAAATCATGATTTCCCTCTGAATCTCTCCATCAAGGACATTACAAAAGGAGAGTGGGAATTCCCAGCCAAAGGCGGCCAGTTCAGTTTGTAGCTAACAAGATCTTACAGACATCAAAAAATAAATGAGGTTCCCTGCTCCAGTTGCAGCAACAGTCATAGAGCTTCAAAGAGGTCACAGGTGTGGAAATTGGAGGTCTCTTAATGGAGACTGAGATAAAAAGGGATTATTTAAAGCCTTGGATGTAAGTTTCTGATCTGAAGAGTGGTGAGTAATGCAATTGCTGGGAGGTATCTTTGACTTTGCCTAGAGAATGCTAACAAGCAATCAAAATGCTTGCCCACAGCCAAACTGTTTTTTCCCTTTCCACTCTTTAGAATAATAAAAAGCATTACACACAAACCCCACTGTTAATGCAACATGTGGGTGAAGTTCCAGGCTATTGTGTATAAAACTCAGTCCTAATTCCAGCAGTAATTATAACTTGTTCCTCTCTCTCTCCCCTGTTGTTTGGTGACACCGCAGGAAGTGATGCAAAGTTCTCTGTTTGTGCATGTATTAACTTAGGTTGAGTATATCTAATCTCTTGATTTTCTTTCTTTTCCTGTCAAAGTCTCAGTTGTAATACTGTGCAATTAGAAACTTTTAACATTTAGCTTCAGTGTCAGTTCTGTTAAGAAGCTGGTTCTACTGCTTGTGGATGTTTTGCTTCTTTTCTGTTTATAATGCAATCTGACATTTGTTTTCCTCTTTCTCTTGAGGCTGATTTTGTTCATATTACAGTTTCCTTGCAACACATGTTTTCTCATTTTCTAGTCTGCTGTTTTGGAGGCCATCAGCAGTTTAGGCTGTGAGGTCCTGCCCTTGTCTATACTTGATAGAAAAAGCATAGTAAATACCAATAGTAAAATTCATAATTTGCTGCCAGCTATCTGTGGTAACCTTGACATCTCCTGTTTGATCATAAGGGCTCCAGCAATAATTGCTGAATATAAAAGGGTTTTTAGCATTGCATTTGTATGCAGGGTGTGAGAAAGTCCAAGGCTTTTTATTTATGCTGGTATATTACACCATATAATTGCATCCATCTTTTGATCTGTGGTATGAATTAGTTCCATTGAAAACATGTTTTCTATTTTTAAATCGGCTGTCTTGATCCGAGTTCTTGAAACAATCTGCTTTTTGGCCTTGTTTTTGTGTATATTTTCCATATTGTGCTGGATTTAATATAGTTGTTGACATACTGGTTTTCAGTGTTTTTTCCTTACTGTTTTCTCTATTTTGTATAAATCTCTTCATGTTTTATGTTACCCTGTTTTATTTATCTGGATCAAGTATTTAACTTATTTAATACCTGACTGTTTCACAGTTTATAACATTTGATGGTGACGTGCCAGTATTAGAAAGGTAGAATGGAGAAGTGGGGACCTTAGTGCCCTGTTTTCATACTTGGCTTAACTGAATACTCTGTATTCAGGGATGGTTGGGCTGAAAGGCCAGAGCTACAATAATTCATGAAGTCAGTAGGGATGCAGAAGGATCTTCTTGAAACTTGGATCATAGGTGGGATGGTCTCTGCAGAATCCCAATTTTCTCCACTGGTCAGTAGCTTAGTCTCAGTTTTTCATTTGAGTGAATAAATTGCAAATTTGAGGTTAAAAGGGATTGCTAAGGCCCAAGTTAACATTTCCAAGGAGCATTATATTCTCCTTGTCTTTGCTGTGGCTCTTGTGATGCTCACAAAAGCATGAGCTGTGCTACCAGGAGGGCAGGGCTGCTGTCCCTCAGAGTAGCAATGCAGTGTTTTCCTGTGTTCCTCAACCCAAAATCCTTTGCTGCTCTCTTATGCTTGGTGGCCTTTTCACCTGCTCCGTATAGCAGCTTCTGTGGCAGGGCCCTGGTCTGTGATGAGGCCTGCTCTTTGTCATAAAAGTAGTAGAAACAAAATGGCACACAAAATGTGTCAAGTTTGGCAGAGCAGGAAGATACCAGATATTCCAAGTATTTGTCTCATGCTCCATCCATTAGATGGCCCTTCTTGATTTAAGACCTTTGCGTTGCCCTGCCCGTGGTTGTAATGCGCGTGGAGAGTGCATTTGTGAGTGCATTTTTTCCCTTTGCAGTTGTTCTGCTTGAGGTGTGTGCTTGCTGGGGTTTTTTTTAATCAGTTCGTGTTGATTCTTATCATCTGTATAATAGTTTGGGGTTGATGTAATCATTGTTACATGTATTTCATTAAGAGATGTGCGTGTACTCAGGCGTTTGCATAATTCATGAAGTCAAGTATGTTCACATACCCCTTGTGAGTGCATGTACTAAGTATGTACTTCTCTTCTTTGTATCAGTGGCTCATTGGGAAAGGTGCACTGCATTTATTTGGTGTGTATATATGTAAAAAACCCACAAGTTCTACCATTTATTTTCTTTCTTATACACCCACCTCGAAAACGTAAAGAAAAACACACACTTCTGCTAAGGTTCTAGGATAGTTTATTTTTTCATTCAGCCATTAGTTTATTCGTTCAGGAGTTGTACACTGGAAAAAAAAAGTGCATCCATTAGACAGTGAGGGCTTTATTTATGAGGGGGGTGGTGTTTCAAAGGGGAAGCTGTCAAGTCCCAAAAGAGCCTTTCATGGTGTATTCTCAGCGTGCTTCTGAGGCCACTGCTCTGCTCATCAGGAGGAGAGGCAGAAATGTGGGCTTTACAGAGCAACTGTGTGTTTCACTGGTCCCTGCGCTCACTGACGTTTATTTACATATTGGGAGAGTAAATGGGTAGAACAGATGGCAACCAGACATTTGGTGGTTCTGTTCCCGTATGCTCCTCAGGGGTCTTGCATTCAGTTTTTGCAAAAAGCTTGTCCTATAGGGAGGAGAAAAAAACCCAGGAGCTTGCTCAGAACTATGAAATGCTTGTTGGGTTTTTGCATTAGTGACAGATTAAAGCATTTAGTAAAATGTGAAATAATTACAAGGTTTGTTTTACAAGTCCGGATAGTCGTTCCTTAGTATAAGACTATTGGGGTGTCAGTCCCTCTCATTTGATTATTTCTTATTTTCACCATTGGAGCGAATGCAGCTAGATTTGAAGCTGGCAATCTCTTCTTTCTATAAAATGAGTTTGAAAAGTACAGGTCTATTTATATGGGTCTTGAATTCCTTTTGGTCTTTTCTGTAAACGTTGTTATTCATTCGTGCTCTTGTAAAAACAGAATATCTGAAAATTTTGCAGGATTTTCCAGGATATTTAATATGTGTTTCTTCACAGTTTACAGTTGTGAAGCGGGAGATTTGCTTCCACACCAAACTGAATTTTTTTCTAATTTTCTATGTGCACTCTGGAATGTTGGAGCAGGGCTGCTCCAGAGTGCTGGGCAACTCACTTTAGTGGTTTGGGTTGTTGGGGTTTTTTCCAATGTGTGCATGTTGGGTTTTTTTAGAGAAGTGCTAATTAAAACACTTTCCTTGGGCAAAACTGTAATATAAAATACACGTTTTGAAAATATGTTAAAAGAAGTGATGCAAGTCAGGTTTTGAATGTGTAAAATTCTCAACCTGCAGATTGTTCCTTCCTGTAAAGCGGCCAGGTGTTTCTTAGTAAAGTGGGGACAAATCACATGAAAATGGAAGAGCTTGACCTTTTGCACAGCATGCCAAATCAGCATCTCCAACAGTTTGTGACATGATGAATTCCAACACCTTATTGGTAAACACATGAAACTGCCTAGCAGTTATAGGAGAACCTGTCAAATAATGTAAATACCAGACCTCAGCTAATCTCAATTACAATGTGGAATCTCCTCGTGTTAGATAAAAAAGCAAGCTTTTCTTTAATAAACCTTTCTGAAATGAGAGGTCAATCCTGAAACAATTTGCTTTAAACCAAGTTAGTTTTCAAAAGTAAGAGTAGAATTACTGATCGATCCTCCATGGATTAACTCAGGTTTTTTCTAAGTATTGTCTAATGCCCTTCTCATTAAATATTCTATTTTAAAAAGATAAAATTAGGCAGCCATGTCACACTGCAGGGAGGCTTAGCATGGAAAATGGCAGCAGAGAAAGTGAAAATGGTAACTATCAGAAAAGAAACACTGTCTTCTGGAGAGGCCTTTAGAAGGTTGATCGTTAACAAAAAGTGGAAATTTGCTACTTTTGTGTCAGCCATGCTGCACAAATATTATGTTAGGATTAGTTTAAATTAAGTTAATTGCTGAACTCGTAGGTTTTTGGCAGTTTATCTCAGAACCCACATGAAATACAGAAAACTTTTTCTAAATAAGAGTTTTTGGGTGGATTATATTGATAGTGTCCACTGTTAATGAAGCTGCTGTGTCTTGCTCAATATGTGACAATGTTCCTGTGACTTGTGCAGCAGTTCTCTTAAAAACTGCATAAGGGATTTTGGAATCCTTTGAGATCAAAATAAAGTACAAGCCTCCTATTAAATAGGACCTAACATCCTTTTTTGGTTTTTTTCCTTATAATATGGAGTACTGCTGGTTTTAGGAAATGTATTTCTAAACTGAGCCCACCATCGCAGTGCAATTACTGAGTAAATCACATCCTAGATAGTCTTTGTTTTTTTTGTCCCTCAATAAAATAACATAGTTTAAATATCTTTTCCAGCACTTTGTTGCCAGATGCAAAGTCAGCTAAAAAGAGTTCTTCAGAAAGATTTTTTTTTCTACCTCATTATATAACTAAAAGTAGCTGTTGAAATAACTGCAGAATTTCTTGTTGGTTTTGAAAGCCATGGCTTCTGTGTCCTTAGGAGCAGATGAAGAAAATTCAGATGGTCACATATTGTATATGGTGCAGATCTGGATAAGCATTAACCAAACAACAGTAACAGCAGGATCAGGAAAAGCGCACTGGTAAAAACCAGGAGCTATTTTTGGCAGTGGTAAATTAAAAAATAAGAAAAAGGTTAAAGTGTGTATTTGGTTTTGGGTGTTCAAATGCTAGTCCATATGTGGTAATTTGTATCTCTGAAAGGTTTGATGGGTTTTTTTTTCTTCTTTGACAGACTGATGTCTTGGTGTTGAGCTGCGATCTGATCACAGATGTTGATTTATACAAAGTTGTGGATCTCTTTCGAACACATGATGCTTCTCTCTCCATGTTAATGAAGAAAGCTCATGAACCAACAGAAGGGGTACCAGGACAGAAAGGGAAAAAAAAGCCAGGTATGTAGGAAGGAATACATATTTATTAATAAATTACCGAGAAACCACTGGTATGTATGATATGTTTAGTTATCAGTCCCAGAGCAAAAGAAATAAAAAAGGCACAGATACCCTATTTTTCCTCAGATTCCCTGGTGAGGGTGTGACTTGGTTTTTTCCAGCTCAGAATTAAGTATTAGACTCGTGTAATCTTGCAGGCTGTGATCCAAAGCTCACAAGAGTTAAGGGAAAAGCTCCAGGTGACTTCAGTGAGTTTTGGATGAAACCCTGAATTTTTGTTACATATGAGCATTAAAACCGTTAGGTTTTTCAAGAGCACTAAGCATCAGCCAGATTATAGCTGGGAATTTTACACTGACTGTAGGGACCGGCACTAGGTGGGTAACAAGCACTTCTAGAAATTCTCCCCTCTCATAGTATGTAGTGAATTACTCTTCTGAAATCACATCCAGGAGCCTTTTGCTAGGCAAAACTCCCACTGATTTCAAGGAGCTGATTAGATGCTTATCTTGTCCATTTTACCATAATATCTTAGTTAGTGCCTTGTAATCTTTAATGTGTCTGTTCTCACAACACTGCTGTAAGGCAGAGCAGGGCTATTATACCCATTTTACTTATATGCTAAAAGTACTAAATACCACACAGTTGTTCCCACACCATACCTCTCATTTTCTGTTAATGGTATCTCTTAAAATGCTGAGCCTTGACTATTGGCAGTTTAGTGGGTCCTTGATTAAAGTTCAGAGGCATTACAAGTAAGAAAATGTAGCTTCAAACTGTTTGAGAGAGGAGTGAAATGCAAGCCAACAGTTGTCTGAAAGCGGAGGAAATATGTTTTTAAAAGAAAACTTCTTAGGCTCTGCATGAAGATTTTTCTGGAGCAACGTGTAAGGTTAGTAGGGCTGAAAGCATTTAGTACTTGGACTCTCAAACAGATCTAACTCCCCTATTTTTGAAAAGGCAATCTAAGTGCTAATGGCACGTAAAACATTGTCAAGGGCACTGCTACAGCGGAGAGTTGAGCATTCAGGAGTTGTAAACTAATGGGTCTGTGGTTAAACATCATAGAGCTTCCCAGCATGTGAGCTCTGAGCACACAGGGTGGGGGTGAGAAGGTCTGTGAGGATAAACAAGATTATCTGAAGGCTCTTTTCAAACATAAACACATCAGATTGTACATGCATTCTTATTTTGCTTGTTTTTTATGTTAGCGTGCTTGACTTTGCAGCATAACTCTTCCTACATGACTTGTTGAAATTTGTGTGTGTTTTTTCAGATCTGTAAAAGACCAAACTTGAAAAGACTAAAATTCCATTATGTAGAAGTGTTCTGTCACCCCTGGTGTTTTTCTGTGAGGCTCAGATCTCCCATGCAAAGCACCATTTGAGCTGCCATGGACAGCAGTAGTGACAGGTTTCCTGTGAACTGCCTCTGATAAGATGTGAACTCTACCTGGCCTGTTTCAGTCATTTGTTAAAAGCAGGGGAGGGCCAAGAGAGGAGTCTTAGCTTCTTCTCCGGGTTCTGGGAGGGAAGTGTGTTTTAGGGAGTACCAGACCCTCCTGGCTTTCATTCCTGCTTGACTAAATCTACCTTATTGCTGTGAACATTATCTTTGCTCATCTATCTTCCTTTGCCTGTGCTGGCTTCTTGCTGCCACCAGCCTCCATTCCTGTTCTCTTTCCTTAGTTTCCTTCCTCAAGGATCCTTGTTGAGAGCCTGGCTTTTCTTTGTCATCTATTACTCTTTTCTTTCACTGAAGATGGATGGAACTGCCAGTTCCATCTTCTGTCCTGTTTCTCACTTCTTGTCTTCATCTGGTTCATTTATCCACCTACAGTCACCTGTTCTCTTCTGATTCCTGTCCTGTCTAATGTCCTTTAACAGGCAGTCACAGTTTACAATAGTTTTCAGGAGCTGCTTTCTGTCCCTTCCAGCCTGTCTTGTAGAATCCTCATTTTTTTATGTTTTTTTTTTTTTTTTTAACCTCACCCCCATGAGTTTATGACTTTGATTTCCTTGTAAAAAACAGCTTACAAAAAGACAAATTAAACTCTTTCCCCTGGAACAGTCATTGCAGCATGGCTGTGGAGCCTCGTGGCTTGTGTGCTTTGCTTTTACCTCCTGATGGTACAGAAAACCTTAGGTAGCACCTGCTATTTCAGAAATTGGAACAATCTGTCCTTAAGAATTCAATATCCAGAAATATTAGCAGCAAAAATAGAAGACTAGAGGAGAATAAAGCATGCAAAGCTGCAGTTTTCCAGGAATTGGTTAGAGCTTTTCAAGGGAAGGGATACCAAACCATTTCTGCTTATGCTAAACTCTTCTTTTTCCTTAGCCTTAGAACCAGCTGAATGGTTTTTGCTGAAGTTTTTCAAATGTTCCTCTTAAGCAAGCCCTTGGCATTGGAAATTTCATCCCAGACATTTAAAACTTGGTGAAACTTATAAGCACCCAAAGACAAGATATTAACGTGGAGTATGTTAGGCAGTTTGCCATAGTAGGTGGCACTATTATCTCCTTCTCTAAATTGTGACACATACAAGTTTTCATGTACTTGGACTCTACTGTTCAAGTGTTTGTATTAGAAAATTGATCCCATGACAAGCCACTAGATTTATTTTTTCACTGTTCCTACAAAGCAATTCTTTTTTTGAGAAGTATCAACAGGATTTTATTTCGCATATGTCATGGAATCTGATACAAAGTTGTTGCTTTTGGGGTATTATTGAACATTCAAGAACTGTGATATAAAGAACAGTTCTTAAATTAGCATGAATTGCAGTGTGTTAAGTGCTATAAATTCATCCTGATGGTTTCCTGCAATGTTTGACTCAGCTGCAAATTACAGGGTCTAGTTCATTGGGTTTTATATTTAGGGGGTCATATAGTGACAATAATAATCTCATTGGCTTTTTTAACTGAGCAGTAAGAGCAATGGCAATTAAAAAAAAAACACATGAAAATGCTAGTCAGTGGTAGTAACCCAAATAAACAGAGAGTGTTTGGAATTCAGAGGAATTCAGATACCCAGAATGGAGCTGTGTGCTTAAAGATGACCTGCAAGGGATTGAGTGGAAAATAGTGTCTGAACTTTTCTTTGTATAAAGAAAGGCAGAAAAGATGGGGATGGTGACTCTTTCCTGCTTATTTTTCTTGTCTTGAAAGCAGCAAGCATCTCATCAGTGGTATTCTCTGTGTTTGCCAGAAGACCTCTTGGTGGTCTTGAAGGCTGCATCCTGTGAAATCCTCTCCATTTAATTGAAAGGGTGGGGATACTGAGTCTTTAACAGAGGTGTCTTTTTCTTGACTCAGTTAATTATGATTGATTATAAAGCATTTTAAAATATATGACAGAAATTTATTTCTTTGTGTCACTAAAGTACTTAACATTCTCTTATGATGTCATAATTTCTTTATATAATTAAAGCCCTTAAAATTGATGGGGATCTAATTTGTAAGATAATTAATATATTGCAATAGCAGTGTCAAGTCCTCATTTATCTATTGTGAGGAGGCAAAACACATCCTGCATTTCTTTTTTATACTTGAAATGATTTTAAGTTTCTGTCACTTTAACAATTTTCTCATACTTCTTGCTGGGATTTTGTGAGCTAGTTATGTGTTTGCTCTTCCATTTATTTTTTCCTTCCAGTGATGCCAGTGGGATTTGAAACAGCACTCTTGTACCTCTGGATAATTGTTTTTAATATAAAAATTTTGTCTTTTTTTAAATTACTGAAGTAATATTTTTTATTGCCAGTATACAAGGAGAAACCTGACCTTGCATCTGCTTCAAAAAATCCCACAGTGCACTCTCATGACTTCACTGTTTGTTTCTTACCCATCCACACAAGCAAGAGCAGCAGGTTTGGTGTCAGGCATGTGCTTGGTCCTGCTCTCAGTTGGTTTTTCCCTTCTTCCTATTGCATAGAGTTTTGCTGTAGCAGTGTGATATGTTCCTGTAAGAACAGCCAGGAGATGGGCAGGCAGGACCTGAATTTGTAGGGGAGTGTTGGTGCCTTGATGGAGCAAAGTCAGTCACTGTTGTATTTCCAGCCTGTCAGGAGACCCCCCCTTAGGTGGCAGAGGTGAGGGTTCATTCACCCCTAATCTCAAACTTCACAGCCCTCCACAGAATGAAAATAGGCACTGCTTTCAAGCCTTACTCTGAGTTTTTACAGCAAGTAAATTTTATTGTAATTGTACTTATTTTGTCATGGTTTTAGATGTTCAGGCCTATTTTCATATTTCTTTGCTGTGTAATGAATTTCTAAGGAGGGTTGAGAGTTTTCTGAAGAGGGTATGCTTGATCACTTGGATCAAAGATTGTACAGGAGAACTTTCAACAGCTGCATAGATTTGACTGTTTTAATGGTAGTTATTACTGTGGTAACTCTGAAAGAACAGATATAGCTAAAACAAGGGATGGGCCTGAACTGGGAAAAATAGAGTTAAAAGTAGTTTGTCTGAAAATGATCTTAGAGAATTAGCCACTTGTAGGGTATGTTGTTACTCCAGCATAGTTAAAGGCATAGAACTTAGGAGATCAAATATGTACCAGTTTGGCCCAAAATTACAGTATTTACTGGGAGAAAAAAGATTTTTGTTAAAATTGTGCTATGGCTTACTTGTACAGCCTGTGTCTGTAAACATCAGTATATGGCTGCCACCAGAATGATGGCTCAACTACAGAGTGAAAATTAGAATGAGCTGCCACCCCTGTATTCAGATGTTGTGGAAAACTGTTAAAAAATAAAAGCTTTACATTTCAGTAGGCCAGAGTCCTTGCTGATGCGCAGTCACTGATTGCAGGAGATACAGACTGCCACAATAATACATGTGAGCGCTAGATATTCTCTTGGTGGACAATTTTAGAAACAGATATTTAAACCAAGTTAATCCACCCAGAAACATCCATGGTAGAAGTCTTAGAATCTATACTTTTATGTGTGTTTGTGATTTACGTATTGGTATTTGTCTAAAATAGATGACTTGCAAAATGCTTATGTCTCAACTGAAATCATAATCCTCTCCAGACCCCTTAATTCTAGTGTGGAGTGACATTATAAGAAGAAGCAGTTGGAGTTGAAGAACTCACTGCTTGCCTTGAATTTGTTGTTGGTTTAATTCAGGTAGCAGGGGTTCCTGTTTGGAAAAAAAAAAAAGGAAAGGAAAGCACAGCTCAAAATTGAGTTTGCATGTCAGGACCTGTAGTTTGCATCTTCATAAAAAAGATTCACAAACCTTTCAGGGCCAATGTTTTGATTGTCATGATACGTATCAGCTACCCCAACTGACAAGAAGTTGAAAAAGTTATCAACAATATTTATTAAATTCATGGATTTGCTGGGATAGTTGTATTTCGTATTTTAGGGGTTGTTGGTGGTGCCATTTGTCTTTCCAGCCTGCATTAAAATGGGATTACGTAATGATTGTGTTTGATTTTCTACTTCAGTGGAGCAGCGCGACTTCATTGGAGTGGATGACACAGGAAAAAGATTGCTCTTCATGGCTAATGAAGCTGACTTGGATGAAGAACTTGTCATTAAAAGATCCATCCTTCAGAAGTAAGCTCATGGGTCCTTGTAATAGAAACTGAACTTGGGATGAGGTAAAATAATTGTGTGGTGGGAGAGATGGTTAAAGACAAAGTAGAATTAGAAGGGAAGAGGAAAAGCCACTTTTGCCATATTCTGGGAGCAGTATTTTATTATTTGTTACATCATTGGAACCAACTGATAGGCTTGTCTTATACCTTTATTAGGAAAAAATCCAGGGAAAGAAAAAAAATGCATGAAAAGGTAACTCTTCTTGAAATGAAACCTATATTGCAATAGGTCAGATACAGTTTAGATTCAGAGACTGTGAAGTGTTAGGCCTATAAAGGAATAGGTCCTGTTCCATAAATGAAATGCTAGTCTCATTGGTTGAGTCCCAAATGGATTTGCAGAGTGTCCATGAGAGGCTCTCAGGATTTCATGACCCTCTTACGCATTTAAGGCACAAAATCTCAGCTTTCTTTCCCAGCCCCAAAAGATTCATTACAGAAACCATGCTTATAACCACCATTAAACTTCACTGGGGACTTGGATAAATTTATCAAATATGCCAGACAAGCTGAGCTTTCTGCACTGTGTAATTCATATCCATTAGTAGGAGAAGGAAAGATGACTTGTTCTTTATGCTCTCCAGCACAGCGATTTTAGTTTTCTCAGGCACACGTTGTCTGACATGCTCTGTGCAGAGCTGTATTGGCTCCTTGAGAGGCCAACCTTTGTAGTTTGTCCCAGGCTGACAGTCAGACTTTCACCTCTGTGAGATGAGACACCTGTGGAACAGCCATTTGAGATCTGGGAATTCATCCATGTGGACCTTTTAAGTCAAGGATGCAGACATCTGGGGTCTGCTCTCAGATAAATCTCTGCTGTGAAAATGCCTCTGGTGTGTGCTGTAGGCCACAGCTCAGTCTTTCCTTGAACATCCCGCCACCAGATGTGAGGGAGATGCTCTGTGCCCATGGAAAGATGACACCTCCTCTGCCTGAGTTTAAGGATTATCCTAGAAGGAAGGTGATCAAGAGTGGGTTCTGTTAGCTGTTGTAATGGAAGGAGCCTGTCCCAGCATGTTTCCACTGGTGCTCTCCTGGGCTTATCTTGGGCGTGGCAGGGACCAAGCTGCAGGCAAGCCTTCTGAGCATACACAGCAGCTGATTTGTATGGAGTAGGAAATTCATCACTGATGCATTCTGTGGGTTTGTGCATATGAAGACTAATAGATCTACTTTGGGCTAGGGGAGGAGTATTTTATCTACTGTTAGTGACAAGCTTGTCTTTATGGCTTCCTCCTGGCACTAGAGGGTGGCTGTGGTATAATGACTTAGAAATTGCTGTAACATATGTGATCTTAGTTGACCCCTGATTTTACAGGTTCATCTAACCAGAGGATTCTCATTCCTATAGCTAAATTTATCAGGCTTTATCCTGCAGGCTAAACTTTGCCCTCAGTAGCACCTGTTCAGTTATATTGTCTTCAGCAGATCTTAAGCATTACTGTTTGGGATTTGGTGAATGGAGTGTTGATGATGTACAGATGGGATAAAAATCTGTCTGTCTCCCTGTAGTTCTTACATGCACATCTATGAAAGCAAATGTAAAGTGTTTACCACCCTCCAAGTAAAGCCCAAAGATGCTAGGATAGTGTAGAAGAACAAAAAGAGATCTGCTAAGTGTTACAAATAATAAAAAATGAATAAAAATGATGCTTTGAAGTATCAAGCAGAAGTATTGGGTCAGTACCCATGTGGATGAGCCTCTGACAGCTGAAACCACCAACTGTGGATGTTTGTGTGTTCTCTGTCCTGCAGCTGCCATCTTTGGGAAGCTCTGAGGGAAGCAAAATATATATGGAAATCAAGCAATTTCATTTCAGGCAAATCCAGGGTAACAACAACTGTGGGAGCTCTAGGAAGACAAAGTGTTGGCAGCTAATGATGTTTTAACCACTGAGTTGTCTAGACCTGCTCAACCCCTGATTTTCTCATGTGAGAAACAAAAGCAACTCTTGAAACAGTCTTTGAAGTCTTTTTTAATACATCATACTAAAGAAAGAGGGAAAAAAAAGCAAAAAAAAGCAAGCCCTATCTCATTTTCTTCATGGATCATTTGATGTGACTGACTTTCAGCTGCCATGTTGGCTGTTTCTTGATCTCTGGACTTTGTTTTGATGAAATAACAGACTTTGTGGCAAGATGGTGGGAGAATTTCCAGTACACTCATTTGTTCCTCTGTAAAATACAATAGACATCTTGAGGGTGTTGCTTTTGTTTGTTTTGCTTTTAATGGTCCCTTTGAAGGGCTATAGTGGTCTCGTTACATGAACTCTAGAACTCCTCCAGTGCTTGTTTTGTTCTTCAGATCCCTTGTCTATTTTCTTTTTCCTGTCTCTTTTTAAGGAGGGGAGTGGAAGGAGGGACAGGGAGGGAGTGGTGAAAGGAATGGGAAGAGGGAAGATGAGCTTTTATTTAAAGCTAGGAATCTTGTTACTGGTAAAAATCTAGACCCCATACAGAAATGGTTCAAAGGCCCTTTGGCTTCCCCTCCTCACAGGAGGGAAGTTGTGTTGACAAAACACACAAAACTGTAGAAGGCTAATTTAAATCCTTGAAGAAAAACCTTTTTCCTGACCTTTGCCTTCTTCCTATCATTGGATTTCATGCTCTTCACTTTCCTGCCATAAAAGAGCAGCTGGTGAGGAGGGACAGGGGAAAACACACCTTCTCCTGAGTACCTTTTGAGTATTAAATATTTATTTGCTCTTGACCTGGATGTTTTGTAGTGGAAGTGTTACAGAATGAAACATTTTAGTGGAATTTCTAAGCTCGTGGTGTAACCTATTATTCTCTTTCTCAGTTTGGTTAGGATTTCTTTTCCAGATTAGTTATTTTGATTTGTGTTGTGGTTTTGTAAGTCGTGGATAGCCATTTTGGGTTTGGGATTGCATCTCCTTGTTACACCACAGAAAGGAGTCTGGATTTTGCTCTTTGCTTGCCAGAGCAAGTCTGGCAAAGCTTTCAACTTGGCGGGTAAAATTATCTTTTATTTTCCCTGTGCTGTTAATCACCCTGATGACAAGTCCCACAGGTAGCATCCTCCCTCAGTAAACAAGTGGAAAACAATATCAAATACTTCTATTCAGGCACGTTTTAGAGTGCAACAGGCTGAGCCAAAAGACAAATTTATTGGTGGTGCCTAGAGAGACTAATGCTGCTGGGGAAAGCATTTTCAAGGAAATGGTTCCCTGTTTGGGTAATGAGAGCTTATAAAAAGCCATGAACAGCCTGTGCATGTCATTCACTTTGGCAAATAGCTGCAAGATGAGATACTAGAATGAAAGAAATACAGTTTGGGGATGTTTCAGAGCCAGCTTAGGGCCCTTTGAAGAGAAAAAAATAAAGTTATGTGCTCATCCCTGGAGCCTGGTTTTGCCAGTGACATCTCTCTGACTTGGGTCTTGACAGGATGAAGGAGTGAGGAAATGATGAGAATTCCATAGCTGCTGCCTCTGCTTTGGGAGGGGGCAAAGGTATTTGTTTTCAAAGCACGATTACAATGGACAGGGAGCTTTTTGCTCCACCTCTGATATTTATGGTCATGCAAAGTGAAACAGTAAAAGACACCTGTTGGAGCAGGTCTAAATTTGGAGCATTTCCTTTTAAGATCTTGTGGGCTGTGTAGGGGTGAGTTCAGCCTTCGTGGGTGTTCTGTCTGCACAGATGCAGGTGCAGGGCTTCTCCTAGAGAATATGTTAATAAATCACCATGACAATTCCAGCTACTTATTACCTCATGTGCTTCAGACAGAAAGGAATACCTCATCTATAAATATATACAGTACTAACATTAGTAACCTTGAAGTAACAATGCAGATCTGTTTTTAAGGTAATTTAGTAAAAAGAGGGGGTAAGATTGGGGAGTTTTTTCTTCCTTTTCTCCTTTCATCATGAAAGTAAAAATGAATGGTGTAGTATAATTTCGAAAGTGAGCATTGCCAAGTAGGTAGGTAAAGGGAGCTCAGAAACAGCTTTGATACACTTGATTTCCTTTCTGCTGCCTTGGGATATCATCCTTTTTCTCTTTTTTTTTTTTTTTTTTTTTTTTTTTCCTGTTGATAATTGGTTTTAAATAAGTGAATCATATATAAGCATACTGCAACTTCCTTAATGTTTCTGCTCTCTAAAACTGTTGTTCTTGGGAAATTGGCATCTCTGAAATACTCTGCTGCTCCTGTGGTGGTTCATTTTCTCTTTTATAATATATTTCCGTTAGAAAAGCTGAGAATGACACTGGTGTAGGCAGATGCTCTACAGTATGAAGCATCCTAAACTGAATCGTGGGCAGATGTCCTGTACCAGATCCAGCTGTGCTGGTGAAGGGGGCCAGCACCCTGAGCTTATGCCCAGCTGGACTTACAGTTGAGAACTCCATAAGCCACATGTGTCAAAAATACTTCATGACTTCTGATAGATTAAATAGCAGGACTTTGGTAACTCGGTTCTGTTTTCTTTGTGCATTTGGCAGATGTCCCCACAAGCAGTGCCACTGGGAGGGAAGAGGGGGATCCAGTAATGCAACTCAATAGGAAAATCCTGAGGAGCAGTTCAGGACAGACCAGGGAGCAAAAACTCTTTGCTGGTCTTAGCTGCCTACAGAAGGAATACACATCCTAGCTTTGGTGGTGGTCTTCTCTTTGAAAAATCAGGAGTTTTCACTCTTAGCAAAGTTTTCTGACTAAGTTTCCTTTGCATTCAAATGGTGTTTTGAGAAATACCATAGAAAGTTGTTGGATATAACTTATTTTCTCTAAATATGACCTCTATAGAGTGATGTCTTTTCTTTGATCCAAATCTCTTCTTTCAGTTAGTCCAGGTCTGATCTTCTCGCAAATAAAAATAAATTTTTTCTGACTATCATCCAGAAAATAAGTAACATTCTTTCTGTCTCCTCTATCAAAAAATAGAAATTGTATGTGTTGATTTAGGTAATAATCCTTTTACAGATGCATAAGCCAGAAAAGAATCTGGTTCCCCTTCCCAGAATTGAATTGGTTTCACAGTACTAATAGGAATTTAGAAAGCTGTAAAAAGTTATTTTAGCCAGTAAAGCAAATGGATGTGACTGAATCAAAACCAGGGGAATAAGTCTATTGAATAAAAGGGTGTGACTTTTACACACTAACTTCTCAAACTATAATCACACTTTAAAAATGTTCAATCATATTTCTTTAGAAAAGAGGGTTTTGCTGAGCACTTCAGAAAAATATACTGACACAAGAGTCGTTGTTGTTTGAGACATGAGCATGGAGTAGATGTTCTCAGGATGCTGTGAGTAGGATTTGCATGCCTGTTCAGTTTCTCAGCTCACTAAGAGTAGCTGCTGTAGCTAGAAGGCATTCATTTTCTCAGAAAGTTTGCCCTTTTTATTATGCATTTAACTTCACTCTACTTCATCTGCTTTTTCTGTAAATTTCTTGGGGATGAGTGTAGCCTTTAATTTCAGGAATGGAGTATTAAAAATATTATTTACTATTTCTAAAATGAGTATAGCAATGTATCATGAAAACTCTTTAATTTGATGCTTTTATATGTTACACTTGTACAATGAATGTGAACATAGTATAAAAGCAGTTCATGAAACATTCACTTTATGTTTTAAAGAACATAGTGCTGTTACTGATTTTAATACTGTTGCTTCCATGTTATTGCTGCTGCCATGTTATTTTATTCATACATTGGTGGGGGGTTGAAAGGAAGGTGCAGCTTATCCAGGTCCTGTTTTTAAAAGAAAGGTCATGCTGTGTCTTGACAGCTTGGACAGGTAAGAGGTCATGAATCACGGAATCTGGAATATTAGCAGGAGCTTCTGTTGAGTGTACTTATAGAAAGGCTTATTGTCAATGGCTTTCATTTTACTGCAGGATTCTGGCCAGTGTTCTAGTACACATAAGACTAAAAGCAGAGAGCTTGAGGCTCAGCATTTGGTTTCTAATCGGCAGTAAATGTATGTTGCATGGATTGCCATTAGTCATTTGTCTGTCTGTTTGTCTGTCTGCTGCGGTCTCAGACCAGCACTTAGCCTGAGATTGGGTTTTACTTTTCAGAGGTTTCGAAGGAGGAAGGGATGACTGTATTGCTTGGACACCCTCGAGTCCATGTGACTTGGTAAATGCAGTACTCTGCATGAGTCATTCAGTCTGGACAACACTGAAGTTGAAGCTCATTGTTACTCTAAGCCAGGCTCAGGTCCTAAAAAGATGATAAATGGTCTGTTCGTTTTAGAAAGACATCTTAATGCTTTAGTACAGTTGCCACTGTTTACTTTTTAGCAAGGCTGTGAGTTACCTTATTTCACAGAGTTGATGAGGAAGCATAAACATAGTTCTTTTTGTGAAATACTTACCCCAGTTGATCCAGATGTAACCTGTGTGGTTGAAAATTCCTCTGGATGGTTTGTGTAGGGCAGAGACACAGAACAATCAATTGCTTGCTTTCAATGTAGATTTTCAGCCACAACGTGTATTCAGTGTAGCTGCCTGTTGGAATGTCAGGGTTTCAGCTGTGTCCATGATCCTGGAGTGACCAGTAGGCGACAGAGGGGCACAGAGTTCTCATTGTGCAGTTGGATGGTACAGAGAGGAAAAAGCCAAAGGTCAGAGGAGTTATCCCTGCTTGTGCGAGCGCTGTCAGGCTCTCCCCTAGCACATGTCCGCCATGTGTTCCTCATCAGGGGGATGTGGAACTCCATGACGCAGAGCAGACTGGAATGCAGAGTTAGTTAACACCCGCCGTTGGGGAATTTATCAGCCAATGTGGAATATGGCGGGGGAGGAAACAGCCTAGTTTAAAGCAAAGTAAGGGTGAAATGAGGCATGTGACTGTTCCTCTTCAGTTAAAAGGTCTGATTCTGCTTGGGGATGAGGTTCTGGCTCATGAACCCAGCCAAAGTTTGTGGTTCTCTTACTGGTCTGTGTTACTGATGCATTTTCAGTCCTTTAAATTTTCATACTTAGCAGAAGGTTTTTGCAGTGGCAGGAGGGAAATACCCCTGGGATTTTTGCAGGGAACCATTAATCTAGTTTATTCCAAGAAATCCAGATTTCAGAGAGCCTTTCCTTTATCCTGGTCACCGAGACCCAAATCACTAACTTGCAAGGACACATAAAAATAATAGCCTCTCCATTAAATTAGCTACACTTGGTATCAGCTGAACTGCAGTTGCATAATATTTTTAGTGTTGATTTATTGCACTTAGTTCGTGGCTCCTGTGAACTCTAACCCGGGTGATTTACTGTGATGTTTCTCACTGCGAAGAATTGCGAAAGTCATAATGGAAAGAGTCACAATTTGCAATTAGCTGATTGAAGGTGTACAGGGGCTCACATCCTTACTGGGTTTGCATTCTACTTTAGTTGCAGCAAATATATATCTTTGAGAAAGTTTCCATTCATTCAGGATACAATGCTGAATTCCCCGTTGAATAGCTGTAGTGTGGTTCTCCCCAAACAGCATTGTGCTGGCAGTTTCTGGAATTACACAGGAAATGAAGAGCATAGCAAACTTTCCTTTCTCTTGCTAAGTCATGCTCCCCAGGAGTTCTTCCAGTAGATCAAGTAAATAGCGGAGATCTATTCCTAAGGGCAGCATGTTTCTGCTTTGAGAAATCCTAATTTTCTCTGGCTTTAAATCCTTCCTTTCTTTATCAAATTTATTGCACCATTTCCCTAGAGAAAGCTAGAGAAGATGAGAGAGAGATTCCTTTTACAAGCAGTAAAACTGCTTATCCACTTTTCCCGGAGATTTCTTGTAGAACTCTCTTTCCCCAGTCACCAAATACTATGTACTCTGTTAAGAATGAAGAGGAGGTAGCTGTTAGATATTGACATGTGAACTGGCAATACAGAATGCTGTATCTTGCCCCATTACTCATTTTAGTATAAGTTGCATGTACCTGCATACCTACATATTGGCCAGCAGCAGCTGTTGGTATTTCTTGGGTTGATCATCTTGAAATTCTTTAACCTTCTTAAAAATGAGGGTGTATGTATTCATAATTAGGTTGGTGAAAGCTCAAAAGTTTAAAAAATCTGGGTTAGTTAGTACAGGAAGATTTTAAAAAGGAATAACTTACGTCCTTCAGAAAAATTTGGCTGATGGACTTTAATTAAACTCCTAGGGTTGGAAGCAAACCAGTAAGAAAGCAGGGAAATTTAAGTTAAAGCTCAACTTCTAGTTTTTTTGCATATAAATCATCCGGCAGCTGGTGAAATTTGCAAGAGCACCAGAGACTGTCTTCTAGTATTCCCTTTGATTTTATTTCCCCCCTTTTGCTTTATTATTCCCAAGGTGTAGCATTAAATATAATTTCAGAGGCTGTGTGTGTCCTTAACTTCTCTGTCCCATCTTTATGGTGTATGTGTTCATATATGTATACATATATGTGTAATATATAGCTTTGTTCACTGATGCATTGGTACAGCATTTTGTAGAACTAAGTAAGTTTTTTTGTTGTTTTTTTTTTTTTTTTCCCCAGATGAGCTACATCATTTCTGAAAATACCTCTGAAATTCCCACTTCTGTGACTTTGAGCCTTAGCCAGGTAGAATAGTAATAACAGAATCATGGCCAGTGGTGCCATAAATTTCAGCTAAAGTATTGGGCAAGAAGTCTGATTTCTGTTTGTACTGTTGTTAGAGACATTTATGCAGGGCTGGTCTTTCAGCAAGTGTGATTATTTTTAGAGAGGCCCTCACTCCATTCTTGCTTTAGAATGTGCTGAGGATGTGTGTGGGGAACAGCACCTGACAAACAGCAGCCAGACAGAAGGAATAAAATCCCTTGGGAAATGAGACTTCTTTTTATGGCCATTTTTCACTTCTAAGGCCACTTGAAAAATATTGTTCTTCAGGTAGATCTTGTTCCTAGATCCCTGGGTTAGCATTTGGGTGCCTGCCATTTTCCCAGACCAAGGAGCTACTGAAGACTTAAGCTTTTCCAGTAGGAAAGTATGCAAGTGCATACTTTGCAGCACCAGACACTATTGAAAGAATAATGGACCCTTCCCACATTCAGCTCCATTCTTCTTGCACACAGTCCCAGACCTCTGGAGCCACTATGCTAGCAAACCATTACATTCTGTTTTTCTTCTGTAACTCTTCCTAAACAAAATGTTAATTGAGACATTGATTTATACAATTCAGATTCCTGTGTTAAGTCAGCATACTTAAAAGTAGCCTCTGGCTATTGAGGGGATAGATCAGTGAGACAAATTGGTGCTTGCTGGTATGTTTTTCTATATCTTACCCTTTGAGAAAATAGTATATATTTCAGATTTAAGGAATATGGCCTTTGCATGTGTTTGTTTTAGATGTACTCCCATTGTAGTGTAACTTTGGAACACAGGATTCAATGTGTTCTCTGATTTACGTTGCTATATGCAGGAAGCATACTGGAAATAAAACAGACTTTAGGATTTTTTTGTATTCCTTGATAGTTGTTAGAAAAAAATGTTACAATGCTAGGTATATTATGTAGATTCCAGGCCTTCATATGTGATAGGGGTGACCATACCCCTATCACATATGAAGGCCTGGAAGACTAACTGCTTTCATTTCTCCTAAACATTTTAAAAACGTGACAGATATTTTTGCAAGCAATCTGTTGTAAAACACCTTCCCAGTTGATTTGGGCAGCTGTGTATGATCTACTTCTTCTCTTGTCAGTTTTACCCATAAGCAGAAAGAGTGAATGCTTTCTGAATGACAGGTTATGGTAATAAAACAAAGTGATACCGCCCTACTGAATAGCAGCTTCATTAAGGTTGTGTGCATAAACAAAGTTATAATGTACCAGTAAATCAAGAATGCCACAAACAGCAGAAATGCCAGACTCCAGAGCTGAAATAACCTTGCAGTTCAGTAGCCTGCTGCAATGAAATCTGTCACTTTACCTGCTCCTTCATTTCAGTGTTTCAAGTTCTAGCTGATTGATTCACTATCTTGGACGCAGTGGATGAAAGGTTATGAACTTGTCAGTATGAGAAAAGTGTCTGGTACTGAGTATGAGTGAAAGATCATTGCAAACTGCAGCACAATAATTTAAAAGTTTGTTTTACTTTGATATCTATGCTTTGCCCTCTTAATTTTCGTACATGGAAACGTGTTGTGTTCACAGTGGAAGTGACTCACAAGTTCCAGTCAAGACTTCTGGAAGGCTTCAGTCTGCTACCTGCCATATGTCTGCATATCTACTGCTGATTTCACTGCTCTTCCAATGGCAATAAAAAATTGGCCAGGAGTGTTAATGCATGTCTCAGTGGAAATACCCAGTCTTAGGATATGCTATCTTAGGATGTGGCTGTTTCCTAAGTTCTAGATACACTGACCTGTGAATGTTTTTATCATTGGGCAGTGCCTGAAAAGTTATTGTATGGTGAAGAGGTGAAAGCTGAACCAAATTGTTCAGCATCCAAAAGCTTGAAATGAGCAGGGGTTTTGGGAAGGTGATGTGAGGCCACACCAGCTGGATGCTGTGCACACAGGAGAGTTGAAGAGAACTGCAGTGTACACCAGGGAAAGGTGTTGTGGCTGTGTCTTTGCAAAGGCTGATCTGACTTCTCTGTGTCAGAATTGTTGATCCCTGATTGCTGCGCGCGTAGGGAAAATTAGATGAGGTTATAAAGAGCAGAAAATTTTATGAGATTCAGAAGTATTCATTCAAGGTAGGCACTGACTTGAACTTGGATATTGTCTCTAAAAGTGAATAATGTCTTACTTACATACATAGCTGAATTTCATTCCCAAAATTCTGGGATATTTTGGCTTTTACATCTGTAGTGAGGAAGGATAAGCAATATCTGTACTCATGGGGATCAAAATGCAATGGGGGAAAAAAGGTGTATGAGAGCCCATTCTTAGTAGTCCTGTTTGTTACTTTAAACAAAATTGTCACCCTCCCTGCCACTGCTTGTGTCCTGAAGAGAATCTATTGTTCACATCTCTGAGGACCATTGTCATCCTGTTGAATAGTAGGACCCAAAATTGAGATTAGGAGTTACCAAAAAGCAAGAAGCCAGTGTTCTGCTGTTACTTGATCATAGTGGGCTATCATTTGCTAAGCTAAGATTTTGACCACTTAGGGGTTTTTAGGCTTCTGAACACTGCTCATTAATGTAGTTATTTCATTGCTGAATGACAGCATATTTTTGTGCACTGATGTCAGTTCTAGTATTGTTTGAAAATGAGAGGTGTTTCTCCTTGCCAGAATTAGAACTGTAGAATGGTTTGTACTTCCAGAAATTCCTTCATGGCTTCAGTTTGTGTTTGATTTTTGGCTGGTTTGCAAAAATATATGATCCAATCAATCCAGTCATGTTTTTAATTGAAAACGTGCATAGTTTGTGTATATTAAAAAAGGATCATTTGCATGTAGGGAAGAGCCCATGAAAGTGTGTTTGAGAATTCCTACTTGCATCTGGCATAGAAAGGTTTAGGCAATTATTTTGTGTGTGTCCACTGTGTATTTTTTTTCTTTTTTTATCAATGTACGTCAGAGGTCTGAACACAAATAAAGCATGCTATGCAGACTAATTAAATCAATGCCTCTGTGGAAGCAATTTAGTTTCTGGAATTGCTCTTCTAAATCAGAGATGTAAACAAAAGCCTGGTTATTTTTATATCATTTCCCTTTGCCTCATGTACGTGATTCTGGAAGTTGAAGACTTATATGTTTATGCCTCTTTTTACAGCAGAATATTTGTGTGGCTGAATTTTTATTGAAGCATAATTCCTGGTTTCCTTAAAGCTGAGCAGGACTACTGTACAGTGGGAACACCCATTAATTTGAGTTGCTGTGAAAGGCTTTTCACGTTAAAGCTGTCAAGGCAGCAAATTGTCCACAAGTGTTTTTTTTATTAAGAGTTGTTTGCTGCTTTTGTAGAAACAGCTGCTTCAGGCACAGAAAGTAAATTGGGAGCTTTTTCTGAAAGAAGGGTGTGCAAAGAACAGTTTAGCTGATGGGCTCTTACTGTCCCTCCTTCCTTCTCTACCTACCTAAGGGTGATACAACTGCCACTGCATTTTGTTCTGTTCCCAGAGACTCCTTTTTTTTCTGAGATTGGCTTCAGTTTGTTGTTTCTTGGTTGTTGTAGTTTCCTCACAGACTATGAGCTCATTGTGCTGGTTCCTTTAAAATGTAGAACACAAAGATATTACCTGTCTTAAAAGTACAGAACGTGAAGGACTGTACACTTGAAGATCTGGTCCATTCTGCCATTAAATGTGCAATTCCAGCTTTCCAGAATAAAACTATTTGCTAGTGAAGTCCAATATAATAATAAAATCTATTTGTGAAGAGTGCAGCTTCTGTGGTGTGAAGAATCTGACCCACCTCTTCTGTTGCAGTAGTAAAACTCCCTTTTATTTTTAATAGCAAATTATTTTGAGAGCAGAGCCCAGAAGCATGGAATTTTTAGAAGTAAAACTTTGGCTTCTTCATGGTCTTTTAAGGCTTCCTGTTAATTTTTGTTTTATTTATTGCTTCTTACCTCTCTCTGTGTTTACATTTTTTAACTGTCTCTGCAAAAGCAGCCATTGTAGACTTGGGCCTTTTTAATGTTACTAGCACAGTCTACAGGGTTAGCACAGGGCTTTATAGTTACAGATTGGTTCTAATACATTTTTTTCTTTATAAACTAAGGGCAGGACTGTACACGAAATCTGTTATTGTATTTGTGCTTTGTACTCATGCACTTGTTGACTGTTTTACAAGCCAGTAACGTAGTAGCCACAGGCTAGGAAGCTTGCCCAGAAATCTGGCATATTTAATTAGTGCTAGTAAACAAGCAGAGTTTCAAATTTAATTTTTCCTTCTTTAATTCCTATAAACCTCAAGCCATTTAAAACTTAATTTTGACACTAGTTTCGTTTATGCAGTTGGATAATACTGAAACAGTCTACAACCACAGACAGAATGGTCCCAGTCTTTTCCAAGCAAGAAGGGAAAAAAAGTTGTTTTGTTTTAATAGTATCTGAGGTTGATGTAAAATTGTAAATTATAATCTTCAGGTCATCCACTACCCATTTCTTTCTGTTAGGCTAAATGTTTCAAGATGAGGCAATTGTCTTACCATGAGTTTAGCCTTGCAAAGGACAGGGACTGGATTTGTTGCTGCTCTGGTTTTTTGTGCAGAGAGCTCTTCTAAGAGCAAATGATGGAACAGCTGAGCTCTGGTACTTGCCATGGCCAGTTTATTGCTTCTAGGCTGTGAGGTTTAAACTCACTGCCCCAGGTGGTATAAACAACAGAGGATTCAGTTGCTGTCTTCTCACTTGCTTTTCAATACCAGCTTGTGATCTGTGCTGAAAATGGTTCTCTGCCGCTGCTTTCACTGTGAGGGACCACTGAAGTCTGGATTAATGATGTTTCTCTTATCTATTTAATTGCTGAAGCCACCCTATCTCCAGACAAGTAATGTGCTGGGGTGATAGCAATAAAATATGTGGTAATACTAGCCAAAAATTGGACTTCAAAACTGCAGCTGAAAATTTCAAAAGTTAATACTGGAATTGTGAAAATACACAGATGAACAGTGTTTTATTAGCTGTCCTGACAACTTTTCTTTCAAGAATGTATTTTGGGGTTTTTTTTGTTGTTTGTTTGGAGGATTTTTGCCTACTATTTATAAAGGCAGCTCCCACCTTAGCATGTGCTGAACACTCTAGTGTATGTGAAGTTTCTCAGTCAGCAATAACTGCTCCAGAGGAGGAAGGAAACTTGCTCAAAGTACTTTCTCATTGCTTTGAATTCACCTGAATTTTCTTCTGCAGTATTCTAATTGCTGTATGATCACTGTTCCAAAGGAACAAAATTCATCCAGCTCAACCTTAAACTTTTATTCAGGTGCTACTAATGGGGGTGAAAGGTGAGAGAGATTCTTGGAAATCCAGCTCTGTCTTTAGTGCAGTATGTTTTTGTTCATCTGGGCTCAATGCTATAGAGCTCCAACTTTAGCATCTTCCTGAAAGTGTTTTAGTTGTAGGTTCAGTTTCTTGTAGTAATAAGAAGCAGCAACTTCTGTTATAGCTATTAACAAGTCTGAAAATTTTAAATCATGAGTAATCTGGTCTAACCAGAAACTAATCCAGTGTGATTGTAACCACTGTAATTACTTGTTAAAAAAAATGCAAGTTTAGACTTTGGGTGAATGTTAAGGTCATCTTGTGGTGATGATACTTTCTTGTATCTAGTCTTTTTTCCTTTTTTTTCTCCCTCTGATACTTACATTCCTCATTCCATGGTATTTCTAATAGTATTTTGTAAAATGCCAGTTAGCTATTAAAAGAAGTAATCATAAGGTTCTTTTGGGCTGAAAAGATGAGTGATGTCTGTCAGTGGCTTCAGTCTGACTTCAGTTCTCCTTTGGCTTTCAATTCTGCTGTCACTCTGCAAAAAGAATGTTACACTTGCTAATTTTAAGGCATTAATTAAGTTCTTTCTGATACTCTCTTTAAGATACTTTCTGATACATATTAGTTGATAAAATGTATAGGTTATTTTAAACTAGAAAAGAGCATATCTGTATTTCTTGTGTGATGTCCGTATCACCGGGGAGTTTCACAGCAGGACTGGGCTGTTCTCTGTAGTGGTTGATGTCCCAGGCTCTGATGGCTCTGTCACTGTCCTGAAATCTCACAGCTCAAGGCTGATGCTGCCTTAAATCTGAGCTATCATGTCTCTGAGAGTGTATCTGAATACCCAGGCTGAGTCACGACTTCATACAACCCAGTCAGGAAACCCCTCTGTTTTCTTGTAGGAAAGCAGGATTCATGAAGTCTGAGTGCTGATTCCTTAGAAGAATTTCCTCAACATGTATTTCTGTTTTATGTACCTTTACAGCACTGCCAAGGTGTGGAGCAGCCTGTGCCCTGGCAGTCACAGCCAGACTCCCTCCACAGTGGCTGCAGAGCCAAGTTCTGTGCCCACTTTAATTCTGCCTGAGATAAAGCTGTTCTCATTACCTAATTGAATATTTTGACACTTGCAGTCAGTATGAGGAGTGGTTACCATGTCAAGTGCTAAAGTGTTGAGGTTCCTGTGGAATTGAGATGTGAGTAGATATGGTACTAAAAATGTACTGTGAACCAAAACTGAGGCAGAAGTTGCAAAAATCAACAAAACCCCCACAGGTCAAAGCATCAGCTAAGGAAGCTACAGACCATCAAGGAGCAGGAACAAAGTATAATTCACTTAATTAGCATTGCCAGGTTTAAGGCAGAAAGGCTGCATTTACCTGGGCTGGATTTGATTTTGGTAATAAAAACACTTAAATTTTCCCCATCTTTGGACTCAAAGCTAATGTCTTCTTGCTTTCTGGACTGTAAGTTTTGGTGGGAGCCAGATGCTGCTTTGTCTAACATGTAGTCTTCTTCTAACTCTTAGTGACCTGCTGTCAGGCTCTTGTCAGGTTTTTCTTCAGTCTGGTGAAATTTAACTTTCTTGAATGCAAATATGTTCTACAGAAAGACTCACAAAGGTTCACCTTCTGTCATGAAGAGCCCATTTGCTTGTCAGGCAAAGATCCTAGCAAAGGGAAGTGAGTGATCAGCCTATGTCCTGTGCATACCAACAGGTTTAAAGAGAGATTTTTAATTTTAATAAACTGGTGATCCAGAAGTAGGTGACTCTCATGAGGTACCTGAACAGCAACTCACAGTGGGAAACACCAGGGATATGTCTGACAACTTCAATTTGTTCTGCTCCTGGGCCTTGTGAAATACAAGGGAAACATTTATGCTTATTTCAACTTTGGAGGCTTTTTTTTGCTTATGGTTTTGCTTGCAATTTAAAATTAGGGAAGGAAGAATTTCTTTTTGCCTATGTATTTTAGTAGCCCAAAGATACGCCCTTACCTTAAATTCCAAATTTTGCAGATTGTTTATTCTAAGTAGGACCCACCTCACCTGGGAGGTGCAGAAGGTCTTTAGAGCCTTGTTATGCAAGGCTCATGCTGCAAGTACAGTTTTATTTGCCTTTGAGTCCAGGCCAGTGGCATGAAGAAATTGTGTCAGCCTTGCTGTGTTTAAGGTACATATTGCTAGTGACCTGCAGCTTTGACCTAGTATTCGGTTTCCCATGCATTTACTGTAATTATTTGATTTAAAAAAATATATCATATGTCTGCTGCTTAGCCCTTAGGGAACTGATGTAGGAGGGATCAGCAGGAGCTGCTGTTCTTCAGTAGTCTCTATACAATCCTCCAGCTTCAATTGTTTTCTTAAAACTTGTTCCTCTGAAGTGTTGTCATCCTTTCAGCCCTGGTGATTTTAGGGAGCAATTATTTACTAAGGTGAATTTCCATGAAGCAGAAAGCAAAATGGGCTGAAAATTGGAAATGATCAGGGTTGCCAGGTGCAGACTTCTAGCTCTTTCTCCTTCTTCAGCAAAGAAAGCATTTCCCAAAGCTCGATTAAATCTCTTAAATCACAGTTTAGCCCAGCATAAGAAAAATAAGCTCAAACACCAGATCTGAACGAAGTGACTAAGCCATGTCCCGTTGTGTTGGAATTGAATTGGTTATAGCACACAATAATCTACTTTATTGTCATCCTGGCCTTAACTGTAGCATAAGATGATTACATTGAATGTGTATAATAATAAGGCTTACACTTTGTATATAGCCCTTTAAATATTTTGGCAGACCATAGAAAGAACCTTTACGTGCAAGGCTTGATTAATCCTTTTCCTCTGTGTATAGAACAAGTAGCTGCCAGAGCTCAAGGGTAAAACCTATTAATAATGTCTCTGGCAGTCCCCGCCCTCCTTCACAGTGTATTCTCTTCTGTTCACACCAAACTCCAGGCTTATTATCATTTTGGTCTCTCTCTTTTGCTTTCCCAGTTTATACATAGCAATCAGGGTATTCTAGCAGAATACCTAGTATCTAGTATAAAAGTGTCTAGTATAAAATATTTGCATGAACTCTGTTTTTCCAGTGACAGGGAAAGAGAAAAGGGGTGGTAGTGTTGTGGGCAGCCTGGCCCCTGCGTTGTTTCCTACAGCTGTTCACACTCAGTATGGTAGAGAAGACCCTTGGAACCAAATTTAGGGAAGTGCTTTCACAGGCAGCTGTGTCTGCTGTGCTCCCAGGGGGATGCACGTGCACATCCAGCAATGTGGCTGTGCAGCCCCCAGGGAGCACTCCTCTGACTTGGGGTGGCTGTTGTTCTTGTTTTCATATGGGAAAGCTGAAGCAGGATGAAGAAAAACATTTTTTATAGGTTCATGTGATGGGGTGGCTGTGCAGCCATTGGCACCCTTGCTCTTCAGCATCAACGTCACAAGAGATGTTAACTTTAAAACACAGCGTTGTTGCCAAGAAAATGACTCTCTCTACAGAGAGGTCACACTGGCTTGTTCTAAACCATTACTGACCTTGAGCAAATATTAATCCTGAGTTCTGACTGCTAACCTATACTCTTTATACTAGAGAAAATGATTTAATCTTTGGCTTTCCATGAAGGTTAGTTTCTTTACCAAAAAGTTTTCAGCATGTTTTTGTCAAAAGTAAGTTCAGAGTTTTTATTATAGTCTCATGGGTATATTAATAACATAATACAACAAAGAAAAATGGCATGTGGTGAAGGTTTTAAGTGAAAAATATTTATTATTCAGAAGGCTTTCAAGCAACTTAGGTCACCAGATCAATAAAACATTTTCATTTGGAAAGTACTTCCCATTTCTGGTGCAGTGTCTCTTTAGCAGCAGCAGCTGTGAGGATGAATGGTGGGTAGTTGTTACCAGAACTGCAGTGTCCTGTCCTCCCTTGCGAGATCCTCCATGGACCAAAGCAAATTTTGCCCTCTTGCCTTTTTAAATAAGGTTGTTACAAAAGTACAGGGAGGGGGACAGAGCTCAGGGGCGTCCAGGGCTCATGGCATGTGTTGGGAGACACCTCATAGTAGCCTGTGCCGTGTTGAGCTCTCGGGGCCCCCTTGCTGGGGTGTTCCTCAGCCTGCACTGGAGCAGTCCCACCCAAGAAGTCGCATCCTGTGCCTCCCCTCTGCCCAGCCTCCCCTGCAGCAGCGGGAGGGGCCCGGCCGGCCCCGCCACCGCGGCTCTGCAGCCCAGAGGTGGCAGCATTTCACCGGTGGGCAAAGCAGCCCCGGCGCACAGTGGGGACATTCATGGGGATAAGTGCTTTGGGATCTTTTTGGCCAAAAGAGCACTGCGTAAAAAAAAAAAAAAAAAAAAAAAAAAAAAAAAAATTAAGGTCATAAGGTGTCTGGGATTTTTGAAAAGCCAGTGTAACAGTGGTCTTTTATTATTAGTGAGTTTACAGCCAAGAGCTGTCCCGTAAATGAGCAATGCGATTTAGGGATTATTTTTTTTTCCTTTAAAAGCAGGAATGCTTGAGACATTAAAGGTGGTCTGGCAGCTTTTGCTGTGAGACTTCTCTTCATGTTGATCTGTACACTGGCTTTGTATCAACACGAGAGCACCACATTCTTGCAGACAGGCAGGGGTCAGCACTGTGTTTGAACTGGACCGCACGCTGCTTCATGCAAGAGCACAGTTCATGGTGTGGGGACAGGAAGAATGTGACAGTGTTTGGCTATATGGGCTGTGTGAGCTACATGCCATTAGTTAGAAAAGATGCAAGTCTGGAATGCATAGTTTGCACATAGCTTGCTGTTATTTATTTACTTTGGAAGGATGGGGAGGAAGATTAACTAATATCCATGAGCCCACCTGATGTAATTCAGGTGTAGGTTTAGGAGCCAGGTTAATAGCAGGTATGATTAGATTTTTATTGTGTCATTGCCTGGATTAGTGTTAGAGTACGGACAGCCTCAGGTCCTTGAGCTTATTTAAAGACCTTCATATTTTCCGTCAACAGCTGTATGAAGTTAGGGAAAGGGAGGCCATGGGATTTCTCTTTCTCAGCTAGTTTATTTGTGAGGTGGTGAGGTTAATGTGGCAATATCCCATGCTTAGTAGAGAGGCTTTTTGGCTTTAAGCATTGTGTGTGCTCCCTTCAGATTTATGATTTTGACCCCAGCCTGGCATTATCACACTGTCAGTGGGAGTATGGAGCTGGTTGGAACCTCCAGCTTTTGGTGGTAATCTCTCTTAATTAGTTTACAGTTGAAACAATTGTCCAACTTCTTCCCTTTAAACAAGGGAAGTTTGCTCTATCAGTGGTTGATTTCCCTGAGGGAGGAAATCCTGAGGGGGGTTATCAGGGAAAGAAAAGCTCTGGGCTCCACTTTCAAAGCAATGCCGTGTATGAAGCATGCATCAATCCTGTTAGTACTGCTTATTATTTCACAATGGCGTGTCAGGAATTACAGGCACAGACTTTTCTAAGGACTCTTGCAGACCTTTATGCACTCTCATCCTGAGTCAGGATTTTGTGGAATTATGTGCTAATAAAAGCTAATTTTACACATTGAAATTGCTCTTTTAATCTTTCCCTGACTTCTCCACAGATCTCTCCTAGCCTTCTAATTGTCAGCTTTCTGCCAGGGAGCCCTCCGTGCCTCATCATTAGGACTAAAATCTGCTGTCAGTTAACACACAGAGCTTATAAGTGGGAGCAGGCCCCTCCCTTGCATGGGAGCACAGACAGTAATAGACACTATAGTGGCAGCACCAAAGGGAGTTTTACTGTGTATTTTAATGACTTGTGCTTGATTACATTTGCTAGATTGAACTGAAGTTCATTTAGTAATTGGTATGATTCTTAAAGGGTACACATTTGACATTCCTCCCTCATTAAAGAGCTCCAACAATGGCTGTTGCAACTTTCATCTCAAGGGTGACCCTCTCAGATATATATCCAGTCTTTTTCTTTTGATAAACCACCCAACCCGGCATTCATTAACACTTAACCATCTGCAGCCAGCCCCTCCTAGTACCTTCTCTCTGGCTTTGATGATATAATTAAAAGCCTTCTGTATTATCTCCCTTGGAGCAATAAGTCTAGGTGCGTCAGCTCCTGCATTGTTTGTTATTTGATTCTCTCTGTATCAGCTGTTCTTGGACACGCTCATTTTTCATATGTTGTAAAGATTAGCTGATGGAGTGGGAGATCAGAGGCATGAGACGGGGAGCGTGGCTCTCAATATTAGTAACCAGATGCTCATTTGAAATGGTGATGGGGTTTGCTGTTATCTGTTAGATTATTTGGCTCCTTTGCTTTTACCTGAAGATAAACTGGTTTAAGCACTAGTCAATGAAAATGAGCATCATCTTTAGTGGCTTGTTATGATAGAGTGCTCTTATCAGTCTGGTTTAGTGTGGCTATTCTCTTCTTGAGCCTGGTTTACAGAAATCACAGCTTTGTTTATGCATGTGCCCAAACTTGCCTGTTTGACCTTTGAAGCTGTGATTATAATATTAATCTATGGGACTATTCTGTTGCAAATCACTTAGGTGGTCTGTATTTTAGAGGATTTCATTGTGAGACCTCCCTCTTGTCCAGCATGATGTTCCATTATTGTTAGTATATTCTACATTGAAAGCTAACTCAGACTGGTGTTTCAGTACTACTTCTGTCTGGCTGCTTTTTGTGGGGGTTGTTTTGTGTGGGATTGAGGAGCTGGGATAGCACTGTGCTACTATTTGTCCACTTCCACTGATTTTGTATAACTTTATAACAAAGTTGCATAGCTACAGAAAATCTTGGTACAATGCTTGCATGCAGACACAAACTTCAGCCCACAAATCCTCAGTGTCCTGTGGTGTAGATAAATAGCATTATTCCAGTTTGCAGGTGGGGAGACTGCATGTGTGAGAACCACACAGACACTGGCCACAGAACCAGCATTTACTGGGGAATTCCTGTTTTACAGCATTGCTTGATGCCTAGCCCCTGCAGCCTTCCTCTGCCTGGTGTTTAAGGGGGAGTGTATGAAAAATCTTGAATAGAAAGAGAAAAAAACTGGCATTCTGGCCCTA
Organism: Melospiza georgiana; assembly: GCF_028018845.1. Classification (NCBI taxonomy): domain Eukaryota; kingdom Metazoa; phylum Chordata; class Aves; order Passeriformes; family Passerellidae; genus Melospiza; species Melospiza georgiana. The sequence continues at coordinate 22,266,675 of NC_080438.1, read as the reverse complement.
AAGAAATTTTGTCTTGTTTGTCATCTGCAGGTTAGGAATTGGATTTTTTCCTCCCATTTTTGCCTCTCCTTTTTTATGTTTGCATGTTTATTGCCTGTTCCATTGATTTATTCAGTTTCCCAGTAAACTATTATATTAATTACATAAATACAAAGGGACCTTTCTCAGAGAAGATAGGAAATTTGTCCCTCTCACACATACACAAAAAACCATTCTCAGGATGCAGAGCAGGAGGGAATCTGCTGACTTCCAACTACAAGATCTCATTAAAATTAGTGGATTCCCTATCCTCTTTGCATAAGGAAAATTGCTATTTGGGCTGCCTTCCACAGCAACATCTGGGCCACTGATAACATCAGTACTGGAGCATTGCTAGGTGAGCTCATGTTTTGTTAATGAAGTAATCTACTGAAAGTGCATATATCATTTTCTAGTACCACATACTTCACTGCAAAGTGTTGTACTGCTATTATAGGAGCTTTCCTTTTGCAAATGGGACTTCAAGAATTTTGTTATAGTTAAAAATATGCGTAGCTTGAATGGCATGCTTGAGAAATGCCACAAAAGTCATGAAATGTTAAGACTTAAATACTTTGGTAGTTCAAGGAATTAATTGAGAAATACACTGAAAAATGTCTTACTAGAACACCTGATGTTCTTGGTAACTTTGGTATTAAGAAATATTTGGTGTGGTGGTGTTGGTTTACTGTTTATACTTATGTGCATGCCCAATTTGTGAGTGATCCTTCTGCTGAGCTAACTGCATAATAAAAGTGATCATGATCACAAACATCTGACTTTAGCATGTTCTGGAATAAGCAAACCAAGTTGGATAGAGTACACTGATAAATATGTTCATTCAAGCTTAATTATGAAATCCAGACATCAAAGGAAGCAAAATGAAAACAGAGACAATTTCAGGTGTGGATTGAAATTTCTCTCCTTAATAGCCTCTGACCGTGAGTGCAGTTATGGATGTCTTGAACAGCTCAGCATAGTCCCTGACTGTTGTTATGTTTTGTCTTTTTTAATCTGCAGGCTAAATATTCTTGTGGCTTTTTTGTTCTGAGAACAGTGGCAAATGTTCAGGCAGCCAAAATGGTCTCAAATGAGGCCACAGATTTGTGGAAGGGAAAGTAATATTGGCCTAAAATATCTAGCTGGTTTGAAACAGGTTCTAAAAAGGGTTTCCAATACCCAAGAACAGAGAAAGCATAAAGAGAAGCAATAGAAGCAGTCAATGAGTCTTTATGGTTTAAACTTTGTTCTTAAAATTTTGAAGCTACCAGAGATTCCTGAGGTTCTGAAATATTAACCTGACACTGCTCCAAAAGCAAAGACTTCCCTGTTTGGCTTATAATGAGTGGGAGTTTTACTGATCTTTCCCACCTTACTGGGCTGGATAGCCAGGTGCTTTGTAATTGAGCTGTGGCAATCATTTGTAATGTGTAGTGTAAGAAAGGTGAGCAGACCCCATCTCCTTCCCCTCTTCCCCTCCAGGAAGTGTTGGAGAAAATACAGTAGTGTTGTTGTGTTTGCTAGCAGAACATGCCCAGCCTTGCATATATATTAAGGCAGGCACTTAGCCAGAAGCTTTGAATTATTGTACCCTGACATTACCCACTGTAACTTTTAGCACTCTGGGCCCATTACTTTGGCTTCCTGCCCAGTAATGTGCAATTTCCACTTACATGAGAAGATGTAGCAGGAGTAATGACTCCTTGGAGGAGGTGTTTTCTTTTGCAGCAGATCAGCCCAGGGCCAGCAGGTGTAAGTTTATAGACACAGCCCAATAATGGCAGCCTGAGCTCTTCTGTTCCAGCAATCCTGTTCCATGGGAAGGAACAGACCTTTGCACACTTGGCACTATCCTCTGACCTCATTGCAAAGTCACGTTCTTGTAAACAGCCATGCAAAAGCTCCATGATTTCCCTTTTTTATTCTTTTCCAGGCACCCCAGAATGCACATCAGAACAGGGCTGATGGATGCCCATCTCTACTGTCTGAAGAAATATGTGGTAGACTTTCTGGTAGAAAACAGGTAAGAAACCAAGCAACACACAAGGTAGTAGCAGGAGTTTGCATTGACCCATGATTTACACCAGAGGAAATTTTTTCTATTAAATTAGCTAGCATAAAATAGAAATATAAAAGAAACCAGTTTTTAAAATATTTTAACTATACTAAAAGAAGTGCCAAGAATTATGTCTGAGTCTCTTATTATGATCTTTTTGAAAAAACAGAACAAAAATCCCAGCAAAAGTGAACAGTAACATTTTTGTCTCTTTTATGCATTCCTTCTTTTTCTAATGTATCTGTTCTTTTTGGCTGCTCATTTTACCAGGGCTTCCCTATTGTTAGGCTTGTGAATACATTTCTGACCTTTGATTTCCCCCACCACAGTCTGTTTTGGTCTTTTGCAATCACCTTCCCTCTGCCCCTTCACATCCACCACCACTGCAGGTGGGCTATCTCTGTAGCATCCTATGTTTTAGCTTGTGATATTCCTCTGTCAAAACTCTGAGACCACCCACTGAGAGTAAGAAAAACATCCATTTATGGAAGCGGAGAAGGATCTTAGCTATAATATTTCATGAAACAGACAAAAAAAAACCCTGTTTGTCTTTTAAAAACAAACAAATGAACACTCCCCCTCACAGTAAGTAGTTCAGTTTTGGAATTATGTCCTGTTCCTAGACTTTTTATAGCCCTCTCATGCCCATTACATATACTGAATGCTCACTGGGTTCTCAAGAGTTTTTCTACCCTTTTAAGTAAGATAAAAGATACAGGGGCTAAGTGTTGTGTTCATAGTACATTTTCTTAGCAGATAAACTGACATGTGAAAAAACATTGAGGGTGGGAGATTTATGTTAGTCTTGACCATATACAAATCTGGTGATACAGCTGGATACATGCTTGAAGGAGCTCTTCCAGAATAAGGGTCTGTGAGTGAGTTAAAATTAAGTGGAAAATCTGTGTTAACCCTGAGGGCAGTTCCTTACCACGCATAAGAATAAGGCTTAGCCAACACTTTGGTACACAGGGGCATTGTACAAGTTATTTTAGTTCCCACTTGTGTACAGAAACTTGTGGAAGGTAAGAGCTTCAGGAGCAGCAGATGCTTTAAACCTGGAATAAACCATTTATTTAGTGTATTTTAGAAAGTTGTTGACGGTTTGGAATTCTCATTCTTCCTGTGGTAGCATGAAGCAGTGTTTGCAACTTTCTTTTGTCATAATACAGCACGTAGGACTCATTTCTTGAAATCCTAGCACCGAGTTTTGCTGGGATTAGACATATCTGGAATATTAGACATTTCACACATTCAGTTATTTTTCCCTGGTTTTGAATTTAGATCTGTGGGACAAGGATGGTCCTTGTCAGATATGTTACTCAGAGAGGTGTAAATAGCAGTAACTTCAGATTTCAATTTTTTTAATGCTATTTCAGTGGAAACTGGTGAGACTTTTGACTTTATCAGTCAGGATTTTGCCTTGTATTAACCAAAGCCAGTAGAGTAAAACTTTACTAGTTGCCCTCAGATCCCCATAGAAGAAAACTACTGACTTTTTGCAGGTATGACTAGGAGGGTTTTTTTGTTGTTTTTATAGCGAGGTTATTCTCTTTTTTCACTATTTTTTGAAGCAGTGCTGCTTTTCTGTGACACTTCATGACAAATAGATCATTACAGCAGCTAGACAGCATTTCTTAAGACCTGATAGCAACATCTGGCTTACTGATGGTAGATAGCTGCTTCATTCTCTTTATTACACAAATGCTGCTTATTCAGTCAATTGAGAGAGTCAATTGCAAGTAATGTGCTTAACTGGCAAATCTGGGGAATGGGACTTTTGCCATGAGGAATAACTTCAGCTTTCAGACTTCTGGCACTGGTGGGCATTTGCAGCTTGTTTTTCTTCTCTGAGGAAGGGGAGGACAGTGCATACCCAAGGATCTTTCCATGTTTGGCAGCAATATGCCAAGACTTTGAAAGACTTTCGGGATTTCTTTTTTTTGCCTCAAAAGTACTGACATCTACAGAATTGTTTGGGTTTAAGGATTCTTTTTAATACTTTGGTTTTTAGTCCAGAAAGAACCTACAGTAAGATTTTGCCTCTCTGCAATTCTGCACTAGGACTGGAGAAGCTCAGATGCCTTGTTTAAGTTGTGCGTGTTTAAAACTAACAGCAGGGACTGAAGGGAACAGTGAAGCTCTTGTACAGTGCCAGGAAGTACTGACACAGTGTACTTCCTCAATATTACAATATTTACATTGTGTTAATATTTTAACAGCGGGGTTTGATGGCAGGCAGAACACCTTTTTTCATTGTTTGTAGCTCAGTGAAGCATTTACATTTTTTCAAATGTTTTTTTGACATACAAAAGTTGAAAAGATGTTGCCCAGCAGTAAAAAATTCAGTTGCTACAACTGGCTTTTGTAGAGGAAAATTATGATTACTTCCAGGTTGAAGCATTATGTGAAAACTGATGTGGTTATCTGTGTGGGATCTGTTTCTTCTTCAGTGAGTCCCAGCTTAGCTGCAAAGATATGGCAAGAACAAGCTCTGCCTGGGTGAATCTAATTTGTTTATAGCTGTACCTGTAAGAATAATTGGCATTCAGATTAATATATGTGCTGTAAATAAAGTAAAAAGCCACAAGCAACTAATATAAAAACAGAAGGGAAAAAAACATGAAATGGCTAAACCTTGGTTCTGTCTAACTATAAAAATCTTGCTTTAGGATTTGGAACAACTTTGTTGAGTGGCTGCTTTGGAAAAAGGCTGAATATTCAACTACAAGATGAAGTCATGATACCAAGGGTTTTTCATTAGCTTTATCACTGTCTTGCTTTGTGGTACTAGACAGACCCTTTGATTTTTCTATGCACTTGTTTCCTCTTCTGGGTGGGATTGTTTGCAAAATAATCAGTATTTGTTTGGCAGCAGTGAGATTCTATGATGAGAGATGTTAGGAGAGGTCAAAATACTGTTTGGTAGCCTGTAACTCAGTTTGTAGTCCTTTAATACATTTTTATGAACTATTTTTAAAGGCCTGAATTTATGATTATCCTGCTTGAAGTTTTACTGCTCTACAGCAAATCAAATTCTTGAGTTTTAAAAGGCAGAACTTGCTTGTGCCTTTGAATAAAAGTCAGAGGAAATATTCTGTTTATTAGAACACCCTCAAATATGTATGTCCAGACAAAAATAAAAAATACCATGCTCCCAATGTAATTTAAACCTGGGGAATTTATTTTCAGGAATGAAAATACTTTTTCTTTCCTCTCCTAGGAGGAAAAAATGCATTTTGGCAGTTAAATCTCCATCTATCACTCATCCTCTAGTTCAGCATTGGATCCTAGTGAAGTCAAGTGTGCAAGGGTCCTACCCTGTCCAAATCTACCAAGCTCAAACACTCATGGTTCCATGCTGGCTTGGGCAACAGCTGAAGAAATTCTTGCCCATAGCAGTTTATTTCCTGCAGCTGGAATTTGTTCCTCCTCTTCTTTCCATACTTCTGCTTCACGAGGGTAGGTTGATTAGAAGATGCTCTTTAATCAGCTGCAGTGCACTGGCAGCCTCTGCACAGGGATGCCAGTATGGGACTGGGGTGAGCATCTCCATCCCTGCATCTGCAGTGGGTACCCAGTCACTGCTGACTGCTGGGGCTGTCCACATGAGATTCACAACAGGTCACAGACCATACCCTGCTACCAGCTGGATTTATGCTGTCTGAACAGGATCTGTAACCTCAGTGTGAAGCAGCTCTTGTTTGGCTGAATTTTCTGCTGGTGGTACCTGGCCCCGGGGTTTATTTCAGCGGAGGCCTTTGATTCTTTACCAGGTTGCTTTCTTCATCAGTGAAATTAGACTTGCTGAGGTTGCTATTGGTGGAGAGTGTGGAGTTGTATCACACCTCCACATGGGAGGGAAGTCAGTTAAAAACACGAGCTGTTTGTATTTAGGTGAGAGCTTTCCTTTCCGCAGCATTTTCTCTTTCAGAGCAAAGCCAGCGCAGGGATCTCATAGCTGCCACACTTTGTGGCTTGGGAAGACAGGCAAGCAGAGGCTGTGTGTGCTGCTGGAGCTGCTCTGGCAGCCCAGGGCAGGGACAGTGGAAGGTGAACACCTGCACCACACGGTGAACTGCACAATATTGCTTTTCTTAAAGCGCTCGTTGCTCGCGCCGAGCCAGCAGCGAGACAGCAGCAGAGGCTGTAGCTGGCTGGGGGCACGGCTCCACCCCACAGCTGGCGGGCCTCACACCCCTGGGGCCCTGCAGTGGCAGCCAGCACAGTAGCCAGTCCCTTTTTTGGCACTCTCCTGAGTGCTAGGTTGGAATCCTGCCTCGCTGCTGCATTCGGAGCAGATGGAAGAAGAGAGTCCTTATTCCCTTTCCCCTGAAGTTCACGAGGAGCAGAGGGCAGGATGTGCTGTGTGAGCCTGCGTGCTGCACTGACATGTGCTGCTATTTCTTTGCTGTGTGCTGACAGTTGGCTTGCTAGCAATCCCAGCAAAGCTGCTACCAGGAGAAATGTGATCAAAGGGAAGTTGCATGGTAGCTTGTGTTCTGCTTTTCCTGAAAATTTCTAAAGCTTTGGCCTGGTGAAGTAAGATACATAATTGAGAGGAGGGCAGAGGGGAGATAGGTATAGAGCAACCCCTTTCCTTGTGAAGTTTTAACATGGAAAATTCAAAGTTGCTTTGGAAATTTAAGTCTTGAAGATATGTCTCTACATATGCTATGAATATGCTTAAGAACATACCTAATATGCTTTTATAATACATATATATGAATGGCATTGTGCCCAAAGTCAGTTGTGCAGGTACACATGGCAGCATTTGTTATATTTGTTAGAATTTTACCATGCTCACAGCTGAAACCTGTAGGCATATGGGACTGCTGAGTTCACCCCTTGTTGAGGTAGACCACAAAGTCCAAAGGCAGATCAAGGCTGCCTAAAGCAAAGCAGTATGTGGTCCTAATCAATAAGGTCCCCAAAATACTTTTCTCAAATTTCATCAGTGGAGAGCTTATCTAGTATATTAGGAATATACTAATCAAACCTAAGTTACAGGTTGAGCATACAAAAAGCCACATTTAAAAATACTAACTTTGTTAATTCTAGCACTTGCCAATTAATAAATGCCACAGCTGAGGCTCCCTTTGCAACTTTTTGCTTTTTTTTCCCCACATATTATGTTACAGCCTCAGTTACATGACTTTGTACCTTATTTGGGGGTTTTTTTTCCTATCTGTGACCATTGCATCGTTTATTGCCTGAGATGTTTACTGAAGGAGACACTGTTCAGTGTTTTACATAACTTCTGTAGTTCAGGTGAAGGCCACCAGCCTTAATCCCTGTTTAAACCATGTTCTGAAGATAAGTCAAATACTTTTTTTGTAAAGGTAAAACTAAATACATTCCTCTTGGTGCTCATCACTGATTCTATAATGCCCATTAACTCTTTTCAACACATCTATTAGTGAAGCTGTGGCTTTCCCTTCTGAAAGTGGTAAACCAGGGTACACAAGAGCTGAGGTTTGAAGCATCTTTGTCTTAAGTATGCCATTTTTCACTTATTAATGTTATACAGGGAGCTTGTAATGTTGAAGAAGTCTTTTTCATTGATGATAGCTGTTGCAGGGTAATAATCAGTGGCAACCTGCAGATTTATGTTCTGCATGCAGCACCATCCATAAAATCCTCTGACAGAAGGGAATTACAGAAAAAAGTAAAAATCAGTTCTTCAGGCATCATTCATTTGTCTTACATCTTAGCAGTTCTTTTCTCCTCTTGCAGCCCTCTGCCTTGTACATTTAACACACATGTTCTAACAAATGAGGCATTCTTCTGCCTCATTACACAAAGGTGATCCATCCCCAGGGCATAGTCCATCTTTGCATTTGGTAAAGAAGAGATTGAGATTGGTGAGAGAGGAAAAGTAGGTGTGTTTAAGGGTTGTATCATAAAGTGAACACACAAGGTCTTAATTGAGGTATAAACAACGTGCTTCTTGCTTTTCTTGATTTGACTGCCCAGACTGTTACCATGATATTCTTTAAGTGTGTGTATATATATTTATGTATGTGACACTTCTAGAATTAATCAGTGAGTCTGCTGTGACTCTTGCTAACGGACTAGTTGTTATCAGCATAGATTTATCACCTTTCAGGTCAGCCACCAGAAGGAGATGGGATGCTCTACACTTCAAAGAATATCCATCTCAGCATTTATAACCTTGGCCCAGAGCATATCTGTTTCTCTGTGGAACAGAGCACAAATACTTCAGTTGCCTTGCAGAAAAGAGAGAATGGAGCATGCCCAAGGTAGAAGTACTTCTACCTTTTAGAAGTAAAAAAACCCCAAACCAAACAGGTCTCTTCCAAGCTTGTGCAAACAGTGTTTTTTCAGACTGAGCCTGGTGTAGTATGGGCACTTTTCCTGTTTACAAATGTAATGCCCAGACGAAAAGACAACCCTGTGCTGTGCCAAATTCTAAGCTTGGAAATGCAAGAGCTTTTCAGCACAGCAGATGAAATATTTTTAACATGATCAAAACAAAGGGGTTTTTCCATAATTTTGTTCTTGGAAATAGCTGAGAAATTTTGATGACACTATCCAAAAAATAATCAGCTTGAGGGAAACACCTGGCATGGGTAATTTCAGCCAAAACAGTTACAGTTTGGCAAAATTTACAAACAGATGAAAACAGAAACTTAAAATAGGAAATTCTGGGCAATTTTTCTTCAGGCACCCTAGTTGCACCACCTCTGAATGGTGGTCATTTCAGATTTGGTGGAGGCAGATGCCACTGTGTGTTTGCTGAGATGTTCTGGGTTCTCTGTTCTCCACCTGAGTGCCACATGCACTTTGTGACATAAGATCTTCAGGCTTCATTTCTAAAGACTGTGTAGGCATATGTAAAACCAAATTGACAACACATGTATTCCTCTTACATATTAGGACATTTCACATACTTTTATGGTGTCCTTCCCCCTTTTTCCCCCACCCCTCTTCCTCCTAAAACCACGTAAAATTTTATTGTGTTTAGTAATGTGTTTTGAAAATCACCATTTTGTCCAGAATCTAGTCCTTCTGAAGTTTTGGATGTAGAAAATGCCACAGTTTCCCAGGTACAGTCACCTGGGAAGTGGGCAGCTCTTCCTGTGGCCAGAAGGATCAATTGTGGTACTGGAAAGGCAAGAATGACAAACAGCAGCACTGTGCTCAGGTCAAAACGTCTGAGTTAGCAATTCACAGTGCCTTATCCTGGGAATGCTGAGTGCTACCATCTTGCCTGCCACCAGGGAAACCCACTTTCCCTGGGGAGCCCTCCTCTCAGGGTGCACCCTGTGAGAGTCTGAGCTGTAGCTAAGAAAACAAATCAGATTTCTGTAGTTCTTCCAGCGCTGGAGAGCCGCCTGCCAGAATCTGCCAGTAGAGAAACTCTTTTCTGAACTGAGCAAATTTGCAGTAAACTTTATAGCCAAAGTCAGTATGATTTGTTTACAAAGTTAAACACTGGGGTTTGGGTTGGTATTTTTTTTTTAAACTAAATAAGAGCAAATTGTGTGAGGTCATAGTGCTCTGCCTTTCCAAACTGCTTCAGCTGCAATCCCAGAGCACTCTTCTCTGCTTAGCTCTCCTCTGCTGTGTACAGAGAGCCTCTGCTGGGCCAGCACCAGGAGGGGAGAGGAGGGTTTGCTGTCTCAGTGCTGTGTTGGGGGATCTGTGGCCATGAAAAGAGCTGCAGTAGAGCCACCCTTCTCCTCCCTTGCTAAAGGGCAGGGCAGTGTGAGATCTTTGGAAACTGGAGGTGTGAGTGTCTGTCTCTGGAGCTCCTGCTTGGATGGCTGTGTGCTCTGCTGTACACAAAGGCCCCTGCAGGTTTATATTAAGGTACTGCCCAGACTAAACCAGTGCATTTTTTTCTTTTTCCCCTCTAAATGCCTTTTTATCATTCAGGCTGTCACCTGTGTTTCCTGGCAAGGGCTGCTGGCTGGGGGAGGTCTGGCAGAGCTGAACACCCAGCTTTGGTGGTCTTTGTGTGGCTGCCTGAAAGATGGCTTAAAACAGAACCTGCTCTGTGAATACCTGCAAGTAACATGTGTCAGCCGTGTGGCTGGAAGGTTTCTCCTTTGCTGTAAGGAGAGATTTTATAATGAATACTTTCCTTGTGATTAAAACGGATAAATAAACAAATAGCTCCTACAGGAAGTATACTGTGTGAAGTCAGGGCAAATAGATTGTAGCTTTTCAAACAAGGAAGAGAGAAAGGGGGAAAAACACCCCGCAATCAACCCAGCCCAGGCTCCTCCTTAGTGCATTTAATCTATTACAATGTGAAATGGCAATTCATCTTCCCCATTTCCTTTCCTTGTCAAACATATCCAGCTGTTGGAGCTTTCCCTGCTCCTTACTAGAAATGCCAGCATTTAAAATTTGTTGATGTCCTCATCCCCCAGGGTATCATTACTGCTATCATCTTTCCATGGTACCAATCAAGCTTACTCCTGAAACCTCAGGGGGAAAAGCCCTAATGATCCAAACTAGATTTAAACACATTATGATTTTCAGCAAATGCCTTCTGTAAGACATACAATTCCTTTTCCTGTTGGCAGACTACCTGGGAGTAGACATATCTTTGGATATGCTGCATTGGAGCTAATGCTGCTCCTAATGCACACTTTTTCTAAGGTAAATGTTAAAATATGTCAGTTTTGTTCTCTAACTGTGACTTACACCATCATATTATGACCCTTTGGATTCTGCAAAAAAGGTAAATATAGGAAGGCCATGAAAGATGTCATTCAATTATAGAATCATAGAAATATTTAGATTGGAGAGGAATGTCTAGCAAGATCTAGTCCAGCCTCCTGCTCAAGTCTAACTTGTGTGTTGCTCAGGGTTTTTTTTGCAGTGGAGTTTTGAAAATCTCTGAGGATGGAAACTGGGCCTTGTCCCAGGACTGTACCACTCACTGAAAAGTTATTTTCTTTATGTCCCAGCTGGAATTTCCCTTGTTGCAGCTTGCATCTGTTGCCTCTTGCTCTCTCACTGTGCACCTCTTGGAAGACTCTGTCTGTCTTCTGTATCACTTCACTTGTGGTAGTGGAAAATGTAATCAGATTCCCCCACAGCCCTCTCTTCTCCAGGCTGAACAAACCCAGCTCCCCCAGCTTCTCCTCCTGTGTCATGTGCTCTTGGCCCTCTTGGTGGCCTCAGCTGGGCTTGTTCTGATCTGATAATAAACATTAAAAATGGTTAACTATTTTTCCACTGTTTGATGCAGTTTCAGTTTCCTTGGGTAACCTTCAGTCAAGCTGACTTCTGTCTTCACACAAGATGTGATTTCAGAGCCAAGAAGTAATTCGTTTACCCATCTTTGTGTGCTTTTTACCCATTGATTTTTTTCTTCTTAAATCATGGCCACTTGGGCAGTATCACCCTAAACATTCCTTTTATCAATGCAGTACATTTTCTGTACCCAGCACTACTTGCATGTAAGATAATACTTTGGGTAAAGTTACTATCTTGCCTTACTGGGCATCTCCCTGTGAGGATACAATCCTTATACTATGATATCATATATGTGTCTCTTGCAGTGAAAAATATAATTCCCTTGTATTCTTCACTCAGATGATCTGAATGTACAATTTTCAAGATAATGTTTTCTTTTCTGTCCCTCTCTGTTTTGCATCTAAATCTCTTCTTCCACAACACCTCAGTCACTGATATATCCTTCTGAAATGCTGAGTCCCCTTTTACTGACAGATGGAATTTTGGGTAAAGAGAGAAAACAATTATTGTCTTAATAGTATTCTGCTTTTTCTTATAGTTTGTTTGTTTTTGTTTTTTTTTTTATTCTGGGTGTTCAGTGTTAAATTTCATTGTGCCTTAGCAAGGCAAATGAAGCATGAACAATCATAAATATGTCTCTAGCACTCTTGCTGACTTTATTATTGCATTGAATTATTGTTGTGGGAGGCATCTAACTTCCTGCCTATAGATGGGACAGTAAATGCTACCACTGATGATAGAGCACTCATACATGAATAGAGTAGCTAAGAAGTGTCTTCCTTAAGTTAGTGAACCATCATTCAATCAGTAATGGTACTCTGAGTTCCATTTTGAATGATAAGGAGCCTAGAGCATGAGGTAAGGATTGATCTTAGAACAATCTTGAATCAAAGAGGAGCAATTGTGAATTTCTTTACTTAAAGTGAAAAAAACTGGAAAAAAAAAGGAGTATAACATTTTCAATAGTCTATGGGAAATGCTGAATGCTGTCTAGTTGAGCTACTGGTTTTGAAGAAGTCCAAGAGCTGAATGGAGAAGGAGGAGTGATATTTCCCCTAAATCAAAGATGCAGAGATGAACTGTAGCTCCTACAGCATTTTACACCAAACTTTTATGGATTAATACCACCTGGAAAGAACATTATGAATAAAAGCTGTCTTGTGAAAAAGAGGAGATGGGATTCATTGGCCAAAAAGCTTTCAAAGTTTTCCAAGAAAGGATAAAGTGAAGACAAAAAAAAAGCTTAGTCTTATCACAGACAGAAGATCGTGTTGCAAAAACCATGGTAAAAAGAACGGAAGAGTTGTCCTGCAGGGAGGCGGGGAGCAAAGATTAGCAATGAGAATAGAGGATGGGAGTTAAGGTAGAGTGATTGCTGGGGAGAATGGTATAGAAATGGTACTTGTATAGGTGGAAGCAGGATTGAATTGCACATAGAGCTTCCAGTTTATTTCCCAGACTGCTGAGAGAAATTAGTCAAACTGAGGATAGGTCTGTATGATTGCAGACCACCAAACACAGTATCTGCATGGAGAATGAGTAAAGTCATGTGGGCATCTCCAGTGCCTGTGATGCAATAGTGGTGTGGGGTGGAAGAGGTTGCCCAGGAGAAGCTACAGCCGTGTCTGGATTTTCTGACACTTACATGTTTTATACGAGTCTGAAGCGTTTAAATACATAATTATGCACCTAAAGTTTACATAACTCATCGGTTTATGGATACATGTCAGCCTTATCAAATGCATCATATATATGTGTTTGTTTAGGCAAATTGTCAGAATGCCTGTTTCTTTTTCAGAAAAGGAGCCTAATTTCAAAGGCACTTAGAAAAAAGTTGGTAAGTCAGACACAGATGGCTGCAAAGGCAGAGGTGGGAGAGAAACGGGAAAGATGAGTTCTGGCAAGGAGTCCCATTTGTTGCAGGTGCGCTTGTTTCAGAAGAATGGGATGCTGTCTGGGAATGAATGGGATCCATTCCTCAGCAGTGTGTACAACCTGCCAAACACCCTGGGTGGCCTCCGACGGCCTCAGAGACTTTTGGTCAGAGCGAAGTTCTAAAAATGTCTAAACTTGCTGGCATTCCTGTGCAAAAGCTGTGTTAGCTGGGAGCTGTGGGGTGTTGCTGGCTGTTTGGCAAGTGGGCAGAGTTAAGGTTACTTAGATGACCTGAGCTGAGTGTGCACACGCTTTCAAAGGATTTGAGTATGTAATTGAGGAGTTTTAATTTCTGTGGTCAATTTTTCAGAAAGCTGCCTTGTTTCCCAAAGGGCTTTTTGGCAGAAGTGGAAGTTAGATCCCTGCTCCTTTAACTGCATCCAGACTTGGTGGAACTTGAGAACAGCTTTTATGTGGTTTGCATCCATACCATCCCTTTCATACTTTGATCTGGTTTCTCTCTGTGTTATGGTGCCTGTGACTGTCACTTGCGTGTCTTCTGCTTTCCCTCCATCATCCAGAATGTGGGGTTTTGGTGGTGATTCTGCAGTTTTGGGAAGTCATTCATAAACTTGAGCCTGCAAAGCTGTGCAGTTTTACTGGCTTGCTGTGTAATGGCTTTTGAATGAGTCATGCACGTTCTTGTGAGCTTTGGGAGTATGTTGCTGTCAGGCTTGAAGGTTTTAGTTAGAAAATAGTATGGAAAGACAAATGAAGCACAAATGCAGTCATGTGGAATTACCTTTTAGTAGAACATTTCTCAAAGTTTCCTTGTCTTCTCCCTAGGCTTTTAACTTCAAAAATAAGAGACACTGACAATTAATATGAAATTATGGCAGGGTGTGAGAAATGTATTTGCTCTTTTTGTGGTCCAGATTTTGAGAGCAGAACAGGAGAAATAGAACATAGCAAGATATAACAGATGTTTAATGCTGTGACAAGTGCTGCAGGTTATTAAATTAGGCACAATTAATTGCCTGATAATTTATTTGCTTGTCTGGTTACTTTGGAATTTTCCTTTATTATAATTGGTCTTGGTTACACCAAACAAAGGCAAAAGGATTATTGCAAGATGTAAGGGCAGAATTAGCCTTCTGCAGAGATGTGGCACACCCTCGAGATTTATCACTTGATTTTTTTTTCCCTTTTTAATGTAGTCCTTCTCTGCTTTCTCCACATTCTTAGCATGTCTCAGAAATTCCAGCATTTTTAGTAATGAATCAGTGAGAAGAAGGGGAAAAGTCCTGTAATTCCTTTTTCCATTGTGCTTGTTAAAACGGCGTTGTGGGAAATGGACCCAAACACTGTCTTTTAAGTGGTGTTGAGTCTGAGGCAGGTGGTATTAACTCAGGACTGCATTAACTCTTTTCAAAACTCTTTCCTGTTTCCTTGAGGAAACATGCCTGGTGTATATATGTGGCATGGGCTGTTTGCCTGCCTCTTGCATTGACATTTTAATTTGGTCCATGATATAAATATCATTTCCCTAATCCCCCTTGCCCTGACCCTGTTTTGTCTGTTTTGTCTTTTCTTCAAAGTGAGTTGACTTTTTTTTCTTGAAGGAGGGAGGAGGAGATGGGAATGGTGGCTGGCTGCTCTAGTTTGGAGCATTAAATGCTCAGGGAAAAAAATCTCAGAGTAACTGTTGTTTCTTTCTTTGTATTCACATGGAAATTTTTAATCTCCATCAAAGGATCAGGAGAAAATAACGTTGAGATTCAACAAGAGAGCTCCCAGCTTACATGGAATTTTTAAATGTTATTTGGCTTTATCCTTTAAACGATGAGAACCATGAACTATGTACCTACAGGGTTCAGAATTAACTTTTCTTTTTCTTCCAACACACCCTCTTTTTTTTTATTCTTCCCTCCCTTTTTCTTACATCTTTATTGTTCTGTATAAACATGCAACTCCTTTCTGGCCAAAACTGTAAGTTGCCTTAGGATTTGTTTAGTTGTATTTATGTGTACATTTCTAACATTAATTATGAGCACCAGTCTGAAATACAGCCTCATGTTCTTTTGATGTGATCTGAAGAATCTCTGTTGAAGGCCATGGAGCTAAGATCAGAACCCAACCCAGTGTACACTTGCATAGCTGTACAAGAGCTAACATTTGCCTGTTTAAAAAAAAAAAAAAGGATACAAATAGGTATGAAAGGGCTAATGATCTGCTTGTTTGTAGTGGGGAATCACAAACACTATCTGCACCTGTAGATGTAGCTGATTGTGCTGACAGTGATAGCAAGGGAAGCCCCCTGCAGCTACCCATGGTGGGTAACAGCAGATTTCACAGGTGGGTGCTGGCAGCAAGAGTAGATTTCATGCTTCATCACAGATTAATAAAACAGGGAGGATATTAGAATGCTAATACTCATTAATACTATTTTATGGTGTTTAACATTAAACATGGAAAATGAAAATGAATGACAGCCGGTAAATGGAACTGACAGTTGTGTTCAGGGTCTGAAGCTGGTGAGAATTAGCTGCAGGAAGCAGAAGCTGTGGATGCTCCTGTTCCTGCTGTGGATGCTCCTATTCCTGCTGTGGATCAAGCCAAAAAGCACTTACAGTTACCTAGACTTGTGCAAGGTCACCTAAACTTAGATTCAAATAGACTCTTGTATTGTAAAATATTTTATGAGATTCCTTTCCTTATCTTCATTGGTCAGAACCATTATTTTCTATGTCTTATGACAGAGTCTCCAGCAATACATATATCAAAGAACAGAAATCATAGCCCATTAAAGCATAATGGTGAAATCTTTTTTTGTCCTTTTTTTGGGTCTTTTTTTAAGGGGACAGTATGAGTTTTTCCCCCCAAAACTCTTCTTGTGTTTCAGTTGGCTACATTGTTCTTAATTTCTTGCTGAAGTTTCAATAAGCTTCATCCCAGAGGCAATAGCTTTTCAGCAACAAGTAAAAGTTGGCCCTCTGTGGGTCATAATGTAATGTAATATAATATAACATACATAGATACAAACTGAATTCTGCCATGTTGTAGATTTTTTTAAGTTTATTTATAGTTAAAAGTTTCTGAAACACTCTGCATAGCTGTGTTTAAATGTTAAGCTTATTGACCTAGGTGAGGTGTTTTCACCCAAAGTTCTTTCACAAGTAAAATTATTTAATTTAGCATGAACCTTATCTGTGCCTTTAATGAGATGTAAAAATCCCAGAAACACTGGGAATACAGAGAGTGCACAGGGACCAGGGATAAAGGGATTCTAAAGGTATAATTATGTCTTGCTTGTAAAATAACAGTTCTCTGACCAAATAGCCATTTTTGTCCCTTAATGTTTTAGATTTTAAGTAAAATGGACCTTGAATATTCTAAGTTTATATTGTGTGAGTCTGAGTCTGCAATCCACATAGCTGACTGCAAGTAACTGATGTGTGCTCTAATCTCTTAGATACATTTAATATTGAATTTTCCAGGAGGTTCTTTTGATATTTAACTATTTCATCTTCACTTGAATTCCTACTTTTTTTTTCTTGCACTTGCACCATGAATTTCAACTGCCCAGTTGTCTTCATTTCCCCCATTTATGCACCATCTCTTGCCAGCATCCCCTGTAGTTGTGACCTGCTGCATGAATGGCAGGGATGATACTTCTTTTTGCATGCTTAAAATATGATCAGTATCAGCCTGTTTCAAAATTGCTGCCAACTCTTGTTCTCAGGATTCTGGAGCCACATAAGGTGCTTCAGGGATTAGTGTGTCCCCCTCTCTTCATTTACAAGAAGACATCTAACAGCACTCTCCATCTTTGGTGGTTTCATTAAAAACCTGCAACTTTCTGTTGAGGTGAAAACAGACAGATAGAACTTCAAAAATCAAAGTTTAGGGAATGAAAAGTCATGAAAAAGGGCCTGTCACTTGGGCTAGATTTTATGAAAACATATTTATTTTGGCAAATGTTTCTCAAAGGCAGGTTCATGTTTATGCTCTCTACCCTCTGGAGTTTGCTCTGAGGTGTCAAGAGCATGCTTACTCCACCTTGGCTTAGAATTGGATTTCTGCCAAAATTTTGTGTGCCCTCCTCTCCTTCCACTCACCCTTTTACTTTCTTTTTCCTGGTTGTAGCAGATTTTTCCTTCTGTGGATCTCAGTGCATATTTCATTTTCACTTGGTGCTAATGAAAACAAGGAGCTTTAGAAACCAGGGTGCTCCAGGTTTTAAAACCTGAAGAGAATAAAAACGGTGCTTTCTTCAGCTTATACAGTCTTATGTTTATTTCTTCTTAATATAGTCATGTGAAGTTTGGGATTTAGTTGTAAGAATTTTAAATACACTAGATCAAAAACCTTTTTGGTTTGTCTTCTTTAGTCACTAGGTTACAGGCCAGTTGGTTCTTCCAAACTCCTGCTAATTTTTGTCTTTTTTGATGAAGGATCTTCAGTCCCTCTGCATTTCCTTTGATTTCAATTCCTTTCCTAGTTCCAGCAAGATGTTTGGTTTCTCCCACTGTTGACAGTCAGATAATAGTCTCATGCTATCACTTTGTATATCTTCATTTGCAAGATATGTTGCGAAAAATTCCCAAATCTTTCTCACAGAGGGCCTTACTGTGTATTTTTATTACTTTCCAAGGGCAAATTCCTTTAATGTTGCATATAAATTGCTTCAACAGCAGGCAGAGGCAAACCTTCTTGGTTTTCCTTTTCCAGTAAGAAGGATGTGTTTCTGAGCCACATCTTATGGATGACCCAGAGATTTGCTCCACCTTTGGTAAAGGAATGTGGCTAGCACTTCAGAGAATTGCAGGAAAGCTTCAGGAGTTTGGCCAAGAAAGATTAAACCATCAAAAACCAGGCAAAACTGCAAAACTTTGTCTTTTCCCCTTTCCACTGCTTTCATTTCCTACCGTGTTGTGTTGTCCTCTGCATCAGACTATTTAAGACTGCCAAATACTTGGGTATTTTATAGGTAATATATCTTATAAATGCCATAGCCAGCCTCTGAGGGAAACAGAGGATTGTCGGTTTTGGATGCAGTATAAAACCCAAGCAGGAAATCCTTGCTGAATGGCACAGCTGCAGGCAAACACTGGGAGCTAGTAAACTGCCCATCTGCACAGCCCCACGTGTGTGGGAGTGCGGCGCGGCCGCGGCCCAGCGCGCCTGGGAGTGGTTAGCAGGCAGAAATTCGGTGATTAGGGAGTGAAGTGTTTCACTTGGTTAGTTCCTGAAATACAGCTATCTGAAGGTGATTATAATCTTATTTTCGAGCAGGAGGAGAGACTAAAGGCTAGAGCTTTTCCTTGACTGTAATAAAACATAAAAGCAAGGTTTCAGAGGTGGGCTGCAGGAGAGAGGATGTGACACAACCTGCACTGAGGGCTGAAGAAAAAGTTTGTCAAGGAAAAGAAACATTCTGTATTTGTTCATAGGGCTGAACTGGCAATCACATCTAAATCTTCCCTTCAAAGCTAGAGACAGGAAAAGCTGTTTTGGTCCTTAGGTCTGCTTCACTATCATTGACCTGAACAGGGGCCTGGGTGGGCTTTGAGCTGGTCTTAAAGTTTGAACTGTGTAAGATCCCCCTTTGCTAGAGATTTTGCCAACCAAAATAATTTTCACTGTACTCATTCTAGTACTTTCATAATTTAATCTGTTAGTTAGTTCCTAGTTTTGCTGTCTTCTATTCTAAACAACTCCTCTTTCTTTGTGGGTTGTTATTTGTTGAGTTCCTCTAGCCAAATTCACTGTGTTAGTTCTCCAACCCTTCCTCTGAAGTTTAGCACTTCCTCTTACACATGCCAAGTTTGAGTTCATTTTCCGCATGATTTTCCCAAGTACTACTTTAAATAATCCACAATTCAGTAACTAAATGGAGATTGTTAAAATAATGAAACAACAACAATAAAGCTATTTTAAGACTGCACTCCAACTGTAAAAACTGTTGATTTGGTTTTTTTCCCCACATACTTTATTGAAAAATAAAATTTTCTTCTCATAGTCAAAATTAAATTTGCAGGGTTATAATCCCATGGTACAACAGACTTTCTACATTGATATTTGTCTTTTGGGAGAGTTTTTTGTTGATTCATTGCAATGTATAAATCAATGTAAGAGTAGAGATACACTAGTGATTGAGACCCTTGTTTAAGGCATAGGTGATTTGGGATAAAACTCCTCCTGATTTCCCCACCTCCTAGTATTGGGGTATCAGAATGGATACCATAAAAGTGGAATTCTGTACAAGGAGAAGATGGGTGTATTGTCAGCTGAAGCCTCTGGAAGCTTTCTGTTCACTTACACCTTTTATATTGGAGCATCTAAAGAAAATTAAGGTCTTGGGACCTAAACTGAAATGTCTTAATTTCTCTTGTTAATGGATTGAATCTTTAAAATGTTCTGGATCTGTCATTTGAACAGGAATATCATTAATGCATCATAAAAATTTTACTTCAGCGATCTGATATTTCATATATCCTCGAGCATTTCCATAGTTTTATCACAAAGAAGAGGAGCTGCTTAGGTTTTCCCTCTGTGGGTGCTTTATTCTCTCTTTTCCAGTCAATTGATGCCATTTTTAAGCCATATTAAGTGACTTCAGTTTTTGTCATTACAATGTTGGTACTTTCTGCATTCCATCTGCACAGAAGTATGAATTGTAGGATAATGGCATATTAAATTATAGTCACATCTGTTAAACTATAGGAGACATAGTTCTGAAAATGAAGCTTTTTCCTCATTTTGAATATTTCTTTATATTTTAATGCATTAAGGAAGCAGGTGACTAGTGGACATTGTCTTAATGTCTTGCTATTTTGGTTCATCCTCACGAAGTGTGCAAAATGTCTGATGATGTTATGCAAAGAAAATGAAGACATAATTTTTAGCATTCACAGACCTCATGTGTCTCTTTCCCCAGGACAATCACATCTCTCCGGAGTGAACTGATTCCACATCTGGTTAGGAAACAGTTTTCTTCTCCTGCATCATTGCAGCAAGGACTAGACAACAAAGAAGAGGACCAAAAGAAAAAAGAGCAAGCATCCCTAGGTCAGTACAATATCAAAGATTTGGGTTTATGGAAGTTTTAAAGCCCATATGCTACAGCTGACCTATGGAGTAGAGTACAAAACTAGCCTGAAACACTATTTTAGATACTCAGCTTTTTTTTCCTCAGAACCTTTTTTTCCCTAGCAAGTATTCTAGTGGATTTCTTTTTCAAATAGTATTGTGTACTATATGCATTTTTTGTCCTCCCTTATTTTGGTGTAAACCATTAGCAAATCAGCTAGGAGCTCTAGTTTGTTTGGGTTTTTTTTTCTGGAAAAAAGTTAGATGCATTGTTGAAAATGTAATTTTAGGAGGGAGTTCCTAAAATTGGGTAGGACAACAGACTAAGCCTTAACCACCCTGTACTGGGAACTCGACAGGATCTCAGATTCTGGATTTTATTTCTAGTATTTCTGCTGTCTCCTTGTGTGACCTTGGGCAAAACATTGCATCTGTCCTGATTCCTTAATTCACACCTGCAGAATAAAAATAAGCACTTACTCACTACATGTGATAAAATCTGTTAATGATTGCTGAGTATCTAGCCATGGAGATGAGGTGAGGTGAATATTTCCCTTCACCAACAGTATTTTAATAGTATTCCTCTTCAGAAGGTATTTCATTAAATCCTGTCTAACTTCATGCATGTGTGTGTTCTCCAGACATTTATAGTTTCATAAAGGAAGATAATAGCTTGCTGAAACCTGCTCCAGATAACTCTTGTTGGAATGATCAGAGGGGAGATATGAATGAAACTCTCCACGAAGGGAAGGTGCGCTGCTACGTCCATATCATGAAGGAGGGGCTGTGCTACCGAGTGAACACTCTTGGGCTCTACATTGAAGCCAACAGACAGGTGAGGAAAATACAGAGGTTCCACCTGGGAATCCAGCAGTACAGGACATTTCACCCTGCAGGAGTGACTGCCTGTGACACAGCTAAAGAGAATGTGAGAATTGAACCAAAGCCACGTTATCCAGGCACACATCACCCTGCTGCTGGCTGGATAGGACGTGAGGCCAGGAAACAGTTCTTTCACTGATTTACTCTAGATTTGATTTGGCTGAGAAAACCCTCACCGTGCACACTCTTGTGGGTTTTTGGGAGCAGCAAGACCTGCAGCCAAAGAGCCACAAAGTGTGGAAAATAAGAATGGAAGTAACTTTGATAGCTCATTTAGTCAATGTCCTCCATGCCCTAAAAGCAAGGTCAGTTCTGATTGGACTCTTCCTAGCAGATGTTTGTTTGTGATAATAGCAAAGATTATTAACAATTTGAAAAGCGATGTAATCTACCCTTTCATTTCATTTGCCTAATGATTTCCATTATAAAAGGACTCTTTTATGAACAGGTTTTCCTACTGTGGGACTCCAGGTACACACAGAGGTGAACTCTTGATCTGAGGCAGCATCTGTTGCAGCTTTCACTTTCACACTACTGAGAATTCATAAAAGAAAAAAATAACAGATGAGAATTAGGGAAATCCTGTACTACCTAACAAGCTGGTGATTAAAAGCTCTTAATATCTTTGTGGGGCAGGGTTGTGGGGGTTTTTTTACTACACTGGCTGATGCAATATACAAGTTCTCTGTACTTTACTCTGCTAGTGATGAACTTCATTGCTGTCATGAATGGACAGTTTCCTCTAGTTTTGAAAGACCAGTAAGGAAAGACTCAATATTTTTGGAAGTGGGGCTGGAAAGATGAAAAAGTTGTTTTGGGAATTCTGGAAGTGGTCACTGCCTTGCACTTGCTCTCAGACTGAGTTGCTTTCTTTTTGACAACATTAATGTATTAATTCATGCGAATCAGAATTGTGGAATGGCAGCATGAGTTTACACACTGGAGCTCTTTCTCCTTGATGTTTGTAGAGGAACACATAACTAAAGTGATTTGCTTTGTTGTTAGGGAGATGAGGAAGAAAGGCAGCACTGCTGTCAGAGAAAACTTCCCCAAAAATAGCAGGAGCAAGTGTGTCCAAAGGGTTAAGGGAGAATACCACTAGCTAAGGGAAGTGTGCGTGTACATTTGGCAGCAGCCACTTCAGTAAAAAGTTATTGAGTTAAGCCAGTCAGACTCCATGTGGGATTTTTTGTGTTGGTTTTTTGTTTTCGGTTGGGTTTTTTTTTAACCTAAATATTCTACATTTTGGTTAGTTCAGGAAATATATTTGCTCCTGGGTGGTACAAAGAATTAGTGTTTTGAAGTCACATTGGGGCCTTCAACGTTGGAAAGGATTTTCTTTGAATTTTGAACTTTTTCAGGATGGTAAAATTTCTAAGGAAACTATGTGGAGGTAAAACATAAAATGGAGCTTAATGAGGAGTTGTGAGAAAGCAGTTCCTTTTTTCAGTGCCACTGCATTTTGTTTCTCTTGCTAATCCTCATAAAAGATGTACATTTAATTTGATTGGGGGGGTGGGGGGGGGGTTGCAGGGTTACCTGTTTTGTTGGTCTCTAACGAAGATTTTGGGTATTTAGTTTGCTCTTGTCTTGGCCTTCACAGACCAGATTCTGGTCCTCTTGCTGCAAAGTCGGGACCTATAACTCTGAGATCCCAAAGGACAGACTCACATAGCAGTAGCAGTCCAGTCCAGTAGCTGTGGGAAGGAATGGCATCCTAACCCATTGCCCTTCTGATGAGGAAACACTGCTCACATCATTTCACTTCCAGCTGGGTTTCTGGATGCCTGCAGCCTGTGTGTGGGCAGGTGGGTTCAGGAGGGAGTTATCTTCAATAGCAGGAAATAGTTTCTTTGTAAGATGAATTAAATCCAAACACATCTTAAACCTTCCCTTGACCCAGGCACTCCCTCTGACTCCTGCCCCCAGTCTAACCTTTCTTTTCAGAGCAAAATGCTCGAGCTTGTAGCTTTTGTGGGTTACCCCTCAGGCTGCACTACCACTGACTGATTCTAATAAGGCCTTTGCTCTGGCCAGTAAAATCCTTTATTTATTTCACCCCAGCACCTTTCCACTGGGGAGGTCAAGAGCCTTTCTTCATTTTTTTCCCTTCCTGCAGATCAACACTGGACAGTAGGAATCTCTCCAACCTATGTTGTAGGTGTGCTTTAGTGTGTGTTCCTGTCCTGGATCTTTGTGTCAGGTGACATGTTGGGACATCTCTTCACCCAGCCAGCATCATCCAGGTGGATTTGCCTAGTTTGTGGTATTCTGGTAACCTGGTGGTTTTCTGCAGTGCCTGCACCTTGGACTGAAGGCTCTAATCTACTCTTGCATTTAAAAAATAAACAAAATCCAAGTCTAGTGGGAAGGGCCAACTTGAAGATATAAAGAGCTACAGATGTGAAAATGTCTACTGGGGCAACAAGCAAATTGAAATGATAGCTCAGAAATCTGAGCTCATCTGATCCCATCTTTTTCAGATCTGTGAGATTTGCTTTTTGAGGTTCATTCCTTAGCCACCAGCTCTTGTTATCCCAGCTTTCTAAGGAAATAATTTTACACAATTGTACTGTGTAGCAGTTCCTTAATAGCAGCTTTGGAAATTGCTGGCAACATTCAGCCAAATTTAACAGAGCAATAGACATCTCAGAGATAAGCTTTTCTAAGAGTTTTGTAAAAATATGTGCCTGGGTAGAGAAAAGGAAGACTTAATGAGTGCTGCTTCCTCCCTTGAGACAAACTCAGTTTCACCATCACTGTGCTGAGACTCCAGATGACCTCCCAGATGGACAATGAGTGCCCACATTGTGGATGGCCAAGCAGCATGTGCAGAGCTCCACACCAGCTCCAGCACAGTCTGCCTCTCATTCAGCCAGACAATTTGCTGTGACAGAGACCTCTTAGGCCTCATACATCGCTGTCTTCCTGTCCTACCAAGAGACATCATACACAGCATCACCCCTGACATCCCCATCCCTGCTGTCATCATTTCTTCTGTGCTGTGTGACCTTGACTTCAGCCAGGAGATGCAGTATGCCTCAGGCTGCTCTTTCACCCACAAAAGAAGGAATGATGGAGTGATACCACATCTCCTACAATGCTAGTTCCCCTTCCTTTCAGGAGCCAGTTCAGATTTGCTCTCCATGGATTTGTTCTTGGCTACCTCATGGGCTTTGTCTCTCTTTATTACCTACTGCTGCTCTGTCTGCTTATCTAACACCTGCCTTCTCCCTGTCAAGAGCCTTTTCTTGTGCAGCTTTCCATCATCTGGAATAGCCACTTGATCATCTTTAGTTTCTTTGTACTTAAATATCCAAAATACAGTTTTGTTGCCCATGCCTCAGAGTGCTATCTTGTGGAGTGGGCTGGACACAGTCATCTTTTTATGCCAGTTTACTGGTTTATATTTGTTATTACTTGCTTCCCTCCCTGGCTTTACTGGACAGTGTAAAACAAGCTGAGCTGCATTAGGAATGGCAGATGCTGGATATTGTGGTGATGTACAGGATGTCACTGTGCTCACCTGGAGCCAGCCTGCTTGCTGCTGCTGAGCCACTGCTTCTCAACAGGTGGGAAGCTGAGCTGAAAGGAGACATGTAGTGCACTGTGGTAGTAGTGTACCTGTGTCCTTTACAGAAGTGAGAGATGATAAATCACACATAACTGGTGGACATTTGAAGTGCAGTGACCTACCTTTCCCCATAATTTAAAATGTTTGTGGCAAATACCCTTGTGCACTGGAAACCAAAGCCATCTTTGAGCTGTTTATGTAACTTGTGGGTACAGCACTATAATGTTAATTTGTGATGTGGGTTTTTTCATGTAGGTTCCCAAATTATTGCTTAATCTGGGACTGGAAGAGTCACTGGTTCATGGGTCTGCACAGATCACTGACAGAGGCATGGTAAGTGTTGCCTTTTCCCATCTCTGTTCTTTCAGTAGTCTGCAGCCATTTGTTTCACGAACTGCTTGCTAAAATTCAGTCCCATTGTTGGAAGTGAAGCCAAGTTCTGAAGTGTGGAATGGTGGAACGTAGGTGATGCAGCCCAGAGTCTTCTGTAGGCTCACCCATGGGTTCCTGCCCTTCAGTCTCTCTCTTTTAAAATGTTTGGTAAAAGTCTGTCTTACTCCCAAGTCAGACACTGCAGCTTCTTGTTCTCTCGTGGCAGTTCCTGGTAGTTGAGCAGTTTGCCTCCCTGAGGACACCAAACCCAGAAAGGATCAGTATTTTAGCTTTGCTTCTTGCTAATGTGTTTTGGTTGAATGCCAGCTTCAATCCTCCCTTTAACAGGTCTCACAGGGCAAACCTGAGTGAAACCAGTGAGTACCAGCAGGAACGTGCCTACCGTGCTTACCTTTCTGCATGAAGCCTACAACGCCAGATCCACTGGATTTTTTTAGGAGTTTTACCAGGCTAACAGACCTTGGGAAGACTGTCTGTCTGCGGGATGGGCCCTAAATTTTCAGATCTTTCCTCTGCCAAGGATCCCTCAGGGTAGAGCAGGGTAAATTTTATTGATGAGTGCTTTAGACGTGCTTTGGGAGAGGTGTTTGGAGAACACACATCAGAGAGCTCCATGTACTTTTGCTAGTTTCTGTTCTTTCCTTCCCTAGATTGGGTCAGACAGTATCATTGGGTCATCCACACAAATTGGAGAGAAGACATCCATCAAACACTCCATCATCGGCAGCATGTGTACCATAAAAGACAGAGTTAAGATAACAAACTGTATCATCATGAATTCTGTTACAATTGAGGAAGGGTAAGTTACCTTTTGTACCTTACTTCCCTAAATTTGCAGTTTCTTTGTCTAGGTAGATCCTGAGTGAGTAATTTTTGTCCTGTAAAGAATCCTCAGCCAGAAAAGATGATACCAGGGGGTGTGTTTCCAAAGACCAAGTCATAAATAAGTCTCTATAAGCAGTCCAGAAGTGCACAAGTGAAATGAACTAAGAGTCTTGGAACATAAATGTCTTATTTTTACAGTAGACCCTGTCATCTTCAGAATGTGTGAGTAAGTTAAGTGGATGTATGAATCTGTATGAGCTTGTGTGTCATTCTTCCAAGTGTTATTTTAGTGGCTGGATCAGTGAGTATCCCTAAAATATTTTGAGGCACAAAGCATATTTTAAAGTGGTATGCTTGCCAGCTAGAAATATTCTTCTCACATTTGAACATTACAGCTTCACCTAAAATGTCATTTTCTTTGGCCCTTCTTTTGTCATCCTGCAGCCTTTACTTTACCGTTGCCTATGCTGAGTAATAGAATAAATTAATAAACTTTTCAAAGAGAAAATCTGCGAACTAGTAGCGGTTTCTCATGCACTAAAGACACTGACTAAATAGTTAGCCTTGAGCTGTACATTTCCAAATGTGGGAAAAGTGGGCTGTCTGTAATTGTTGATGTCTGCATGCCCCCATCTTTCCATACATGCTGGCTTCCTGTGGATGTCAGTGGAAAGGAAACTGCTGATTGAGTCTGTGCAGACCTGTATAAATTCTCTGCTCCTTCATAGCTTGAGGTTTGCTTATGGCCTCAGGAAAAAGGCCAAACTCTTTAAAAAATGCCAAGTTGGCTCTGAAAGTTGCATATCTGAAAAACATAAAACCCCAAAGGATGTGGGGTCTATGGAGGATACTACTGTTACATAACTAAATTACAGGTAAGTATGGTACCTTACCACAAAGTGTTTGTCTTTAATAGAAATCCACAGTAATTTCAAGCACATCATAAATCAGAATTCCATTGAGTATAGAAAATAGCTGGTTTCCAGTTCAATCACAGATGGATCCAGTATGGCTGTATCACAAGCACTACTGTCATACAAAGTAAAGGAACCTCTCTCATTTGATCATGAGACCCTCTGTCATTTTGATTAATGAATTGATGCCACAATCATAATGGTTTAGTTTTGCATGTGAGGTCAGCAGCTCTACCATTAAATAGCAGAGGCAGCTAAGTGTATAAATAGCACTATTTTTTATGAAGAGTCTCAAATCATCTTGTATTTGTCTGCATTGGCATTTAGTAGTGGTCTAAATCCTAAATCGGTCCCAGAGCTGTTATGTTAAGCATTTCACAAAATTCCACAAGCATTGTAAAGTTGGTGATATATTATTTTTAAGAGAGATAAACTGACTTTTGGGGTGACATTTTTGTGAGTTCTAGAAAACAATGTGATCCCTAGTCACTCTTGGTGAAAACAATATAGCCACCAAAGAGTGAAAAACCTCACAGTCCCAGGGGTTTTATCCCCTTTTGCTGCTCTGTGGTTACTGAACACTGATGCACTGGAGTCAGATTTGTAATTATTCCTCTCCAGACAGAATTAAGGCTATAGACCCTGGATCTTTATTGCAAAGCATACTCTAATTAATATTATGTAGATCTGCACAGATACTGAGCTGATAAATTATTTCTTATTGCATCATGATATGTCTTAAGATTAGAGGGGCATGAAGTCATGCATACACAGGTAGTGAGAAACAGAAGTACTCTAGCTGCTGAGTTTTGTTGAAAGAAGCCTTGCTTGCAGTGAAGGATTTCTATGTATTTTTCAATGTATTTTGACTCTCTTTCATTACTTTGGTTAAATCTGATGGATTTTTGCTAAAATACTAATCATTCTTACTCGTGTTGATGGATCCATTTGGAACAGGTGGATAAATTATATATGGTTTTGCTCTAAACTGTCCACAGTGGACAACTCCTTATAAACACCTCTTCTCCCAAGTGTCTCTAAAACAACTTAGGCTTTATCTAATCACAACTTCAGAAAATGTCTTCATCTTTAATTGGAAAGTCAATATGTGTTGTCTGATATGGGTCAAAATGAGCATAATAAAGTGCCTTGACAGATTTAACTCATTTTTATATTGCACAGCAGATTTCCTACAAGTAAGGCAGTTTTACCAACTAAGATGTTGTATATTAGAAATTTCTGAAATTGCATTGAGAAGTGGATAAAAACTGGGTCATTTAAAGAATATACATTTTTATACTGACATGAGCAGCTCGGCCAGACTAATGGTCTAGTATAAAAGTGCCCAAGTCAAATGTGAGTGGTAACTGAAAGCCATTCCCAGGAGTGTTCATTGCAGTAACACCAGCTTGAAGCAGTAGGCTGAGAGGGACTGCAGTGAGACACTTCTGTAAAAGACAAAGGTGTATAGATAACTCAGAAGAAAGGAAGATCAGATAAATCTTTTAAAGTTGGGATAGTGGGAACAACCAAATGCAAAAATTGCTCTGCATTCTAAGTTCATTTATCAAGAGCTACATGGCACTGCCTTAGTATTTCCCTTGCCTCTTCTATGACCTCTAGCTTCTCTGGGTTGAATCTTTCTTTTTCTTCCTGTCTGAGCTGCAAAAGTGATCAGCAGCTTCAGTTCATTATGTCAATATAGGAAAAGCAAAACAAAATAAACAAACAAACAAAACTCACCAAAACCAAAATTTAAAATGTTTATTTCTTGGTAGTTCTCCTGTGTGATTGAGGGTCCTGTGCCGTAATTGCTGCAGCATCAAGATCCACAAATTATATCTCCAAACCAGAAGAAAGGTTTTGAATAACTTCACAGCTGGTATTCAACACCAGCTTCTGAAATGGATAAATTCTTGCTGTGTAGGTGGGAACACCACAAGGTGCTTAGAACAAAACCAGGTATCTCTTCTTAGGCAGGTATCTCGTTACTGGAGGAACAGAGGTCATGGCCTAGGTGATGATAACTTTCCCAACTGAATGGATAAGTAACTGGGGTTGGTTTGGACAGTCCATTGCATACTGTTTGCAAATTATGATCTGTCCTCTAGCAATGGCTGGTGCATTTGATACTCTGGAGTACCAGAAGCTGAGTTTGTTTGCTTTGGTGTGTAGGGCTTCTATTACATTATATATGTCTCCTGTGAAGTGATTTGAGTAGATATGAATCCCCCCTTAGAAGAGATTACAGGGGATTAAAGAAGCTAGTAACAGGGCAAAATAATTGGTAGTCCTTTCTTAATGTGTTTCCCACTGTGCAGCTAATTCTTCCATCAATGAGACAATAAAATAGCAAAGATTACATATGTGCTGAATGATGGACATACTTGACCAAGCTGGGAGGGATGTAATTTATACAACAGCACGAGTGCTGAGAGATGCTGGCTGCCCAGGTGGCAGGCTGCAGTGGCAAAACACTTCTTTTTTTCCCTCTGGATGGCTCCCTAGAGCTCAGTGACAAACGACTACACTGAGTAACATAGTTGGAAAAAATCTACTAATCGAGTTAAAATCATAGGTTGTTTGAAAACCTTGTCTGTGTGGATGTTCCTGCAGTAGCTGTGTGTGTCCTTAGTCCCTGTAGTGGCTCAGGACTGTCCCTTCTCTTGGCTCTGTTTTCATCAGGGGTGGAACAGCACAAGAGGGTCCCTGGATTGCTGCATCTTTGGGGCAGGAGTCTCCTCATTGTAGCTCTCTTGCAAAGGGACAGTGTGTAACACCCACAGACTTGACCGAAGCTTGGTTGCCCAGGGGATTGTGCCATTTGGCAAATGAAAAGTAATGCCTGGTAGATTTAACCCCCTGATAAGCATGGCTGGCAAGCTGGTCACAGCAGATGAGGAGAAGGCTGAGGTACTCAGCCACTTTTTTTGCCTCATTCTTCACTGTCAGTCTCTCTTCCCACACCTCTCAACTCTATGGACCACAACATATATGATCAGACATTATACTGGTTAGAGGGCTGAAGCACTTCTCCTGTGAAAACTGAAAGAGTCGGGGTTCATCAGAAGAGAAGACTCCAGGGACACCTCATTGTGGCCTTTCAGAACTTAAAGGGTGCTTATAAAATTGATGCTTACTTCAACTTCAGCCTGGCCTGCTGCAACAGGACAAGGGCTAATGGCTTTAAACTAAAAGAATATAGACTAGATATAAAGAAGCAATTGTTTTACTGTGAGGGTTTTGAGGCATTTGCACAAGTTGCCCAGAGGAGCTGGGACTGCCCCATGCCTGGAAATGTTCAAGGCCAGGCTGAATGGGGCCTGATCAACCTGGTCTAGCTAAAAATGTCCCTGCTCATTTAGGGGGGTGTGGACTGCATAGCATTTAAGGATCCCTTCCAACCCAAATTACACTACGGTTCTATAATGTTGTTTCATTTGGTAGACTTAGACACACTTAGCTGTTTTGAAATGAGACCTAGATATGGATGGATTCATTTAGTTTCAGGTTCCTGTTCTGGCTTTTGTTTTAGCATTCAGTGGTTGGTTTGTTGGTTTTTATCAAACACTGGCTTTATTTTTACCAGTCTTGTTGTTTTACTTAGTTTGCTACCTTCTGGCAGCAGGAACATCTAATTGCTCTGGTCATACAGGACCTTGTGCTGAAGCGCTCTGAGCGTTACAAATAATATTAACAGGAAAAACATGTTGAATCCTTTATTCCATCCCTGCAGATAAATATTTCGAAATCTCTTGTTTGTTAGTAAAACCATCCCACTGTATACACTTACGGGAAGGAGCTTGGCCATTTTATGTGCACATTATATCCTTTTTCCTTGGTCGTGGAAAATTAATGTTTCCCTGGTAAAGATTCAGGAGAAGGGACTCTTTAGTAGAGAAAAAAATCTGGTCTTTGGACTACTTAGAGGTTAGTTGAGAAGGCAAGCATGAAAAGCTCAGATAAATACTGAGTCTCCTGTAAGCCATGCTTTGAAAAGGTCTTGTTGATATGGTGGTAGTCAGTACCATAAGGACTCTGTGGTAGATATAGTCTGAAATTAAGTATTTTGCTGCTTTGCTTTTTTCATGGAAATACAGGAAAGCATTCTGCTTCAAATGATGTTTTTATGGAAATCATAAATAGGCTGCTCTGATTATCAGAGAGAGCAAATGGCCCAAGATTTGCTTCTAGATTTCACCTCCACAGCAAGAAAATACCAGATCTTCACAGAGAAACCAAGGAAGCTAAACCTGTCTCACCTGTAGTTTTACCAGAAAAACTGTATCCCAAACCAGGATTAGCAATGGGAAAAGGAGAGTGTACCCTCCAGAAAGGAGTTTGCAGCAGATATTGGCCAGTTAGCCTTGATGCAGTGGGCATTTTGTACAGGAACTGTAAGAGTGGGTCTGCAGGTGTGACTGAGGTTATTGAGTTTGTGCAGGGGTAGGAATCATTGAACAAAACCTTCATATCTTTACTTGTAAAGTTTGCAGCATGTTGTTGGAACCACATACAAACATTCTACCCAAAAGAACTGAACTGAACTGCTGAAGTTTCCCTTGTGGCACACAGCTAAGGTCACCTTTTGGAAAGGGAAGGGGTTAAAAAGGCAGATATGTTTTGGGTCAGGCTGCACTGTGATGCCGGCAAATTACAAAGTGTTGCAGCATCAGGAAACCTGGAATGCGAGGGAGGTGACACCGAAGGCTTCTCGAGTTACAAACTGCAGGGAGGTGATGCGAGTGTTGAGGACAGAGGGAGAGTTAGAAGAGCGCCACAGGAAGATGTGGTAAACCTTGGGCTTCTGACTCCCTGGGCAGGAGGAATAGGCTGGAGTAAAAATTAGTATGAAGGACTAAAGTACCCAGATATGTGAAGAAAGAACTGGCACTGAAAATGGTTTTTCAGCCAAAACTAGCATCATCCTTCTTCAGTCATGTGAAGACAGTAAGTTATGCACTGGATTTTGTTAAAGGTGTTCTGGCTACCTGTGTGAAAGTAGATGGACAGATGTAATTCTGCTCAGTGAGGGCACTGGAGAGAGACCACATGTGACTGGTTAAGGCTACTCTAGTTTACCACATGTCTTCAATTTATTGCTACTTTGTATGAGAAAATGTACAAAGGAAGAAAACAACAAGCAGGGCGAGCTGGATTGACTACTAACTGCAGATTGATTGTGAAGTTTATTGGTTGTTTCCTCAATAGTGCCAAATCAGCACCTGACATAGAAACAGTCAGTGGTTTGAAGAAAGTTGTAATTAAAACCAGGGTGGAATTGAGTCTTTGTAGAGGTTCAGTGCATGAGTAGTCTTTGTGCCCTTGGACAGTGGCAGTACAAAGGCATGATCCTATTGCCAAGGCAACATATTTTACAGTACCTAACCTCACGAAAAGGAATGAGGAGGTGAAGTTGTTTCCAGCACCATAGCTTGCAAAGCTGAAAATAAAGATCTGCTAATGCTGAAATTCCCAAGCATTTTGTATCTTGAACCATTTTTTAAGATGGCTGTTGTCTCCTGGACACTTTATCTTGCACTGCCAGTTGGGTCCCTGCCTCCCTGGAATGAAGAATGAGTTTAGAATAGATATCGCAGAAAGCAGATGAAAAGTGAGAGCTTTATTCAGAAAAAGCACATGCTCATCTTAAATATATGGATAAACTATATAATGGATATGGATAAAAATTAAATTCATGAAGAAAACTATATGTATTGTAGTCCCTACCTGTAAAAAGGGGTCTTATTTCTCTTGATTATGTAACAGTTCTGTCCTTTCTGTCACACCTCTAGGTTTTAAACTGTGAGCATTTTTGGTCAGGAATTACAATTTTCATTCTGCAATTTAATTCACTGCACATGCTATGTAAGATACTGAATAGAGACAACCTCTGGCCAGCAGAGTTTTCTTTCAGGAAGATAAATTGAGGAAGAAAGTGCAAAGTAGGAAACTAGTAAGTAGGAAGTAGTGGAGCTACTTGCAGAACTGGTTTTCAATTACTTTCAACTGAAGATTCTACTGTATCTAATGTATTGAGGAAATTTCTCATATAATACCTGTTATCTTGTGTCTGAAACATTATTACTAGCAGCTCCTCAAAAAAAAAATTCTTCTGGCTAGCTTCCTGGTACATCAATCTGTCTTAAATAAATCACCTGTTCTTTAATCTGAGATACAGATGTTTCCCTGATAGTGCAGGGAGCTCATCCCAGTTTTTGAAACATCTTGTAGATCAAATGTTGAACTTAAAGCACAGATGAGCCCTGAAAAGTGGCATTTTAAAATATCTGCTCTCATTCTGCTGATTTGCTTCTTCAGGGGGACAGAGTTATGTCTGACTTCAGAGCTATAAATAAGCTTCTGTCTCCTGCTAACCACATGGGTCTAATCAAAGAGTATGGAGATTTTTCAAACAGCTGATTGCTGTTGGATTTTGGTGGGAATCTGGGTATGAATGTCTCTGATGCTCTTTAAAATCTTCTCCCACCTGGGTATGGAAGACGAAGAAATTATCACATTGTGCCTCTTGAGTTCCTGAGGAGACAAGGGTTGAACAAGTTCAGCTTGGATCTAAGAAGCCAGGTTCAGTTGTAAGGGTGACATTTACAGAAACCTTTTCCATGTCAACCTAGCTCACATGATATGGAAACTGACTTAACCAATAATGTCTTATGAAGGGCCACAGCTCTCAACTCAGAACTGTGCTTCCAGAACCCCAGAGAAGGTCTCCTTTTACTGTGCCTGTTACCTCGCTCAGTCTGTCTCAGTTGGTGGAAAAGTGAAGCAAACCTAGAGGTGGTAGTGAACATATAATTTTCCTGCTTTGTTTCCTTCACATAGACACAAGTAGCTTTTCCTGGCCATCAGTGAAGTGTCTGTAAAATCGTGACCTGGCCTACACCTCCCACTCTGCAAAAGAGAATCCAGAGGGTGATCAGTTTTCCTCTGTGTGGGGTTTCCCAGTGTAAACTCCTTTCAGCATTCTTTTGCTGAAGTGTGCAGCCCTGAGCTTACAGCTACATAAAAGGCCACCAATTTGTTTGTTCCAAGATGAGCTGGATGTAAGTGAAGTTTCAGAGGTGAGGCATGACCTTCCTGGCGACCTCCCCCCGCACCCAAAGTTTCACTTAATAAAACACATTAAGGTATGTTTGAGGCAATCCTTTAAGGTCAGTTGAACTTTCACTGGAAAATACGAGTGCTGGCAAGTATATGCAATATGTAATGCAAAATGTTTAGGGTGTGGGGAAGAAGTGTAAAGGAGCCATACCACAGTGATGAGCTTGGCTAGAAAATAGACATGAAACAAGTTCCTTAGTGAAAACACCCTCAGAGACGGGCGAAGAATTTAGAGGGGTAGAATGATTTTGTTACCCCCAAGGGGAAAAACAGGAGATCAAAGGCCAAATTCACTTACGAATGCTTGCTTTGAAATATATCTATAAATTATAGCATGTACTGCTGGCATCTATTGTAGGCTTTGGTATTTACTTGAGTGTATAGCGTGAGATTCATAGTGCCCGGAGTTCTTGTGTTTGTGTGTAAAAATGGATTGGTGTGTAAAGCATGCTGGCAAAGGCAACATTTCAGGTTCCCAAGTTCTCTATTAGTGTTTTTGCCTCTCCCCTGTTTTTCCATGGTCTTTATGCCTCACCCCTGTGATCGTGAGTCCCAGCCACCAGCTCACTAGCTAGCAGGCAATTCCTTCAGGGGTTGCTGGTAGGTTTTAGAACTCTCCCTGACTCCTTGCCACATCTTAGAATTGTTAAGGTGCCTGTGGTGGCTGTTATCTCCTTGGTCAGGGCAGAAGGGGATGTTGCTCCCAGGGGAATTCACATCTGTTACCCCTCAGTCAGCAAAGTAGCTGCTGAGGCATGTCACCCTTTGCTTTTAACTCCCGCGTCAGTCTCTCCGTTTCGTAGCTCATCTGGAGGCGCACGAGACCCGACTGCTTGGCAGGGCAGAACGGTACCAACAGGCTGTCCCAGGCTTTGTGCTCCAGGCTTGCTTTCTTGTGAGTCTACAGTTTTAAGCATTGCATTATAGACACCTCATTTGCTTTGCTGCCCAACAGAGATTATGTCGGGGTTTTGGCACAATTGGATTAAAGTACCAGGCCTGGATAACTTCCATTGGCATTTCAGGAGATTTGCTGTAAGGCAAACCTGTGACATTCATACCTTCCTAAGCTTGCACAACCAGGGCGAGAGCTGCAGTTGAGGTCTTGACCTCAGTTACTTAAGCCCCTTTCTCCCAGGAGCGTTCATCACTTTAATCACAGAGTCCTAAATAATCAGTGGGTAGCCTGTAATTAGGGGGTTGTGTCTTGGACTCCTGCTGCCTGCTCCCGGTGTGCTGAGCACTGCGTATTTTGATTTCCCGTTCCCCCAAAGGATGTTTGATCTCAGATTTACACTTCAGAAAATTAAGAAGGGTACGGCACCTCAGTCCCCTGGCAGTCTTCCTGCTTTCAGTGGTAGGTGCCTTGCTTTGCCTGAGTATCACAGTGCTGCAGCGATTGACACACTTGATTTAAGAGTTTGATTTATAGACCGATACTCGGGCTGAAAGTCAGCAGTTCCAGGGCTGCATAAATCAGCCTGTCTCTGGGATTAATACTTCCTTATTTATAATTTCGACAGGAGATGGAATTCTTTCTCAATTCTTTACATTTCTTTCAGATGTAATCGACCACCCTGTCCTTTGGTTTAAAGCTATGTGACTTTGCCACAAATAGAGGGAGGGGAAAGTAAGCCGAGTCCAGGAATTGCTGTGCTATAAAAGCTCCATATTGTGTGCTCTTGGACTTTGCTTTCTCCCAGCTTCCTTCAAGCCCACACAAGAGATGGACTTGAGGGTTTTTTTGGCTTTCTTCCCCTCCCCCCTCCCTCCATACATACGCTGACCTTTTAGAAAAATAAATAAAAGATAAAGAAGGACCTGGAATGTTGCAGAATGTGTGTACATTTTGCTCTCTGTTGTTTTCTGCTGGGATTAGTTGTTTACAATGGGGGAGAGAGGGAGGGCAGAGGAAGGGAGGTCTGTGGCCTTAACTGAAATTAGTGGCATTTCAGAGTGATCTTGTTAGGTGGTCTGCAGTTTAAAGACCTAAATCCTTGTAATCCCCCCATGCCTCCTTGGCCACTACTCCTTTTGCTCTTGTTCTCTCACTTTCAAAAAAACCCACCCCAAAGTCGGGCTCTGTCTCTCAGATGCAGGCACGTAGCAGACACACAGACACACAGACGTAGGCACACACTCTCTCATATGCTCCCATTTACACGTTGTACCTGTAGAACAAATTAATGCTTTAGCTACATCTGTTCCCACTACAGGACTAGGCTTGTAAAATGCTCTCTAGAATGCAGATGTACACTGAATATTTTTATTTATTTTCTGAAAAACACCCAGCTGCCAGACTTTCAGTTTGTGATTACACTTAAAACAAATTCAAATTGAAATTTCAGCCGTAAATCAAATGCCCCAAATTAGTTCCTCTTGTGGGTTTGAACATGCTCTTTGGATTTTAAGGTCAGGAGATATCCGTTTTCACCGTGCTGAAAAGTTTAAAAATATACTACATTTTCAGGGGAAAAAATAAATATGGTTTGCATTATAAAGCAGTACATCAATGTGTGCATATGCGCACACACAGCAGAGCTGATGAAGCTGGATGCTGTCAGAGCACCTTTGAGGGCTAATAGCACCTAATTGTTATGGAAGGCAGGAGCTGTGGTGGCAGTTTAGCCAAGGAGACTCCAGCAGTGCCCTGAGATCTGATATTTACCCTGTAAGAGAATAAAAGTTTATTCCTTACTCTTCAACTTGAAAAAAATAGTAAAAATTAAATAAACACACAAAATACTTCTCTTGGCAGGCTTTATAGCTTTTTTTTTTTTAAAGAAAAAAGGCATTTACAAGTGGTTTCAAAATGGCTGTGTTACATCTGTCAGCGGGTGAAGGGAACACCCACAAATTGTGTTTTTATCTCTTGAAGTTTTGTTCCACTTGAGCAATAAAAGCCGGATTTGCTGCTGGTTTGTGTGATTGGGGTAATCTGAGCATTGAGTATGGCTTTAAAACTTCTGCAGTTGGTTGGGTTTATAAGTTTTAAGAAACTCCTGGGGTGGTGGAGTTCTTGGGTTTTGTTTTACCCTGGCACCAGGGAAGGGTTGATTTGCAAGCACCTGGCACAGACAAGTTCATCTTGGTTCCCTGGCCTGTCCCTCCCAAAAAATGGTTTGGCAGGAACCCCCATTATCTTTGATGTTAATGTCATCAGCAGTTTCTTGGTTACAATGCTATTCTTTCTCAGGGAGTTGAAAGCCAATGCTCAAGTAGGCTCTGAACACACATGCAGTATTCTCCGGCCTGAGCCGCAGACCGACAGCTTAAATCCCCTTTCTTTTGGGGAATATCCTCCTGCATGAGGATAGTGCTGAGAGGTGTAGTGCACTCACAGCTGCTCTTATGCTCAGGAGTAGTGATAGATGGTGGGAACCTGAAAGTTTCAGGGGAAAGCTTTCATCTGACTGGCTCAAAGCAATGGAGGAGGAGGTATGCTGGAGTGCATGTTTTGGATAGGAGCCACTTCTGTGGGAAATGAGCAACTTCTCCCATTCCCTTCGCTAGTCCTAAGCTAAGTCAGGATGGCAGCGGTGGGCAGTTCTGCTTCCAGTGATCCCTTCCCTAGCCCAGCATAAATGCCAAGCTTTTCTTGCTCTCAGCAGCTGCTGTTGCACAGGAGATGGCCTGAGCCGCTGTGTGGGCACACAGGCTATTGGAAAGGAAGCAGATCGTGACAGTGCGAGAGCAAAGACAGGCAGGGGTCTGCTGTGTATCTTTGCCGCTTTTTATCTTATTAACATGTTAGTAAAAACCATGCCAAAGCAACCTGAGCTGGTTGCTTGTAGAATAATTGCTCATATTGCCTCCTTATAGGTCAGCAGAGGGGGAGTTTAAGTGAGTTAAAAGAATAATTGTTCAGAAGGGACAGCCTGTTCACGGGGGGTTGTAACTGTGAACCACTGCAACTGAGGTCCAGTTTTATTGCCTTTACTCCTGCAGAATTAATGGTGGTTTTGTGGGGCAGATGGTTTCTGCTCTGACTCACACAAGCAACAGAGTTGTAATATGTTTAATGATAAATTCTTTGTTCTAGATAATAGTGTTGTGTGAGCAGGAAAATACTGTGAATTAATTTTGGGATCAGCGGTCTGGAGTGAGGATCGATGTTTCACACTTCTGAGGACCTCAGCTGACTATTGCTCTATTGAATACAGAATTGAGGCTCAGGGCTTTGACCTGATACCAAAACTTCTCTGTTAATTCAGACTCCAGGCTAACAGTTCTGTCCACAAGCCAGCTTGATGGTGCACTGCAGCCATGTTTCACTAGGGCAGAGAGTAGTGGTGGTGCCCATAACCAAGGTGGGGAATGGCTGCAGGTCATTAAACTGGGCAGCTCACTCTGCAGAAGGTCATTGAAGCCAAAAACTTCTGGTTTTGACAGAGATCAGTTGTTGGACTGATAATATTCACGATTATTGTAATTAATATTGACAGAAATACTGGGAAGCAGATATGAGATGCTGTGGTTCACAGTAGGAATAATACTGAGCTATCTAGAGGGAGCAGATTACCTGCATCTCTCCAGGGTTATAGATCTCACTTATACCCTCTTCCCAATCAGCTGGTTTTGATGAGTGTTAGTATTTTTAGATACATCTTAGCTGTGTTTTCTGTCCTTCAGTGACTCCTATCTACCTTTGCGCATGTGAAAATAAGGAAAGAAATAATTTGATTCACAGCTATATTTTTCTCTGTAGCTTTGAAAGAAATTGCATTTAATGCTGTTTAACACGACACATCATGCTGAGAGAATAGCATTTCAGGACACATCACAGATACTAGTTAAGATTGACAAGTTCCAGCTTATTGGAAGAATGGGCTCAGAGAAATGCAGTAACTCAGAAACTCTCAGCACAAAAGTTACAAACCAGCAGTTGGACTCTGATCTCTTCTCCTCTTTGGACGTTGGGAGTAGCAGATTTGAAAGCTGATTATTACAGATTCAAATACATTTTGGAATAAAGTGGCTTTTGCTAAAGTTCCGTCCTGTGTAGCACTTCAGACTTAGTGATGTCAAAGGCAACATGAAGCTGAAGATACCCAAGGCAGGTAGTGTAGGTGTAGTGTGGGTTTCATTGGTTTAGTACTGCAGAATAATCATGTTTGGGTGCTTGAATGTAACACGAACAAAGCCAACCAGCTGAGCTATTGATCTGCCCCTTCTCTCCACCTTTTCTTCGTGCCTGACAAGTTGGAATGCATAAAACTGCTCAGCAAAATTTGCAGAGAAAGACTGTGCTGCTGCTCCTGTTTTTAGCTGGGGAGTTGAGCAGAGAAGCCACCCCTGCAGTTACCCAGACTGTCTGTGGAAAATACAAGACTTGATCCAGGTCCCAAGTCTTTATTTATTCAGTTAAGTATTTATTCTGTTGAGGAAATGTAGAGGAAAGTTGTTCTAGCAGGAGGTAAAACTGCAAACTCTTTTTTGCAAAGCCAATCTGACACCTGGCATTTAAGTTTTTCCAGCAACTGGGTGTGAGGATCAAGAGAAAAATGGAGTTTTTGAGAAAGGAGCTGAACTGAACCTACTTACAGGATCATGTCACAGAGTCATTAGATATTCCAGTGGATACCTTTGTTTTGTATCTGTCATTTAAATTATTTTCTTGCTTTGCTTGTGTTTATGTTGTAGGTGCTGTCTTCAGGGCAGTGTTATTTGTCATAATGCTGTGATAGAGAAGGGTGCAGACATCAAGGACTGTTTGATTGGAAGTGATCAGAGGCTGGAAACCAAAGGTAAGTACAAAAGCTGTGTTTACTGTGCATTTGTCATAATTTTCAGAACTTTTTCCTTGAGATTTTACTCCTGCTTCTTCATGAAGTGATAGTAAACTATGGCAGTTCTACAGTGGGATGTCCTATAATATCAGGACTTTTTTTCATGGAAAGTACAGCTTCTTGGCATAAGTTCAGTGGATTGCTCCTCTGAAGTTGGCAGAAAAGCTCTGTTTTTCTTATAAGGAACAAGATTGGGTGCTGAGACAGTCTTTTCCCAGAGACCACAATTAGATCAGCCTGAGGTTGTCCTCAGCAGAAGGGGCCATTATTTTGACTAGTAATCTTTGTCAGTGGCGGGGGCAAAGCAAGCAAATCTGTTGAACACACAAACATCCTTCTCTGTAGATGCTCCCAGCCCACAGTGCCAGTGTGTTCACTTTGCTCCAAGGAAAAACTCGAGGTGGAACATCGTATTAGGACCTGATGTGCTCAACTACATTCAGATCTGCTTCACTGCCATGAAGTACTATTTTGGGGCTTCAGAAAAGTCACAGCTACGTGGCCCTCATTTATACAAAGTTCAGCTGTCCAGTGGGAGTGCTCGTGGTGAGGGCTCGGTGGTAACCGCATGAGTGGAACTGTTGATTTCCTGCCCTAAGAGATAATGGGCAGGAAATGGCTGTTTCAGTGACTGCATCCCAAGCAGAGGCTTTTTAATGAATATTTATGGTTGGGGTTTGGCAGATCCTTGCTCCAGTGTGTAGACCAAAGACAAAAGTGAGTTCCTTTGCAGGCTTCATGTGAAGTTATTTAGTCAGATCAAGATTTATTTGCTTGCTTTGTCTTTGTGGGTGGATTCCCAGTTCCAAGTGTCTTGATACAGAGCAGGGTTTGCACTTAATGTAGTACAGCATAACCTGTTGTCAGCTTTGCATATGACAAATTTTAAATTTAAACTAAAAGTACAAAGGACTCATGAAAACAAAGTCTTGATCTTGCAGTTGCAAGTCTCTGATACTGTAGGTAATATGTTGAGTTCACTGTGGTCTTGGTCTCTGTGTGGCTGTGTCTACTCATAGCTTTGCCCATCACACCAGTCTGAATTGGTGTCCTTTGTTTCATTGCCCCCTGTCATAGAATCATTTAGGCTGGAAAAGTCCTTTTCATATCATGAAGTCTAACCATAAACCCAATGCTGCCAAATCTACCATTAAACTACCATGTCCCTGAGTGCTGCATCTACACATCTGCATGAATCACCAGGAGAGATTAATTGGGTCATGTTTGGTTAACCTGTATTGTGAACTGTGAGGACACCAGGTGTAGATTTAGCTAATATTTTAGGAAACAGGAATATATTTGATTTCTTTGGTAAATGATACCAGACAGAAATATCCCCCTTTGACCTTGATCACAACCACTTCAGAAGTATCTTCCAGGGTGGAGATCCTAGTCTGATTGATTGTAGTATGAAAACGAGTCTTTTCTTCTTGATTGTCTTTGTCATCCTTGTCTAAATATTTTTTAGGGTCTGTAGATGTATTTGCAGGGAGAATAACAGAGCTGTACCCATGGATCATTTGCCTATTCTTGAGAGTCTACTGCTCCCCTCCCCAAAGTTTAAACCCACTTCTTGGGTTAACTAGAGGCATGCATTTCGAAATGCATGATTGACATTAGCAGAGACATATTCAGGTAGATTATAAATACACCATTATGCTGAGCAAGAAAAAATAGTAAAGCCTCAGTTCATTTTCCTGCCTCAGTTTCCTAACCGTTCTAGAATTTCTTTGGGCTGGGGGTCAGGTTTGCCTTGGTGGTCTGGGATCTGTCTATGAAGTTCATGACTTACTTCCTGCAGCATGGAGTCTTTCCAGCCCAGCATGTCTCTTCTGACCTTGACTGATCCCATAGTAGACTGGGTCTTCTCTTTTTCACTGGGAAAGCATGTCATGACTTCCTTTCCCCTGCCCAAGACTTCCTGTATCTTGTGCCAAGCTTTTGGTGTGGCCCTGTAAGTCTGTTTCCATATTGCACCCTTCATCAAGACTTTGGCTGTGTTTTTCTGTTTGGTAACTTTTCCTTCTTCAAACTTGAGCTTCCATGGCTGGGTAAAGAAAAAACCTAGTTCTCTTGGGTAGGAGCCACCTTTTCTTGCAAGCTGATCACCCTTCAGCAGACATAAGCAGTAGCTGCTGGCTGCTGACTCTAGTCTGGGAGTTACACATTCCAGTTTCTGGGAGTAGAAACCTCCTCAGCAAAACTCCATACACCTTCCCAGAAACAGTAAAAAAATAAAAATATAGCAGTCCCTTATTCCAGAACATCAGCCAGGATTCATCAAAGGTAGAAATATCCCTGAATCATCCTACACAGCCCCAGGAAGATCCCACAGTTGACTATGCTGCAGAGCTGGCTGTATGCTCCCTGCTCTACCATACGAGTCCTGGCCACACTGCCCAGGCAGCTTGGGGTACAAGAGCTCTTTGAGCCAGAGGTGCACTGACCTCCTTTCATAAAATGAATTCCAGTCCCATGCAAGGAGGATGGCAGGAGAACAGCTACCACAAATGATAGGCAAACGTAACTTAAACCAGCTCTCATCCTTCTCCTTCTGCAGAATAATATGGGTATGTTTAGGGTGGTCCAAATGGTACAGCTGGGAGTAATGGGATTGAATTAAACACAATTTAGGTTGGCTATCTGGAGCATTTTCTTAACGATGTGGTCTGGTAGGCTGTGGGATAATCTCCCTGGGGACATGGTGGGAGACCTCATCACTTAATAATGGGCTTGGCAAATCTCTTGACACCTAAATAGAGGGAATACTCCACCACTGGTTACAGGGGTAGATCAGAGGCAACCTGGTACTTTCAAACTAAAAAGAAAATTGCAGACCCAGGAGTGCTGGCAACTGTTAGCAGTGTTGACCCAGTCCTGCATTGACTTCCACCCTGTCACAGCACTGCCAGAGACAGTATTTTTAAATGTCTCTGTTGATGTCAAGGTATGGAGTTTTATTTAACTTCTGGATTTGCAAGCCATGCCTCCTGAGAGCCCAGCTATTCTCCTACTGCTTTTATTACCATGCCTTGGAAGCATCCACTTTCCTTTGTCTTTGATAGTTAAAGGAATTTGCTAGCAGAGAATTAACAGATGGGCTTTGTGAAAGCTACCTCACCAGGTAGCAGTTTGAAAAACATGTTGGTACCTAAGAAAAAGGCAGTAATTCTTAGAAGAATAGGAAATGGCAGACAGCATTCTGAAAGAACATTACTGCACAGAGCATTCAATCACTGTTTTGAAGACGGTTATTAAGATTACACTGCAGCCTTTTTGATAAACCTGGTTTTACAGAGGAGCTCAAAAGCAGCATGTGCTCAGTGAAGTAGGACTAGAGAGAGGGAGTGTTGGTGGTGGGCCAGTCGAGGAGTCAGATGAGCCTGGAGTCACCAAGTACAGCTCCCAAAGGAGTCTCTCAGCCAGATTCAGCAGGGAGAGCATTGTACATCTGGCATGAGTTAGCCAGGGACAAGCATGTATGGTAAAGCAGCCTAACCCTTCTTCAAGGTAAAGTGGCCTAACCTTTCTTCAAAGCAACACCCAGGAGCAGAGGCAGTAAACATTCACACAAAGTATAAAACTGGCAAAATTGGTATAAAATTCACTACCTTATCCCTTGCTTTCATCTCTGTTGTCATTGAGGCAGGGATGTTTTATTTGCATATTTATTTCCAGCATCATACATGGGGCTCCAACTAGATCTGTGTCCTACCTGATCCTGACTCCTGCTTCACAGCTCTCCATTATGGCTCTGTCTGAGCACCAGGCTCATCCCAGTCCTTGCCTTCTCTTTGGTTTTTCTCCTAGTGTTTCTCCCATAGAGACTTTTGTTTTTCTCTCTTACTTGGTTATTCCCAGACACCCACCTGACACCTCCTCTGGTCTGACCATAGCTGCTGTTTCCAGTCCCATGCTCCTTTTTTCATCTAGCATTCATTCCCTGACTGCTTTCAGTTGGAATGCATCCCTTTCTCTCATGCCCAGGCAGGCTCATACTGGGCACAGGAGGGGGGTGGTTCTGTGCCAAGTGCTCCACTGGTCCATATAGCTTGGAGGAAGCCCTGCCTTCCTGCTGCACTTCCATGGTCAGGAGTGGTCACTGCAATCTCTGGAGCTTTTAGCTGTCCTCCTGAGAACATGTGCAAACTTCAGATTTTTTTCAAAGGCTTATCACATAGCCAAAACTGTGTGGTTTCTCACAAAAAGAGAAAAAGGCACATATCCAGTAAGGACTGGCTCCCGTTTCCAATCATTTTCCAAGTCCTGTTCCAAGCTTGGAGTCCCAGGACTTCTCAATGAAACAGAATAAGATTGTTTTATTTTAATGAGGGCCAAAGAGCACATTTTTTCTAATGTCATCCTCTAAAGGCAGGTACATTTTATGAAACCTCCACATGTGAATGGTTCCCTGCTTGTGAGGAGGCTTCACATGAGCCAAGATTTAACAGGGTAGGGACAGAAAGGAACTGAGAGACTTTCTGATGCTCTCACTACATTCAAGTAAGGGCAAGCATCTGCTCTTGCAAGATGCTGAGTACCTCCTGGTGCAGTCTTCAGGAACTGAAGCACGACACAGGGTTGGGATCAGAAGGCATGCTGCTGTGCAGATGGGAGTTAGGAAATCTCATGAAGAACAGACACAGACTAAA
The DNA here is from genome assembly GCF_028018845.1 of Melospiza georgiana. Taxonomy (NCBI): domain Eukaryota; kingdom Metazoa; phylum Chordata; class Aves; order Passeriformes; family Passerellidae; genus Melospiza; species Melospiza georgiana. The sequence goes on along the minus strand of NC_080438.1, from coordinate 22,222,246 downwards.
CAGTGCACACATGTATATTGTGCACAGGGGTGCAAAATGAGCTGGAGGTGATGTAGGAATGGTGTGAATTTATAGCAAAACTGAGAGATTGGTAAGATTTCTCCCTGAAGTAGTTTAACTACTGAATGCCCATGACAAAGATATTGTTGGCAGTTAAAACAGGCATCCCTTAAATAGTTGACATTTTTGTTGCAGTGACTATGCAGTGACTATACTGCTAACTAATCCTAATAAGCCTCCTTTCCAAGTTGTATAAAAATGGTTTATGAGTTCTGGCCTTAGCAGTGGCGCAAAACTTCCTTAGAATATTAGAATATCCATCCAGCAATGCTTTGGCCTCCCTTCTGCTGCTGGGGACTGCCACACTTGTGCATACTGTCATTCCCAGCCAGGGAAGTTCAGGCTTCCTGAGTGAGCGGGTTAAATGTGCTGCCACATTCACAGCATGCTGATATTGAAGTCTACCCAGAAGGCAGCAGTTCATAACCTTGTGGAAATATTTTTACATGCTCCACGCAGAGAAAATAACTACTTCTGCTCTGGTAGAGCTCAGGCACATGGAAGAGCCAGGAAGAACACCCCAATAGATGCTGAGAAAGGACAAGGCTTGTGTCCAGTGCTCCAGGCAAATATGGCACCTCTGCCATCATATCAGGAAATTAAGTTGTAGACAGTCAGACTGCTGTTTTTGAGATCCCTGCTTGCATTTGCTGTGAGGGAGTGATGGCCCATGGGAGCACTGATGGATGTAATCCAGTCCCTTCTCACACACTTTGCTAGGACTCTGTCCCAGTATGAGGACATCAAGCATGTCCCCCTCCCCAAGGAGCTTGCTATCTTAGTTGCATCCTGAGCTCTGGGTCTCCTTTATCCTTTACTAACCTTTCTTCTAAGACCCTGTGTGATCAGTTCCCTGTACAGCTCTATCCTCTACCTTCACTCCCTCAATCTATCTGCTCCAAGCCACAGTAAAGTCATCTCTCATTGGGCACTGAATCACTCTTACCTTCACACTCTTGAGACACATCTCAAGAAGGGTTGAGAGCAAAGGGATTAATTCTGGTTGAACTATGAAAAAATCCTCATCCATGGGGCCACCAGCACTGAGAACTGGTGGTTGTTGGATGTAAGGCAGAAGTAAGATTCCCTGCTGCCTGTCTGTTCTGTGGGCTGGAGGCCCCAGCTGTGGGCCAGAACTGATCTGCCTGAAGCTACCACTAACCCCCCTGGGGTGAGCTGCACATCCCTCATTCCCTGCATAAAGGAATCCTGGGAGCAGCTGGAACACTCAACTCATGGGGATCATCATTGCTGGGGACCCATGGGCTCAGCTGATGCCCGCACATTGGGGCTGACCTGGCACTTGGGAGAAATTGTGAGACACGCCTGGCCTTTGGGGCCACAGTGTGGTCACCCTGGTCTCCAGTGATCATGTAAGTAAAGCTTGGCTGTGGAGAGAACAGGCCTTGACTGGAAAGTCCCACTGCTCTGTAAACACAAACAAATCAGCCCCCATCACCTGCTTCCCTTCTTTATCTGTACATGTAATTTAAAACACCCTCCAGCCTCCCAAAGTCAAGCTTCAGCTGCTTCCCATCCCCTTAAGCCCCTTTAGTTCCTCTCCCCCCCCCTAACCTGGCTGCTTTTCCAGAGCCAACCATCACTGCAGAGACAAGTTGCTCTTCTCTCCCACTCTCTGATCCTTTCTGTCCTGGGTGAATGTGGTGGGAACCACCCACAGCGTGTTTTCGTGCATGCGTTTCTGCAGCCACCCCTCCCCCCCACCTAGTTTTTTAAGTTAAACTATCTCTTGCTTTAAAGAGAGCAAATACACAGCAGTGGCTTTCATCACTGCTGTATAATAGAGCAGTAATTCTGTGCCAGGGACTGTTTTCTATTTTATTTTAAAGGGTTTATAAAACAGTGTATGTAATTGAGTGAGTAAACTGAACGTTTTCTGGAGCCCCTGAGGGCTGAAACTTCGTGGTGGTCCTGGGCCTAGGCCCTAACCCTTTTTTTTCCTCTCTTTTTTTTTTTTTCCTCCCTTTCCCCTCCTTCCCCTCCTCCTTTACAACCCGGCGTTGCCACCAGCAGCAGCAGCAGCAATCTGTCTGGGGCTAATTGAGCAAACAACAAGGAGATGCTTTCACATGGCTTTTAAAGGAATGCTCCGGCATCCCCTTTCTGTGAGTGGCTTGGCAGGAACCTGCCAGGAAGGCTGGGGAGCGCTGGGTCCCCGGCCCCCAGCCTGCTGCTGGGGTTTGTGCTGGGCTGCGCAGTCATTTCCGCCCCTCTGTTTATTTGCATTACAATTTGTTTTTAGCCAAGCACCAAAAGCTGCTCTGCTCTCTAGCTCGCCTTGTGCGTATGTTTTTAAGGGGCTAGTGTACAGTATGTGTAAACAAATGTCTTCCCAAGCAGGAACGCGTATATAACGAGTGACAGGTTTTTGATTTACACTCACTAAAGTCTCCGTGGACACTCGGTTCAAGCACCCAGGCAGACTTCAGGCTGGGCTGCGTCAGCAACTTGAAGCAAAGTGCTAATCAGGAGGTTGAATGTGTTGATCAGCTCTGGATTTGCTTAGCACCAGATGCTCCCAATCTGAGAAGATCTAGTTGAACATGATTTAAGGTTGAAGAGTCCAACTCTTAGGGCTTTCTCAAAGTTCTTTCTCTAATCTGTCTTCTTTCTCTGTGGGCTGAATGCATCTGTAACCCTGCCAGTGTCAGATAAAAGGCAGCCTGGTAAGAAATCCGTAATGGGGAGCTGGGGAAGGAGAAAGGGAGCTGAACAGCAAAGCATGTGAGGTACTTCTCCCTCCTCCCCCAGAGTTTCAGGCAGAGTTTCTGCGGGAACTGAGCTTGCTGGTACCAGCCAGAGCCACTGGCAACTGGCAGCCACGTCTGATAATGAAACACTATCCACAGCTCAGCTCTCTGGCACTCACACTGGAGTCTGAATTCCCTTCCCTCCTCAAGAAGGGCTTTGGGAATGGAAGAGGGAAGCAGGGTGAATCCTTATCTGCCTACCACATCCCCTTGGGGTGCGGAATGGGGCTTTGTTTCTAGCAAAACCATTCCCTTTATCGCTTAAAAACTTTCTCGCAGATTTTAGGCAGGCAGATTCATGTGTTTTCTGTAAGCCTTTACAAGAAGAAATACGCTTGGTGATATGAGTCTTAAGTAGCAGTGACATACCATGTGTGCCCACTTTGGGGAATCTGGGCCACGGGGATCAAGGAGGAGATGAAACAGGCACGGGGGTGAGAGATGAGGGAATGCAGGCTCCAATTTCCCATGTGGTTTTGGTGCTGAAGCTCCCTAAACTCACTGCTGCCTCAGTTTCCCTGTCTGTAAAACAGGAATGCTCTTACTCACCCGTTCTCAAAAAGCATTTTGAACTCATCAGGTGTAAAATACAAGACACCATAAGGCTGCTGCAAGCATGTCAGTGCAAAATACAAATAGTCTGTACCACCTCTGCAGCAAGGTATGTGACAGGACCCATCCCAGCTCTGCACATTTAGGACTGTGGAGGATGCTGTCTGAAATGAAGCAAGAAGTTCCTTATTAAAAAGTATTGCTACAGATAACCTATATATAGAACCATAAATTGACATGGCTCTCTATAAGCCTAGATGAAGGCATGTTTAATCTGCAGAGGCATAATATAATTACTCTCACTGGATGGTAGCCAGGGTCTTATTCACATCATAGAAATCAACATGATAGATAGTCTGCTTGGAGGAGGTTCAGGAATGGAGTCACAGGAGTTGCTACAGGGCCTGTTGAGATATATTGGGAAAGTTGTTGGGGGTGAGGAATGTTATAGCAAGAAATGCTGCAGGTTGGATTTGAGGTACCTTGGCAAGGCTGTGTGGGGTCCAGGACGGGAGGAGAGAGGTGCTGAAGGCTGGACTTGGGGCTATTGGCAAGAGCTGTCCTGGAGAAGTTGTGTGGTGCTACCTACATCATGCTTGCACCTGGCACTTGTACAGTCAGCCCCTCATTTTCCTGAGCATTGCATCCACCTCTGCTCATCCTGCCCAAAGTGCTGGAGACTGAGCTCCAGGATGTTAATGTGAGGCTCCAGGACTAATTACCAGTTTACAATAAATACCCTGAGCAAAGAGCTGAATGTCTCAATCTGATGCTGCAGGTAAACCTCTGGTCTCCTTATTTTAGCCTTCACGAAGGGTCTTGGAAAGGAAGTGATGTGGCTCACTCATTCTGTCCCTCGGGCTGAGAAGATTGCATATGATCCATATGATTGTGGGGTTCAGGTTGCAGTGAGAAATTATCTTGCCACAGTGCAGAGGTTTATAGAGCACAATTTGATCAAACCTTTACTGGAGCAATGGTTTGCATGGCACAAAAGGTTGCATCTTGAATTTTAAACCAAGAGAAGCACCATGTTGGCCCAGCCACTTTGGGAATTGCCAGGAATTTCTTCCTTTAGCCAAAGGTGGGATATTTGTTGTTTTGCAGCAATCTTGCAGGATCCACTCCCCTGAGGGGAGGAGTTTTGTAGGTAAATAAAACACAGCTCATCATTTCCATCATCCTTGGCTTTCTACCCCCACTGCTGTGTAAGGTGTGGGAGACACCAGAGCCTCCATTGGTGTATCCCAGCCCCTCACAGGCCTTGACACTTTATCCCAGGCTCCAGAGACAATTGTTATTCCTAATTGCAGGAGGTAAGATGAAGAGCCTAAGGGCATGGGACACACCACCTGAGCTCCACCTGGATAGGTGTCCAGCTCCTGGAGAGCAGTTTAGATTCACCACCTCCCCCACAGTACCCCGAGGACACCCACTTTGAGCACACCAGCTTTGTGTCATGCTCTGAGGCCACATGCTTGGGTTTTTTAGGCACTGGGCTTTCAGTTGCGTGTTTTTATTATTTTGGCTTTAGATCCTTTATTGCAGTCCTTCCCTGACAAGCTGCTTTTGCATTTTAAAGGGAAGGCTCTTTCAGTACAGTGCATTAACAGTGCTGGGGCAGGGACTGGCACATTAATGTGTCCACTGGGGCTGTGCAAAGCTCCTGGGAACAGGCAAAGGAGTGACCTTGCAGAAATTGCCCCTCCAACAAATTTGCTCCTGAGGGTCAGATTTAAATTTAAAAAAGAATAAAAGAAAATAAAACACAAAAAAACTCTTGTTTTTAAGCTGCCAGGGCTGAGTTGAGATTGCTGAGAGGATCTCACACTGCCTTGGTGATGGCCCCCTGGTGCTGAGCAGCCCTTTTTCCCCCATCATCCCAGCAGTTTGGGGTAGACAGTGCTCTTTAGGGCCAGGGTGGATCACTGTTCTTTAATTTTATGTCCAATCTCCATGTTAGATGTTGATGGTTCCTTGCCTTGACCTAGGTGTACACCTGTCAGTAGCAGCTGTGACTTCCGTAGGGCCTCTCTTGTTTATTAGTGACACATACATGTGAAAACTCTCATTAGAGAAATCTCCTGATGTTTAGTCAGTTGTTTAGGCTTTCACCATGTGTGTGGGATACTGTCGGAGAGACGCTGGCGTTCAGCAAATCTCTGTTTGAGTTCTCCAGAATCTGCTTTTCTCATTTGTTTTAAAGTTGTAGATTTAAAAAATGCAAGGTCTGAAGCTCTGCTGCAAAACTCAATTGCTCTTCTTTTCCTCCCTCTCTCTTTTCAGCCAAACATGTTAATGAAGTCATTGTGGGCACCGAACAGCTGATGGAGATATAACCCGAGTAGCTTTTAAAGATGATTTTATGGAAGCCAGCAGCAGAACCAGATGTTCAAGCATCGTAAGATCATCCGTACAGATCAGTACTGGCATGGTTTACCCTGTCATTGCTCCTTTCCTGTTCAGCTTTATATTTATGTCTTAATAAAGGAGTATTTGCAGAGCGGAGTGTCCGTGGGCCCCTCCCCCCTCATTGGGATGCGCGCGGGTTGGTGCCGGGTGAGATCGCTCCTGCCCGGCCAGCGCACTGTACTTTTCCAGCAGAAGGGAGAGCGGGGACCACACAGACTGTGCCCACTCCAAAGAATGACTTAGCCGCCCTCCCTGCGGCGTAAATCACGTCCCTGCAGTCCTGCACCACCGTCCCTGAGCCTGGGAGAAACTGCTCAGGATGCTGCTCGTGCATCTCATCAGCACAGCGGGCGGACAGTGAGAACAGCGGCCGTGCCGGCTGCTCTTTGCAGCCCGGCAGCTTCGCCGGCCTCCTCCTCCTCCTCACTGTCTCTCATGATGCTGCCCCACCGCACAGAAGCATTTAATCTGTGCCTCTTCCCCTCTGTAATGCAGTCAAAGAGTTTGGCACCCATTTCCATCAGGGCTGAGTTTGGTCTGATACTTTGAAATTCTGCCCAAGAGCAAGTATGTCAGAGCTGGTGCATGAAGGAGGCATGAGGTGTAAACAGTGGGTACTCCCTGCCTTATTTTGATGGTTCTTCCTGTCAGTCCACTGTTCCTAATCCCAGACAAGAGGTCTCTCCCCACACTTGGATGATCCGTGGATGACTGTACCTGTGTCTCTCAGATGAGTCGCTCGTGTTAATGTGAAACGCACAGCCTTGTGGTCAGGGCCTGTGCCAGGATTGTAAAGCACCTGGATGGGATTGAAACACAAACTGTTCTTTAATGTTTATAAATTGGACACAAGTTCCTACCTAAAAGCTGTTTATTAGAATGTAGTAGGATTGAACAGGACATTTATCTGCCCCTGGCAGTTTGACATCCAGAGGTGCTTACAGCAACTGGCGGGGATGGTATTTCATTAACTGAAGTGATAAATGTTAAATGTGTGCTTCATGGGCATCTGTGACCCCTGAGGAGAGTTACCATTTCCTAGTTAATTTGACAGGAGAGAGATTATAATCCAGACATTCCCTGAGTTTCATAAACAAAATCCTTCTTCTAAAGGACGAGATTGGAATGGAAACTATGGGTAAGGACGAGCTTCAAGGTCTGTGACAAGCTGCAGAGAAGAAATGCACTGCAGTTCAGCTCCAGCTTTGTGCTGGAGGTTTTGTCTCGTGTATGTGCGCAAACATGTTCCTAAGGTACGAAGCCTTTTTCATCCAAGGATCGCAGAGGTTTTACAGAGGTTAATTAAAGAGAGTTCTTGTCTCTGTGTGCGGCAAGGGAGAGAGGCTCCATTTTGGGTGTGTAGAAGCAGAAGCAGAGTGGAGTGTAATTACCTGGCTTTGCATTTTACCAGAAGGCTGGCAAAGCCTTGAGAGGTTTGCAGGGACTTTGACTCACAGTCCTTTTGCTGAAACACAAAGCCTTCTCCTCTTCCGTTTTTAGGATACATCTTAACTTCTGAAAGGTCTGCATTGCCTTCTTTAGCAGCTACAGCTTTACCTCCTTGTGCCTTAATTATATGTTAAAGTCTCAGTCCTTTTGTTTAGCTAATTTAAGAAGAGGGTGGGGGGCTCTTTACTGTGTCGGTTAGAATTTAGCATTAATTTAGTGTTCTCTGACACTTGAAAACCTGGCTAGGATTTGAGGCATTTTCTTTTCCTTTTCGCCTTTTACGACCTGCAGGTGTTTGGTGTGAGATAAAAGTAGATCCCAAAGTGAGATTTCACAGCACAAATTATCAAAGTGAAGATTCACTCTTGATGTAGTCTACGTGTGTGGCAGTAATTATGAAAAATTGTTCAGGATAATAGGGCCTTCAGGAATCCCAAGACAGGCACTGGGAGGTTAACCCTTCCTCATCTAACCTGGCCTCCACACTGCTGTCATCATCAGGTGAGCATGTGATGGGTTGGGTCAGGCAACTTCACAAACTGAGTGATGTTAGAGTCATTGAGAAAATTGTGGAGGTGACTGAGGACATCAGGTTCTGTTCCCAGGTAGTTTTGGATGTGACTGTTTGGTCCCAGGTCACAGAGACATTCTGGAAGGTGTTACTAGTACAGGCTGCTCTCCAACTTTGAGGAATGGGGCACCTCTCAGACACAAATAAGCTGCTCTGTCACCCCCAGGCAGCTGAGCATTACAGCTCTTGCCCATCACAGTGTTACTGGTGTCAAGGCAGTGCTATATAGGCAGCACTTCTCTGAAAGAGATGGAAGTTCTCCAGCTCTGTAGGCGCTGGCTCTTTCTTGACAGACTCGTCCTGAACACTTCTTTGGCAGATGGAACGCCAGGTTGCTCTGAAAAGGTTCTTGCAGTGGCTTGTCACATGCTGGATATGCATGGGGTAAATCAGAGGTTTACCTGATGTCCTGATGGCCAGCAGGACCACTGGCTTTCCTGAGTGGTGTCTTGCCAGCTGCTCCCAAAAGGCTTTTCCTGTCACCAGGGCAGCTGGGTTGGTGTGTGTGTACACCTGGCCACACTTCTTCCTGTGGGTCCTGCCCTGCTGGCACGCCATGGCAGAGGCACCTGAAGCTCTGACCCCTCACTCTGGCTCCTGTGAGAGCTGGGTGCAACTGGCAGCAGCTCTGCAGCCAAGTGCTTGCCAAGATTTTTGCAGCCAAGCTCATTTGTAAGACGCAGATTTGGGAAGAGCATGTGTTGGGCAGTTGTACACACCCAGAGCCGTGGCTCACCTCCCTCAGCAGTTTGTGTTTGCTTTTGTAGGTGGCTGTTGGGATCTTTCAAGAAGCAGCAGCTCATCTGATCCCTTCTGCAGTCAAACCAAAGCAGATGGCTCCCATCTTCCTGGCAGCCCTGGAAGAGAGCCACATGAGGTGAAGGCAAACAGGGCAGCCATTCCCAGGGATGGTGGGCTTCCCACCCCCATGGTGTTCAAATGGACACAAAAACTTTGCACCTTGCTCTGATCTTGCTTTTAGGACAGTTTTTTGGCTTGTGGGCAGGAAGGGGGGAGCAGAGCCTGAGCAGTCATATGGTCTCAGGTACAGAGGTCTGGCTCCCCTGGTCACCTCTCCAGGTGACACTGTGTGTGCAGCCCTTGCAATAGGATTCTCCTGGACCTCTCAGGGTTGGGATCACAAGGACTTGACAGTCTTTTACTGCCATCAGTCTCCAAGGTTGATTGTGCATAGCCATGCTCCTGCTGCCTTCCTTGCTGGTCTCTGCACCCCACTGTCCTTCCTCTGGCTGCCTGGGAAGAGTGCTTTTCACCATGCCTCGGGCACCCTTTGGACTTCGCTGGTCCAGAGATGAGTATTTTCCTTATAAAGCCTCACAGGCCTGGGGAGCACCATTGTTTTCCAGAGGTGCCTTACTGCCTTCACACTGGCCCAAGTCCCCAGTGAGGGCCAGTAGTGGCTGCCGTGGTCCCTGCCCAAGGCAGAGTGAGATGGAGCCCCACGTGGGGCTCGCAGAGGAGCCGCCTGTGCCGGCGGCAGTGCTGTGACAGACGCACGTTGCACAGTGTGTGGTGTAATCCAGCCCCAGGACACCGCAGTGCCGCCCTCCCGTCACACACAGCGCTCCTGTGGTGGCCTTTGGTTATCTGTTTTAAAGGATTGATTACTGCAGTGGGCAGTTGGGGCTGGGGCCTTTGGCATTGCAGGCTGCCCACTGTGCACTGACCTGGCGCATCCCAGAGCCATGGGGGAGCGCAGAGCACGGGGCCCTCTCACTGGTCACCTGCAGAGTTAATTTGGGGATGTGGAGATTCCCTCAGCAGCACCCAGCCCACCGAGGCTCGCTCCCTCTCTGGCAGGAGGCTGATTTCTGGATCCTGTCGGTTTTCACTCCATCTCCCAGGAGCCAAGGTCCACAGCCGCGCCTGTGCCTCCCAGACGGGCCGGCAGACGGGAACTTCCTCCAGCTCCTATAGACAGACATTTTATATACGTTAAAATACGTGTGTATATAAATATGGAAAGCAAGAGCTTGGGAGAGTTTGAGTCTAAATAAACTTGTATGTTTTAGGCTTTTAAAATGCTAATGTTGAATTTCAGGGGATGGGGGACGGCAAGGGGATTGTTGGACTGAGGACCAAGACAGCTGATGAGCTTGGATCAGTGCCTTTACAATTCAAGGAAAAATGGGATAGTTTGGGAAGGAAAAAGGGATTTTCTTGTTTTTGTTTTTAGTAGAAAATAAAAGAAGCTGCCTTCTTATTTGCCTCCCTCCCCCAGCGTCGGAGCAGCAAGCGACTGGTGTTGTATGCATAAGCTATTCCTTTGTGCAACATCTAAATGGTTAATTGTGTTTGAGGAAGATGTACGGGCGAATGGAGGGACCACCCAGCAAGAGACAGACAAGAAAGAGCGATCTCTGAAATGTTTAACCAGAGAGAGAGCAAAGTTGTTTAAAAATATTTAATTTACAACATTCCACACTGCTGATTATAAATCGGCCGTCCAAAAACACTGCTGCGTGCGGGGAGGGATCCAGGCAGCATGAAACAAATTCTTGTGATTGTTTTTCCTATCTTCCTCCCTCCTTTCCTTGGGGAGTTTAACCCTGTGGCAGGATGCGGGTTGCCCCAGGCAGGGAGGGCAGCCCTGTTCTCCAGGACTGTGGTCTCCAGTGCGAACACCTGCGCCTGGGGCCGGGGTGCAGCCGCCTGCTGGCGCTGGGAGAGTTGGAGGGGATGGTGAGGAGCAACCAACCAGCGACACTGGCAGCGGTGATGGGTGTGATGGTCAGTGGGTAATGGCCTCTGATCCCCACCCCAGGGTTCCCCAAAGCGTCCAGCTGTGTTCCCAGACAAGGAAAGCCACGAATCCTCTGGTGATGGGTTGAGAGACTTGAGGAGGCAAACCTGGCCAGTCTGTGCCATCCTTGAGACGTTGCTCGCCATGGTGATGATGGTGCCTGCTCTTGGGGTTGGCAACTCAGCCATTTCCAGCGGCACCAGGAAGGACCCAGGCCCTCACAGGCTCATTGAGCAACAGCAACATCTTCCCCTGCTTGGGCCTTTCTGCAAAGGGGGTGGTTGGTGCAGGATGCCGGGAAGAAGGGATTTGGCCGCGCTCTGCTTGCAGCCACTGCTGATGCACAGCTGGCTGTGACGCACCCTGCTGCCCCAGCCGTGCTCCCTCCGTGCGAGGGGCTGGGACTGCTCTCTGAGGAGTCCAGTCTGCTCTGGATGGTGGCCAGACCATCCACCCCATCACCTGGGGTTCACTCTTCAGTGCTCTCATCATGATGTTCTTTCCAGTCTTCATAGCCCCTATTCTTCCTGTACTAAGAGACTTCTGGGAGAAGACACTCCTGGGAATGGCCCTGGGAGACCAGGCAGTGTGCACATGGTGGAGGTTTGCCCCTTATTCCTCAGCCCTGTCATCATCCATCCTCATGGATGTTGCCTGTGGGGTTGAAGAGCCACCGTGCCAGTTGGGTGCAGGGGAAGGGATGAGAGGCACAGCCCCTGGCTGGTGACCCCACTCCACAGAGAGGATCGGAGTGGAGCTGAGGGGTGGGAGGGATGCAAGAGGAACCAGGATCCAAAAGCAGTGGCTGGTCTCACTATAGATCCCTCCTTGGCATCCTCTTGTAGATCCCACCTTGGAGAGCAGAAGCCAGGGTGCTTTCACACGCCTGTTGCCCCAGGATCCCTGGCCACAGAACTCATGGGCCCAGTCAGCAGGAAGGGCAGGGGTATCGCCTGTTCCTGCCAAGAAGGGGGCACCGGGAGAACTGCAGGGCCCTTTGCCGGGGATTGCCACACATTTCCTAACCCCTCACCAGCCAGGAAGCCTCTCTGGCCACCTGGACACTTCCTCGCGTGCAGCGAGGGCCTGTGACAGCCCGAGGAGCCGGGGTGGGTTTGGCTGCTTGCCCCGGTGGCGAGCTCGGCTCTCAGTGGCTGCACCGCTCCGGGCCCTGCCAGCCCCAGCCGGTGCCGGGAGCGAGAGCGGAGACAAAAGAGCTTGTGTCCGCCTGCCAGCAGCCGGCCCCGCCGAGCGGCCGCCCGCCCAATTAAACCGTGCCCGCTTCCCATGCGGCAGGGGCGCCCGGCGGGCTCGCTGGCCCCCTCCCACCACCCACCGGCCCCAGGGGACCACCACCCTGTGGGGCCTCCCCTGCCTCCCCGCAGGCGCCGGCGCTTCCGCAGCCCTTGTCCACTATGAATGCGCTGCCTCGGTCCCCAGCGAGGGCACCTCCACCGGCCCGTGCTGGGGATGGCTCGCCCCGACGCCGAACATCTCCTGTTCCCCCGGCTTTTCCGCACCTCGGGGCTCGCAGCACCCGCCAGCGCAAGCGATGGAGTGCTGAGCGTCCCTCCCTGCCCCTGCTGCCCCCAAGGAAGGGCTGGATCAGGATGAGACCTGGCAGCAGCAAACTCTGCCGCGGCGGGAGCATCCCCACACCCCGTCCCGACCCACGGGGCCGGTGTCACATCCACTTAGTTGGCTCCGAAAATCCCTTGCCCTGACACCTTGTTAAATACCCACCAGGGGTCACAGTTCCTGGGATTCTTTTTCCTGCTTTTCCTTTACCCGCTGAGACGTTTCGGTTGGCAGGAGCTCTCCCCCCGCTATTAGGTATCTTTCGGGGAACAAGAAACCTAGATCACTTACAAATTAATTTGGAGTTAAACCTACAGAAAATGAGAAACATGCTGCTTTGCAGGAGAGAGTGCTTGGCCAGCGATCAAGAAAAATACATCCAAACCGCCCGATGCGGCGGCTCGGCCGCGGCCGGGGATGGGGGCTGCGCGCTCAAGGTAGCCGGCAGCTGCATTAGGGTGCACCTTAATGCAGCTGAGGCCTTCCCTCCAGTTAAAAGGGAGGAAAAGGGAGTACCAACTTCCCAGCATGTGGGGGAACGTGGGGAAGGCTGGCATAGGGTGCAGCACTGCAGCATGGGGGGTCTGCCTGCTCCAGCACCTTTGCCAGCAGGATGAGGACCAGCCACCCCATGGTATCGGGAGACCTTTGCACCAGCGTTTCCCCATCGCTGCATCCCTGGGGCCACAGCAGCTTGTGCCAGGGCTGGTTCCCGAGAAGGGCTAGGATGCCACGTCCCCTCATCCCACGGCGCCTTGTGACAGCCCTCTGGCCAGCAAGGTGCCGCTGGCCAAGGGAATGCGGAGCGGCGCGCAGGATCCCGAGCCCTTTGGCGGGCGGGCGGGAGCAGCCCCCGGTGCCAGGCGCTCCCGAGGGTCACGGGTGCGCGTTTGGCCGCCACCGCGCATTGTGTCTGCTGCGCGAGCGGCTGCGCCGGGAGGGGGCCGTGCGGGGGAGGCCGGGGCGGCGGAAGAGCAGTGATAAGATAAAAGGTCTGCTTTCCCATGCCGAGGAGCCGGGGGGGGAACGCGGGGCGAGCGGCGAGGCCACCCAGGTTTCAAGCACTCGGCCTCGGCGCCTGACCCCGGCACATTCAGAGAGCACTTCCTAAATTTGTCTCCTGTGTTCCTGACTCACAAGCAATTTCCTCACCCATAAAACGGCGTCGGCATGAAAGGACTGGCCGGGACACCAATTACTTGTCACCGTTTTACCACCCCGCTGCTCACCAGTTTGCAGCCCCCGGCAGTGCCTGGCCAGGATCTCCCCCCTCCTCGCGGAGCCCCTCTGCCCATGGGGACACGGCAGCCGGGGTGCCCTGTGCCCGAAGGCTCAGCACAGCAGAGGGATCCCCAATGCCCGGCACCTGACAATGCCCCCAGGCAGAACCATGCAGCCTCTCCAGTGCTCCTGGGCATCCTGAAGGAACCACCCAGCCCAGCCTGCCATCAGAGGGACATTAACCATCCCCAGGCCCCTCAGCCCTGTACATGTGTCATCCCTGTGCTGGCATTGGTAATAAAGATGCTTCTATGTGTCTGCATAGGAGGAAGCAAGGCTCCATCATCACAACTGTGGTGACACCACGAGCACAGCCAATGGCCCTGACACAAAGCCCGTGGAACCACGCTGGCACAGGGCATTGCTGTTCGGGTGTCTCTGTGCCCTACTTTGTCCCTGTTCCCTGTTCCTCTGTGCCACCTTAGCTGCCTGTCCCTGGTCCCCAGTGCCATGCCCGGTGCTGTCACATCCCCAGCTGCTCCCTTGCTCAGGGGATGTGGAGGGGGCAGACTGGTGCAGAAGGGCACAGAGCTGTGGAGGTCCCGGAAGGGTCTGAGCACAGCCAGGACTCCTGGGGAGCCCTCATCTGCCTCCTGGGCGTGGGGAGATGTTGTGCAGCTGCGCCTGCAGCCTGACCTTCCCCGGCAGCAGTTACCCACTGTCCCTGTGGAAAATTGCTCCAGCTCCGTGCCGGCACAGGGCGAGGTTTGCCCAGGGCCTGGCGAGCGCCACCGCGGCTGCTAAACGGGTTTTATGGTGGGATTTAGAGACTTTTCTGCTGGGTAATTGATTTGCCCAGGCAGTAAAAGATCAAGGCAGGGGCTCAGACGGTGGCTCCCCGCATCTGCCCACCGAGCAGGCCCGGGCACGGGTGGCTCGGGGCACGGCCGGGGCTGGCGATCCCCGGTGCCACGATGCACAGCGTGGGGTGCCACGGCCCCACAGCGATGGCACGGGTGCTACGGGGCCGTCCAGGAGCTCCCTTGCAGCACACCCCCGCTCCTGCATCCTCGCATCCCCCTCCCCAACCCCACCACAAAACAGCCCCCAAAGGAGACAAAAGGGGCTGTTTGGGGACCTGCCACCTGCTAGTCCCCATCCTACAATACCGCAGTAAAGAGGCACCAAACAAAGGCCTTAAAATCCTAAAGGGGCCCATTCATTAGGGTGACAAAGGGGGAAAGAACTACATTATCATAATTAATCCCGGTGCTGGCGGTGGGTGGCAGGGCTCTCTGTCTTCCAAGGTGGTGTGGGGACGGCCGGTGTCACCACGTCCACACACTATTGTGCGCCGTGGCCTTGCGGGGCTTAGGCGGGTTTTAAGCTCTGTAAACACCACAGGACCCCCGCCACGGCTACCAGGGATGCCGTCCTTCCCCCCGGCCCCTCCCCAGCCCCGGCTGTTTGTCTTCTTGCTGCAGACCCCCCTAAAATCCCAGGGCTGGGATGGGTCCACTGTGCCCCCTCGGTGCACCTGCTCCCAAAACCACTGGGGAGTGGGGAAGAGCTTGGAGCCCCAGGTCCTGCTGGTGGTGCTGGGATGGGGGCTTGCTGTCTGTACTCCATGTTGTATTTCCCATGGAGAGTTTCTCCAGGTGTGATGTGCCAGGGACTGCTCAGGCTTTCCCTGGCCTCGGAAATGGGGCTTTATCTCTTCCCTATCTTATCCTTATCTGGGGGGATGAGGTGGACTCTGACCTGTGGACCAGCTGTTGGTTGTTCCCTGCTGTTTGGGAGGCACAGGGAAACTGAGGCATGGTGTGGCACCCAGAGATGCATGGGCGTTTTGAGGGATGTTAATACCCTATCTCCAATCCCCTCTGCTGGATTCTGCCTCCCTTCTCCATCCCTTGCGACACATCATGCCTTGGGGCACACACAGTACTGGCTGAGGAAGCAGTGGGGCCAGGGGCACACTGACACTCCCTGTCCATCTGTGGGGCCTTCCCTGTGCCCCCAGCTCTCTGTGCAGCTCGTCGGGGTCCCAGTGCTGGGTGCTGCGCAGCCCTGCGGTCCCTGAGAGCCCGTGCCTGGCTGCGGGCCGTGGCCAGCGGGTTGTGCCGGTGCTTGGGAGAGCACCATCTGGTTTCCAGCTAACTAACGCCCGGCGCTGGCTCCCGGCAGAGGAGTTGCTGCTGCGGCCACGGCTGTTTACAGCGTGCTGAGGCTCTGGCATGTCCCTGCCAAGTCCCCTCTGCCTCTCCCCCCGGCCATGGGGCTCTGGGGCTGCATGGTGGCCATGCAAAGCTCAGTTCCACGCCCCAGCCTCTGCTTGCCCGGAGGATGCTGCTGCCCGCCGCGGCTGTTGTCCTGGGCTGCCCTTGCTGAGGAGCGCTCGCTGTGGCGGGGCTCCTGCCACGGGGATTTTCACATCTCCTTTGCTCAGAGGGGTGGGACACGCAGTGTGGGGACAGGGTGGGCTCCCCGGACACTCCATCCCCTCTGTGGGTACTCTGTGGGTGCGGTGCGTGCCCGTCCCAGCTCCCACCGCATCCTGCCAGCTCACCCCGGCATCTCCGGGGGCGAGGGTGGGCAGAGCCCGGGCAGCCGCCGTGCGGGGCTCCCGCAGCCTCCAGTGCCACAGAGACACTGCGCAGGGTGGGGGCTGCGCCGAGCCATTTGCCTTTAATTGAATTTATTTGTTACAACCCCAAACAATGTAAAGCAGGCTTCTCCCAGGCTCCAGCTGCCTGCCTGCCCATTAAAATACCATCTAGAACAGCAAATCCCCCCTCCCGCCTTGATATAAAACAGCCGGTCAGCAAGAAGAGGCAGGAGAAGCCTCCCTGCGTGCGAGCCGAGCCCCTGCTCCCCATCCTGCTCCCCCAGGGCCTGCACGGCTCCCAGCACCCTTTTGGGTGGCTCCGGGAGAAATGAGTGCCCTGCAGGGAGACCCAAAGCTCATCTCTGCGGCGTCAGGGCAGGGCAGGCTGAGCCCGTCCTGCCATTTTCCAGTTGGTTTTTCAATCCTCATTGGCGTGGCAGGATCTGGCCCTGTCACTGGTATTGTCACTCCTGCTGCAAATCTTGGGATCCCCAAACCAGCTGCCCTTCTGCCAATACCCATGGCCTCTTGCTCGGGATGCACGTCACCACGCTGTGACAGTGCTGCCGGGGCACACGTGTCCTGGGGGACAGCTGGTCCCTGGGGACCACAGCGGCAGTGGGAGGGCAGTGGAACAGGGATGCATGGTGTGGAGCAGGCAGGGGTGCCAGGGGTGATCCTGTCCTGCATGGTGCTCCTGTGGCACAGCACCCTGGTGCCAGCATGTGGGGTCATGGAGGCTGGTCCTGTAGCACTGGGTGCCCATGTCCTAGGGAAACCCTTGGTACCCTGGGATGGGGCAGTGCCAGCTCACCCCCAGGCCCTGAACCATTTCTCCATGGGCCATTCCATGACTTTTCCGAGGACATTGATGACATTTCCCAGGGTGCAGGGCGGGGCGGGAGGGCCCCAGGTGGAAACCAATGATGACAGACAGGGAGCCGATGGAGAGCGTGGGGAGGGGGAACCATCCCTGCTGGAAAGGAGGACGACAACTTACATTTTCAATATTAAGCTGATAAAAAGCTGCAGCTGCCCAGCAGTAGTGCGGGTCCACGGGGAAGGGGAATGGTGGAGCTGTTAATAGCAATCAGGCTGCAGAAGTGCTGAATAGCCGTTTCCCTTCTGTATTTGGGGACACGCCAGATGCTACAGGCCTATCGCTGGACGAGGGAGAAACCCTTTCCGTGCCGCTGGGGCCCAGCAGAGCCCGGCAGCAGCAGCCTGGGCTGCGGGGCTGTGCCTGGGGGGCAGGGAGAAACTGCCCCAGGCACTACTCCCTTTATTTATTGGGGTGTCCCCCGTTTTTGGAGAGGGAAAAGCCAGGTTGAGCATCTTTGGGATTGCTCCAAGGTAGTGATGGGGGGATTGCACATGGGTTGGATGCTGCTCCGTGTTGGTTGACCAACCTCCCTGGGTGCCCTCAGCAGCTCCTTGGGGCAGCTTTCCTGGTGGGAGCGGCAGCACGTCTATCCCATAAAGAACTGAGAAAGGAGTGAAATTAGCAGAGAAACAATCCTAATCACCCCACAAATTATGTGCCATTTATCTCTGCCTCTTTTGCACTTCTTGTGCCCCATGGATGGGGTTTTTGTGCCCCTGGCCTTCAGCTTTGGGATGTTGGGCTTGGCTCCCCATGGCAGGGGATGGGGCAGTGCTTATGGGTACACCCAAGGAGTGGAATGTCTTCCTGCCCCCCACTGTGGCCTGGGGGAATATCTGGCCTCTAGCTGATACTGGGGGTGGGTGGACACCCTGCTTTTGTGGAGAGGGGAAGGGGGTTAAATATTGTTGGGAAAAGGTATTAATTGGGATGCCTGGTCCTTTGAGGGAGAAAATCCGGCCCTTGAAGAAGAGATGCCCATCCCTTGGGATGGCTGTTAGAGAGATGCACAGACTCTGGAAGAACACTGACTACCCCTTGATATACCTATGAGAGTGCTGCCAAGACCTTGAGGGGTGGCCACAGTGGGATATCCAGCCTTTAGGAGGGCTGCCTATCTCTTGGGAAGTAGCTGTGGGAAGATGTCTGGCCCTGGAGGAGATACCGGGCCCCTTGGGGTGGCTCTGGGTGGGGGCCGGCCCAGCACTGGGGAGAGGGAGCCGATGGGGGAATGTTTGGACCAAGGAGGGTGGCTGGAGGGGGGGGGGGTGCGTCCCCGAGGAGAGGCTTTGTACACAACACCCTGCCCTCGGGACACGCTTCGGAGGGATGCCATTCCTTGGGGCATCTCCAGGGGGCTGTCAACCCTTTGCGGGGCAGCTGTGGAAGAAGGATGTAGGGAACGCTTTACTTAGCCGGGTGCCCATCCTCGGGGGTACAGTTATGGCGGGGGGGTGAGAGGGCTGCGCACCCACCCCGGGGGACGCTCACCGGGGGATGCCCGTTCTGCCCGTCCCCGGGGCTGCCTGTGGGGCGCTGCCGGTGCCGGGGCCGGAGGCGCGGGGCAGCCGCGGGCTCGGGCCGTGCCGGTGCCCCGGTGCGGCCGCGGCCGCGCTCCCCCCCGCGGCGGGGCCGGTGCGGTGCGGCGCGGGGCGGCGCGGGGGGGAGCGCGGTGTGTGGCCGCCGGCGGCGGGCGCGCCGTTGCTTAGCAGCGGCGATGGGCGCTGCCGCGGCGGCGGCGGCCAATGGGAGCGGCGGCGGCGGCGCGGCCCCGGCGCCCCCCGCCCCCGCCTCCCCTTTAGAGGCGCGGCGGGCGGCCGGCGGCGCACACACAGCCCTCCATCCGCACCGGCACCGGCACGGCCCCGCCGCGCGCATGGGGGCCGCCGCCGCGCTCGGCCCCACATAACGGGGGGTGCCCAGCCCCGCCAGCCGCCCCGCCATGCCGGCCGAGCCCCCCCGCGCCGCGCCGCCGCCGCTCCGCGCCGCCCGCCGCAAGCCGCTGCCCGAGGTGAGTGAGGGACGAGCATCGCCCGCTCTCGCGGGGGCTGCGGGCCGGGGAGGGCACTTCGGAGAGCGCGGCGGAGCCCGGGGCGGGCCGGGCGGGTGCGGGGACCCCCGCGTCCCCCGGCTCGGGGAACCTCCGGCGCTCGCGGTTCCGCTCCGAAGCCGAGAGCGGCGGCCGCGGGCATCCCGCCCCGCTGCGGGTCCCCTTCCCCGGCCGGGGCTCTCCCCTCTCCTCTCCTGGGCTGACCCGATCCTCGCCCCCTCCGCAGGGCAGGGCCGTGGGCCAGAGGACCCCGCTGTGGCTGCGGGCCCGCTTTCAGGCGCTGCTCTTCGCCCTGGGCTGCCGGATCCAGCGGCACTGCGGGAAGGTGCTCTTCGTGGGGCTGCTGGTGTTCGGGGCGCTGGCCGTGGGACTACGGGTGGCCTCCATCGAGACCGACATCGAGCACCTCTGGGTGGAAGGTAAGCGCGGCCCTGCGGGCTCGGCCGCCCGTGGGAACGGTCCCGCTCCCGGCCCCGGCTTTGTCCCCCACGCGCGGCGCGGAGTGCGGGGCCGGCCGGGAGGCAGGTGACAGCGCGGGAGCGGGGCGGGACGAGGAGGATGAGGATGCCGCCGCCGGGCGTCCCGTCACCGGGGCCGCGGAGGACGGGCCGTGGGTGCCCAGAGCCGGGGTCCCGTCTGCGCGGCCGCTCGGGCTGCGCCGTGCGCGGTGCTGGGCTGAGGAGGGACCCCCACGCGTGTTCCTGCGGGGGTCCCCGCGCGGAGGTGCTGACACGTGCGGCGGGGATGGTGCCGGACACCCCCTTCCCGGTGGGAAGAGCCCCCGGGGGCGGCCGCAGCCCCGCACCGGGGCAGAGCTGGCGCCGCGGAGCCGCCAGTCCCGGCACGGGACCCGGGCCCGGGGGGAACGGCAGCGCGGGCAGGGTCAGGCGGGAGCAAATCCCCGTTTCCGAGTGGAAGCGGCTGATCCCCCGCCTTTGTTATTAATAACTCCAGCGTGGATTTTCTCTCCCCGATCCCTGCAGCCCTGCTTCATGGGTCTGGGATTTGCTTTTCCTGCGCCTGCCTTCGGCTTTGGGGGGCCCCCGGGGGGGCAGCACCCCGAGTGGCAGCCCCGTCCGTGCGGCGGGGGGATCCCCGGGCGGGGGTCCCCGCGGGGTGCTGTGCAGGGGCAGATGTTGCTCAGCGGAGGGGTGTCAGCCATCTTTGTGCGGGAGCGCTGCCTCCTCCCCCACGCCCCGCTCCCTGTGTGGTCCTCAGCTACTCTTGGATTTGGTTCAACAATAGAAGCAACTTTGCTCTCCCACCCCCTTTTTTTTTTTTTTTTTAATTTAAAAAAAAAGGAGCTCTGCGCTCCCTGGCTGCTTGCACACAGATGCACGCACGGACCCCTGCCCAGGAATGCCCGGCTCTCCCACCTGCTTCCCACTCCCCAGGGATGTTTGTTCCCCCTCCCCAGATCTCGGCTCCATCACCCCCTTCCACTGCAACACGTAGCAGAGAAATCCAGTGGTACCTCCCGGTCCAGCCAGCGCCTGAGCTGTGCCTGCTGAAGGAGGAACGCGCTCCCTCCGTGGTTCCCTCACTCTGGGTCGTGGCTCCGGCTCCATTGAATTTTTATTGTGCTTTTGGGGTAGCAAGGAGTCAGCGTTTTGTGGAACCGTGGCCAGGAAAGCGGCTGTGGTTGTTCCTGTTAAGGGGAATGGGACTTGCGGCACATCAGGGTGGAGAGCGGGATGGGGAAGGGGCCAAGCCTGGGGACGGCTGGAAGCGCCCAGAAACCCGGCTTTTCCTGTGCCCCACTGAGCTCCCTGCTCGCCCGGCCGCAGCAGCGACTGCGGCTGCTCTTGGGGGATTTCCCCCACACTGCGGTCTGGCTCTAATGTGGGTGCCGGGGGCCTCTCTCAGGAACCTTCCCTTTCTCATGGCTTCTCATCTTCTTCGGTGTCAGGAGTTGGATTTAATTTTATTTTTTTTTTACTCTGTGGTGAAACTCCGCTGACGTGGGGAGTCCTGCCCTTCCTGGGCAGTGGGTGCCCTGGGGTCTGCACAGAGCCCCTGCTCTGGATCTGTGCTGCTGCCTGAGGACGGTGTGGGTGCCAGGGGTGCTGCTCAGAGCCCCCCTTGTCCTTCCTGGGAGGGCTCCTCCCCCAGCAGTGTGCCCTCGGGGCAGACCCCTCCGTGCCTCGCTCCTGGGTGGCACAGCCCCAGCGTCCTCAGGCGCTGGCACAACCTGCGACCACCAAGGACGATGTGTCTGAGATGGCTTTAGTCCCGTGGGGTGGCATGCGTGGGTCAGGATGTGGAAGGAAGGTTTGTGGTGACACTTTCAGTCTCGTGTATCGGCTGTGGGGCTGCCTCCCTTCCCCATAACCATCTGTAGCTCCCTGCCTCACCACTCAGCCTCAGCTTCTGCGTTTTCTGGTGAGATCAAAGCATCCCCCGCATATGGCCAGCCCTGATCCCTGCACCCCATCCTGCTGGTGTGGGGATGGGCATTATCAGGGGACAGGAGGGCCTGGGATGCCCCTGGAGAGTGGAACACAATTGCCCAGACTCTGTGGTTGCATCCAGAGCACTTGAAGCTGCTTTGGGATTTTTCTCAGCCGCTACTTTCTCACGTTCCCACATGTGTGGCAGGGTTGGAGTGTGTGTCCTCTACAGTGAGCCTGGTGCCTCTGTGGCAGGCTGAAGCAATGCAGTTCTTGCTCCTTGGCTGGCAAAGTTGGTATCCCATCTGCTTGGTCCCAAGTGTTTGGGATCCCCAGGGTGTTGGGCACCTGAGCTCCTGCCTGCTCTGGGTCTGTGAGGAGATGTTTGTGGGACTGTGGTTCATCCCAGCCCTGAGGCAGGGCTGTAGGGTGTCTAAGGGGCAGGGTATGTGTGCAGGGAATCCCAGGCCCATCATTTTGGCCCAGCGGGTCCCAGCTCAGGGTCAGAGTGGTTTAAGGTTCCAGGAAGCCTCTGGTGACTGCATCTGACCACCTGCCTCTGCCTAGCCAGGCTGAGGGATGCGGGTGGTGATGCTCCAACCCACAAACCACCCTGCCCAGGTGAGGTCCCAGCGCTGCAGGAGCAGAGTGTGACCCTGTGCCAGGCAGTCCCCACTGCAGGCTGAGCTCAGCTCTCTGGGAGCCGGGATCCTGCTGAGCAGGGGAGAGAAGGGAGCGGTTTCCCATGGGAGCATGATGCTGATGTGCCATCCCCCTCCTCCCCAAACAGGGGAATAGGGCGGGCAGCCCTGCTTTGGCCCCGTGACTGGGGTCAGCCCTCGGGCCATGCTGATGCTGTGTCCTCCTGAGCCTCGGCTGTGACCCCGGCCACCTGTGGGAAAGCAGAGTGTCCCCTGTCCCGATTCTGGGAATGTCCTTAGGCCGGGGGGCTGGCTGACGGGTTCTTGCAGTGTTCTGGGGTAATGCTGACCTGTATCCCTGTTTGGGAGATGGAAGGAGGCTCTGTCACCCCATAAATTGGACTCGACTGTGGAAACATTCAATTAGGCTCCTCCGAAGCAATTAGCCCCTTGGAGGCTTTGCAGTCCCGGCTAGCGGCGAGTGTTGAGTTACCTCTGGACACCTGGCAGCTGTTCCTGGCTCTCCCAGGGCGTCTTTAGGGCCAAGGGGCTGGGGAGGCGAGCTCTGGGCAGGCAGAGCCCTGGGTGGTGAATGGGTCTGCCTGATTTATAGCGCTGAGGGCTGGTTCAAAGGAAGGCCGGGTTAATTCCTAACCGGAACAGCCAAGCGCCCCGCGCAGCCGTCGCGCTCTCAAAGAGCTCCTGAGTCTCCCTGGAGAAGACCCTGTCCCTTTCCTGGAGGGGTCATGGACACCCCGAATGTGCTGCTGGGATGAAATAGGACACATCTTATGGGGGTGAGGGGGATTTGCTCTCTTGTTCTCATCCTGGGGCACAAAGCTGGGACACCCCCAGCCCTCCTGGCAGTGGCTTCTGTCCTTCCTTGACCTCTGCAGCAGTTCTTGGCACAGGGCATCAGCTCCTCGGCACCCAGGACAGGGCTGGGATGCAGCCTGAGCTCCCCCTGCGGCAGGCCAGCACGGAGAGGAGGTGCTGGCTGGCTCTGTTTGCCGAGAGAGGGGCACAGGGAATGAGGAAGCCAAGGACGGGATTGAACGCCCTCAGCGCTGTCTGTGTGGCCTCTCCTCCCGGCCCTGTCCCCACTGTGCTGGGTGGGTCCCGTGGAGGGGTGTGGGGGCTGCAGGGATGCCACAGCCGTTCCTGGGT
Organism: Melospiza georgiana; assembly: GCF_028018845.1. NCBI lineage: Eukaryota > Metazoa > Chordata > Aves > Passeriformes > Passerellidae > Melospiza > Melospiza georgiana. The sequence continues at coordinate 22,199,129 of NC_080438.1, read as the reverse complement.
GGGCACACGGAGAGGTGGGTGGTCTCCGTGCTGGGTGGGTGGGTTTGTGGGGTGGGATGTTTGTGCAGGGGCTGAGAAAGGAGCGGGTGAATTGGGGGGCTCTGTGTGGCTGGTGCTGACAGCTTGGGGGGCTCTGATGGCAGTTTGTCCCCATGTCTGGGGCAGCACAGTCCCTGCTGGGATCTGCCCAGAGCTGGCTTCACTCCTGTGGGGTGGCTCCTGGGCTGCCATGTCCCTGCTCTGTCCCCACATTGGTGTCCTGGGGAAGAGAGTCCCCATTTCTCTTGGGGTGTGGTGACACAGGTATTGCTCTGCAGGAAGGAGAGGGACAGCCCAGGGTGCCTAGGGACCGTCTTGCCTGGCCTGGTGGGATTTTTCCTTCAGCACCCTGCTGTCCTCTCTGTCTGCAGGGTCTGGGTATCTGTGGGGACACTGTGCCCCCGTGCTCGGGGGCTTGGAGGAGTGAGCAGCAGCTGGGGTGTTGCTGCCATGAGGTGCTGAGGTCCCTGTTATCCCAAAAACCTTCCTGCCTGCCTCTCCCCTCTGCTCCCAAGTCCCCTCTGGCTGTGAAAGAACCTTTCTTCTCGAGAAGGGGGGAGGGAAGGAGGCTCACCCAGTTGCCCCCCACCCACCAGAAGATGGGGTCCAGTCAGTTCACCTTTATTTATTTATCTTTGGGAGGTGAGCGCAAACCCTCTTGCTCTTCCTTTTCCCTTCCTTGACAGCTTGGTCAGCTTTTTTGGGCTGGAAAATTTTGCTAATTAACCCAAAGAGACTGGAAGACTTTACAGATGGCTGCGGCTTATCTGCCCCTGTCCATTTTGCTTTCCTTTTCAACTCATACATTTTTTTATTTCCTAGAAAGTATTTTTTTCTGTTTTTATGTATATATGTTTTTTTAACTTGGACATATCTACGGACTTAGGGAACGGGCTCTTTTTTTGTGTGTTTTAAATGTTATTTGGCGGCTGGGAGGGGGCAGCGCCAGGGCCCAAGAAGAGGGTTTTATTATCTGCCTCTCCCTCGGGCCTGGAAAAGTGGTCTGAGTTCAAAAAATTCATTTCTTGCCTGAATGAAGCCAGCAATGTGGAAAAATTTCACCATTCAGAGGGGGATGAATGTATGTTTCAACCACACATTAAGTGACATTAGCAAGCAGTGGAGTGCCTAATGTGGCCATTTTTCACAGCAGCCAACAGAGGGGGTGATTAGCATAATTAGTACAGGCAGCCCTATACATATGGAAATGGCAAATGCCTAAATGCCAACACCAGTGGAAATTTATGTCAATGCTGACAGGAGTCTTAGCGGTGAATAGTTCCCAACTGAATCCCCTCTCCCCCCCTCCCCTTTTTTTCCCCCCCCCTCTCTCTTTTTCGGGGGTCGCGCTGTCCCCTCGGCGCTGGCCGGGGCGGTGCGAGCTCCCGGTGCCCCCCTCGCCGTGCTGGGAACCGCCGCCCCCCGATTTGGGGTAATAAAGACATTAATTTAGCTTCGCCGTTAAACAAAAGAGTTCGGCCGGGGCCGGCGGCTGGGGAGCTGGCCCCAAACGGGCCCTTTCAGCCCCTCCGCCGCTGGCTTCTTGAAGGCATCCCCGGCTTCTGCCGCCCCTCTTGGCCGAGCCGGGAGCCCCTTCCGTGGGTTCGGCCGGAGGAGCCGGGGCAGCGCCGAGCCCTCGTCCGCGCCTCGGTGCTGCCGGGGCACCCATCTGCCGGCAGCCGCCCCCCTTGCCTTGCCGGGAGAGCCGCGGGGTGAATGGGGCCGGCAGGACGTGTTTTGACAGGATGGGGCCGCCGGGCTTTTGGCGAGGCTGGCGGTAGCGGCCGGGACAGGTAAAAATGGCTCTTTCAGTGTGCCCTGGGCGAGACTTCCTCCGGAGCAGCATGGGTCCTTTCACTGCCTCCCTAATCCAGCTAATCCGCCCCACAACACTTTGAAGGTGGCCTCCGGCTTGCACGCCGCTCAGCACGGGGAAGCTGCAGCCGAGGGATGCTCGGGGCGGTGCCTCGGGACCCCCTCCCACCGGGATGCGGGCAGTGCCTGGGTTGCAGGATGGTTCTGGCTTCCCTCCGGAGCCCCTGGGGCTCTGATGGCCCAGGGCGGGCGTCTCTGCCCGCGGGATGTGCTCGGTCTGGGTGCCTCTTGTAGCAGAGGGTGCTGCAAGGGATGTTCCCCTTGGGGATGGCTTTTCCCAGGGGATCTCATCCTGACCTTGTCCCGCTGTCAGCTGTGCCTTTGTGATGGTTCCCAACCCGAGCATTGGGATGTTGTGCTGTAGACAGGGAGCTGGTCATCCAGTCCCGTGCTAGTGGGCCCAGCTGGGGTCAGGGCTGCAGCATCCCCTGGGCACCAGCCCAATCTGCAGCTCAACGTTTGTTGTCACATCCCGTAGCCCCATTACACCATGTGGGACAGGACCTGATTTTCGGGGCCAAGGGAGAATGCGTACCCAGGAGTGTTCCCTCCCTGTCATCCTGTGACACCCAAGCGGTGACAACACCGGCAGTGCCTGGGTGCCATCTGCACTGTGGTGGCACTGCTGTTGACCGTGACCTCTACCCAGCCTGATGGGACAGAGTGGACTTTGCAGCATGTGTTTCATGGGGAGACTCTGGTACCTCTCTGTGGTCCCCAGCACCTCCCACATCCCTCCCTTGCCCTCAGCCTTGCCAGGCAGGGAGGGCTCAGTGTGGGGCTGGCAGCCTGCCCGCACCCACTGCCCTCCCCGTGCCACCCAGACACGCTGCCCTGGCACGCTCAGCCTGCTGCGCCCACCCTTGGGTGCTTGGAGACAGGGACAGGGCGCCGCGGGGTTTGTTCACCTCCTGCCCTGCCCTGGGACAGCGTGGTGGGAGGTCCCCTAGCTGTCACAACCAGCGGGGTGGCTGCAAGGGGGCCAGCCCCGGCCTGGAGGGCTTTGGAGCTGCGCTGTGGGCAGAGGACCTGGCATGGGCTCATCTGACCCCAAACCCTCTGAGATGAGTTTGGGAGGTTCTGGCTGCCTCTGGGGAGATGTGGAATGAGCTGGGATCAGACCCCTCCCAGGACAGCACAGGGGCTGAGGCTCTGTCCTGGCTGCAGCAGCTGAGGGCACGAGTTGGCCCCGCTATGTGAGGCTGAGCTGGCTGCAGTGCCGTGGCTGTGGCTCCTGTGCCAGGAGGGTTTGGGGTGCAGGGAAATGGCTCAGGCAGGGTGGCCGGGAAGGGGGCAGGGAGGCTCCAGCCCTGCTCTGTAATTTTGTGGCGGATGCTGTAATTACGGAGAGGGCTCCCCCGGCAGGGCCCGTAGATGGGAGGCAGCCGCACACGCAGCCACCCTCCCTGCCAGGGACCCTGTCCCATCCCTAGCATCCACTGTCCCTGCTTGGGTACGGCCGGAGCCTGCTCTGCACCCCAGGTGTTTGGAGAGCAAGTGGGTGCAGGGTCCCAAGCCAGAACTGCTCTGAGGCTGCACCCACAGCCCCCCAGCAGCGGTACCGAGGAGCAATGCCCAGACCCAGCGAGGATGCTCCAGCCTTGGGGGACTGCCCTGCCCCCAGGCCCTGCTGTTGGATTTTGGAGGGAGCTGGGGGTCCCGGGCAGTGAAGCCAAACCCTGCCGGGGAGCAGAGCAGGCTGTTAGTAAGCAGGACCGGACGCCTGATTGGAACCAGAGAGCCCTTTGCATGAAAAAGCCAAGGGCTCCCTTTGTTAATTGGAATAAAAAAAAAACCCAACAAAAACCCAACCAAACAACAACAACAACAACAACAAAAAGGAGGAATTTGCATACAGTTCCTCATTACCGTGCCCATTGTTGGTATGGGGGTGCCGCAGCCCCCTCCCCGGCCGGCCGGGGGGCTGCGTGCGGCGTGGGGCGTCTCGGCGCTGCCGGGCTGCCCGGCCGGCGGGCGTGCGCCCGTTTGAAGTGTCCTTGGCAGCCCTGTGTGCGCTGCCTTGTCTTTTCATGTTGCTCTTTGGTTAATTAGGGTGTTGGAATTTGAGGCTTCCTCACGGCCTTTGAAGCTTGCTGACGGCTCGCAGTGCCCTGTTCCAAATTAACACTAATTACAAGGGACGGCTTTTTATTTTCTCTCTCTCTCTCTCTTTTTTTTTTTTTTTTATCCCCCTCCTCTTTAATTTTTCGGGGGGCTCGCCCCCACCCGTGCCTGCAGATGTGCGGCTCCTCCCGCGGCCGTGCGGGGCGGGGATGCCGGCGGGGCAGGGCGGAGCAGGATGGGATGCGTCCCCCGGGAGCAGCGGCGCTGCCGGGCACCCCCTGGGCGCTGTGTCCCAGCTCCCGCCCGGGCGCGGCGTGGGTGGCACGGCTGAGATCAGAGCAGCTTGGCGCACCTCCTGCCCGACCTCCCAGCCTGCTGGGAACGGCATGGGCGTCCCACTTCCCCCCACCGCCGACACCCACCCTCCCCGTGTCCTCGTCCCCTCGCCCTGGGTGCTGCTGTCCCCTCTGACACACACACAAAAGCCGCGGCCGTGTCCCCCCCTCCCTGTCCCTGGCACAACCTCTATCCCAACTGGCATCTGATGGACACCAGCTGCTCCCTGGCCCAGCCAGGAACAATAAAGATGCTTTGCCCTCCCCGTTCCCAAAAAGCAGGGAAAAAAAAAAAAAAAAAAAAGAAAAAACCAAAACACCAACCCATATAATAAGTCATTAAAAGGGAAGATTCTGCTCCTTATTTGCGGTCTCGCTCTGGCCTCCTCGGTGCTGGCGGAGGGCCAGGCCCGCCGGGGCCCCCGCCTCTTGCTGAGGGAGCATCCTGGTGCCGATGAATCGTGACCTCCCCTCGCTTTCCTGGGGCTGGGCAGGAGCCTCACCCCTGCCAGCGGCACTGCCTTGGGAAGCATCCCACGTTGGGCATCCTGGGGTACCCCAGTGGGTGGCACTGGGACGGGGGCTGCACCCCAGATGTGCCAGGGCAGGAGGCTGGAGCAGGGCAGCCAAGTGGTGCACTTGGGAGGGGTTTCAGGATCCACTTCCCACCCTCCTCTGGGCTGTGTTGCCTCCCCTTTGCTGTACCAGGAGGGATGGGAGCCCCCCATTCGAAGGGGATGGGGACAGCTGTCCCTGGGCTGGTGCTCAGCCATGCGAGAGACCGTGCAGGGTTTGGTCCCAGCCCCAGCCACGCTGGCTGGGAGGGGATTCCTCTTCCACGCCGAGGCTGCCGCAAATGGAGTCGGTGGCTTCAGCTGGAAACCCTGGCCCTGCTGTGCTCAGAGCTCTCCCGCTGCCCAAGGGGGACAGATCCCAGAGCCTTGGCAGGGAAGGGTGATGTCCCCAGCACCACCTCCCTCCCCTGTCCCCTACAGCTGCAGGGACTTCGGGGTGCTGGCATCGCCCTGCGCTCCTTCCCTGCTGCCTTGGGGTGCCAGCTGGGCTGGGCTGGGTGCCCCCAGTTTCGCTTCTTGTTTTGTGGGCTGGTTTTGGGCATCTGCAGCACCCACCACAGTGCACGGGTGGAAGTGGACAGGTTGAGTTCACTCCACCAACCATCTGTCTGTGGGTTTTTTCTGGTGAGAGCAAAGCCAACAAGCTGCTTTGGGGTTGGGTACAGTGTTGGTGGGAAGGGGGATGCCTGGTCCAGTGTGTCCTGAGGTGGTCCCTGTTTGGATCCCTTGGGTGTGAGCACCCAGAGGATGCAGCAATTGGGGAACCTCACACCAAAAGCCCCTGTGAGTGATCATGGCACCACCTGATGCTGCGTGGCCTTGATTCTGCCCATCCCGTTCCCTGGGCATCCTGATGGGCAGGGCAAATTGGTGGGATGGGGGCTCTGCCTGCCCTGGCACTGACAGGGCACATCGTGGTCCCCTCCACAGCGGGCAGCCGGGTGAGCCAGGAGCTGCGCTACACCAAGGAGAAGCTGGGCGAGGAGTCCGTCTACACGTCCCAGATGTTGATCCAGACCCCTAAGAAGGAGGGTGATAACATCCTGACACAGGAGGCCCTGCAGCTCCACCTCGAGGCGGCCTTGGCCGCCAGCAAGGTTCAAGTCTCCCTGTACGGAAAGTGAGTCCGGCTCCAGATGGGGATGGGGACCCCCGCCGTGCTCTGCACATCCCTCTTGCCCTTGCCATGTCCCCTGTGGGATATGCCCTTTCTCAGCGCCTCCTTTTGCCGTTCCAGATCGTGGGATTTGAACAAGATCTGCTACAAGTCGGGTGTCCCCATCATTGAAAATGGCATGATCGAGAGGGTGAGTGCTGGTCATGGATGGCCAGAGGGAGCCCCGGGGGTGGCTGCTGACCCGCGGGGTCAGTCCATCAAAGAATGGCAGTGGATGGGCTGTGCTGGGGACAGGGCTTGCCAGCCCCAGGTGCTGGGAAGGCACTGCTGGCTGGATGTGGGAAGGTGCAGGTTTGGGAAGCCCAGCAAGGTGGGGGGAGACTGGGGAATCTGATCCATCCCTGCTGACCCCTCGCATCTCCTCCTACAGATGATAGAGAAGCTGTTCCCCTGTGTGATCCTGACCCCGCTGGACTGCTTCTGGGAAGGCTCCAAGCTGCAGGGAGGCTCAGCCTATCTCCCGTGAGTGTGTGTGGGGAACTGTCCTGGGCTGTGGGGGGCCATGGTGGGAGCAGGAGCTGGGGATGCTGCCGAGGGGCTGTGCTTGGCCTCCCTTTGCAGCTTGGCTCTGCCTGCTCCACGGTGCTTCAATGCTGCAGCTTGTCCTGCTCAGCCCCTGGGTTGGTCCCACCACCATTGCTGTCCCGCTGGGTCAACACCCTGGGGACAGGTCCCTGTCCTCCCCTGCCTGGCCTCGGTGGCACAGGTAGGGCTGCACCGCTGCAGGGGGGCTGCAGCCCACAGGCAGGAACTGCCCGTCCCATCCCATCCCATCCCATCCCATCCCATCCCATCCCATCCCATCCCATCCCGTCCCGTCCCGTCCCGTCCCTGCCATGCTCTCCCACCTGCCAGGGATGGGGACAGGGGGAACAGTGGCTGTGCCACAGGCAGGTCCCTGAGGCTGCAGGTCCCCTGGCAGCACTTTGTGGGTGCTGTGATTGTGAGGGGGCACCCACACTCCTGAGCTGTGCCCAGGGCACGGAGGGCACACAGTCCCTGGGCTGGGTGGCGAGTGACTCCAGCCAGCTCCTCGCACGGTGGTGGTGGGGCTGGGGACCCCGGCTTGGGCCGGGGAGCCTCCCCCACATTCCTTCTGTTTACGCGTGTGTTTGTCCGGGAGAGCTGGGGCGGCTTGTGCATTGTCAGCAAACGCAGCCCCGTGCTTTCTCATGCTAATGCTGCTCTGAAAGCTGCCCCTTGCCAAATAGATGAAATAGTGGCCTTATTCAGGCTGCTGCGGACGGGAGGAGGGGGAAGGGGCCACAGCCTCCCCAGCCAGGACTGGGGGGCTGGTTTTGCCCCCCCAAGACCTCAGGTTCTCCCCATCCCAGGCTGGGGAACTGCCGAGAGCAGGAGCAAGTGGGGCTGGGGTGGCTGTGCCAGAGGGGATGCTGGTGGCATTGCCTGCCTGGCTTGGGCAGCGTTCTGGGGCTGAGCTCCGTGGCAGGCGGGCTGGCACTGCAGCAGCCACGGGACTCCTCTCTCCCAGCAGCCGAGGGAGCCCGGGCACCCCGGCTGAGCGCCGGCCGGCCCAGGGGGACTCGTCCCCCTTTTTAACGCCAAGGGGTGAGCGGGGTGGGAGCTGGGAGAACAAAGAGCAGCAATCTATGGAAAGACAAAAGGATTTGCCCTGGCTCAGTGAAGCAAGCGAAAGCAGATAAAAGGGGCTCTCTTTGGAAGCAGCAGCAGCTCCGGTTGGTATGTGGGAATCTCGAGCGGCCGGCTCTGGCCCAGCCAGCCTTCATGAATTATTAGGCTGTGTTTCTCCCCAGAGCCCACACTTGCTCGGGGCTTTTTCTTCCCCTCTTTGGAGCGCTGGGCTGGGTTATTGGCTTTTTTGTGTGTCCTTTCTGTCTTAAAAAAGAAGCTGAGTGAGGCTGGAAGCTGGCCCCCAGCTCCCCAGGCTGGGGTGGAGGGAGCAGAGCATCTGCAGGCAATGGGAAAAACCCTTTTCCTGGGTACCCAAGTCCCCTGCAGTCCTGCTGGACCTCCAAGAACCTACTCCACGCCCAGCTCCCAGTATTGTGCTGAGTCCCCAGGACCTCTGCAGAGCCCCAAACTCTCCAGCTTGGGGGAAAATGGCAGGAAGGGCTGTAAGGGATGCCGGGAGCTATTGCCTGCCTGCTCCCCTCTATCAAGATGTTAGCCCACGGGCAGTAATCGGCCTGACTGCTCACACAAAGCGGGGCCAGGCAGCAGGGCCGGCTCCCCCCGCTTTGTCCCGGACTAACAGGATCAGGCACGCTACTTGACTCGGGGCACGGCCCGCTGTGGCGCACAGGGCACGGGGGATTCCCGGGAGGGGGTAAGGGACGTGCTGGGGGCTGAGCTCGGCTGCATCCCCGCATCCTGCCTGGGAGGGCATCCACATTGCCCCTGGCATGGGCTGGCAGGGGTGATGGTGGTACTGCCTGTGGGTTTTGGCATCCCCCATGACCCCGGTGCTGCTCTCTGCCCAGGGGCCGCCCGGACATCCAGTGGAGCAACCTGGACCCTCTGCAGCTGATGGAGGAGCTGGGGCAGTTCACATCCCTGGAAGGCTTCAAAGAGCTGCTAGACAAGGCAGAGGTGGGACAGGCTTACATGGAGCGGCCCTGCCTGGACCCCCGGGACCCCCAGTGTCCCTCCAGTGCCCCCAACAAGCAGAGCCAGCAGGTGGGTCACAGTCCACGAGGACCAGGATTGGGTGTGGGAGTGCTCTCATGCCTGCCCCACAATCCTGATACCTCCCCTCCACCCACAGAGCCCCGACATCCCAGCCGAGCTCTCAGGGGGCTGCCACGGCTTCTCCAGGAAGTTCATGCGCTGGCAGCAGGAGCTGATTTTAGGTGGCACGACCAAAGACTCCCAGGGCAAGCTGCTACGGTAAGAGCTGCTGTGGGCATCCCCAGGCACAGGGCAGGACGCCTGCCCTGGCTGCAGGAGGGGCTGTGGGGCTGTCTCAGGGGCTGCTGAGTGTGTGGGGCCAGTGAGCAAGGCAGAGCAAGGAGGCAGGATGCCTGGGTCCTCTCCTGGCTGTCTGTGGTGGGGATGGGTGCCGTGGGGTGGGGGATGGACCCATTCCTGCATCCTGGGGCGCTGCAGCCGGTCCCAGCGAGGTGCGTGCCTGTCCCCCAGCGCCGAGGCCCTGCAGACCATGTTCCTCCTCATGAGCCCCCGGCAGCTCTATGAGCACTTCAAGGATGACTACGAGATCCATGATATCAGCTGGAGCGAGGAGAAGGCAGGAGCCATCCTGGAGGCCTGGCAGAGGAAATTCGTGGAGGTGAGCACTGAGAACAGCCCCCACATGGGGCTGGGCAGGGGTGAGCCTGTGCATGGCATCCCTCTGTGCCCAGGTTTTCATGTGGCCACGGGTTCTGGCACTACTCTCTTTTAGTCCAGCGCATCCCTAGGGAGTGTCAGTGATGATGCTGACCCCCTGAATGGCTCTGGGGTGGGTGTACTGTAGAGCAGGGGGCTCCTGACTCCTCTAATGGGATGCACCTCTGGCAGCTGGCACAGGACTCCATCCCTCCCAACGCCACGCAGAGTGTCCATGCTTTCTCCACCACCACGCTCAACGACATCATGAAGTCCTTCTCTGACGTCAGCGTCATCCGGGTGGCTGGGGGCTACCTCCTCATGGTATGTGTGCCCCCTCTCTCTGTCCTCTGCCTTCCCTCCATCTCCCCCCAGGCCCCTGCTAACCCACTGTGCTCTTGCAGCTGGCCTACGCCTGTGTCACCATGCTGCGGTGGGACTGCTCCAAGTCCCAAGGGGCTGTGGGCCTGGCTGGGGTCCTGCTTGTGGCTCTCTCCGTCGCCTCTGGCCTGGGGCTTTGCTCACTGCTGGGCATCTCCTTCAATGCAGCCACCACCCAGGTATGTGCTGGGGGAAGAGCTGGCTACTGTGAGGTGGGTGGGACCCTGAGTCCCCTCTCAGGTGGTGATCATGTCCCTCTGCTCATGCCAACTGCTCTGTGGCAGGTCCTGCCCTTCCTGGCCCTCGGTATTGGGGTGGATGACATGTTCCTCTTGGCTCATGCCTTCACTGAGACGAGCCAGCACATCCCTTTCAAGGTGAGCACTGAGCACTGCCCAGGGGCTTCTCAGCCTCCTCCTGCCTCCTCATGGTCCCTTCTCATCACCCCTTCTCTGTCCCTGCAGGAGCGGACAGGTGAGTGTCTGAAGCGCACGGGGACCAGTGTGGCTCTCACCTCTGTCAGCAACATGATTGCCTTCTTCATGGCAGCCCTGGTGCCCATCCCTGCCCTGCGTGCCTTCTCCCTCCAGGTAGGGCCACAGTCCCTTTCCAGGGGATGGGAAGGGATGGCCAGACCCCTCTCTGATGTGTGTCCCCCAATTCCTGCAGGCTGCAGTGGTTGTTGTGTTCAACTTCGCCATGGTGCTCTTTGTTTTCCCTGCCATCCTGAGCCTGGACCTGCACCGCCGGGAGAAACGCCGGCTCGACATCCTCTGCTGCTTCTACAGGTACTGGCACTGGGCAGGCTGGGCTGGGTCTGACCCCACAGCTCCCTAAAGAAGACAGGGTGAGTAAATATCTCATTCTTCTCTCTCTCCTCCATGCAGCCCTTGCTCCTCAAGAGTCATCCAGATCCAGCCCCAAGAGCTTGCTGATGCCAATGACAACCATGCCTGCCACCCATCTCCTTATGGGCACCCCGGCATGGCCACCAGCACCCAGATCACCACCACCGTGCAAGCCTTCACCCGGTGTGACCCCTCAGGCCACCACATTGTCACTGTCCTGCCACCCACGTCCCAGGTGTGCACCTCGCCTGCCATCCTGCTGCCCCACAGTGACCCCTTGGGCTCGCAGGTCTTTGCCCCATCCAGCTCCACCCGGGATCTGCTGTCTCAGCTGGACGAGGCCAAGGGTGGCCGGGACTGTGTCCCCCTGCCCTTCTGCCGCTGGAGCCTCGCTGATTTTGCCCGGGAGAAGTATGCCCCACTCCTTCTGCGCACCCGGACCAAGGTGAGGGGGGGACTGCCCTAGTGGTGCCACTCAGGGTGGGTGGGTGGCACAGGACTGTTTCTGACCCCCCCATTGTCCCCACAGGTGGTGGTGGTGGTGCTGTTCCTGGCACTGCTAGGGCTGAGCCTCTACGGCACCACCATGGTACACGATGGCCTCTACCTGACAGACATCGTGCCACGGGACACCAAGGCACACGCCTTCATCTCGGCCCAGTTCAAGTACTTCTCCTTCTACAACATGTTCATTGTCACTAAGGGTGGCTTCCACTACCCGGGAGCTCAGGCTGCCCTGCTGAGCCTGCACCAGGCCTTCAGCACCGTCAAGTACGTGGTGCGGGAGGGCAACCGTGACCTGCCTAAAATGTGGCTCCATTACTTCCAGGACTGGCTGAGAGGTGAGGGACATGCCTCTTCTCCATGACTTCCCCTGCCTGACAGTCCTCTCCTCAGCCTGCATGCTCCCCACTGACCTGGGAATGCCTTCCCTTCTGTGCAGCACCCTGGGGAGGATGGTCCCAAGGTGCCCAGCACTGGAAGCTGAGCCTTGGGGTTTCTGTGTGCCCATCCCTTTGGCACCACACTCCCTGGATCACACGGGGTGGTGTATCCCCAGGAATGCTTACCCCCCATTCTGCATCCCCAGGGCTCCAGGCCACCTTCGACAGGGATTGGCAGGCTGGGCGCATCACCCATGACAGCTACCGCAATGGCTCCGAGGATGGAGCACTGGCATACAAGCTCCTCATCCAGACTGGCAACAAGAAGGAGCCCTTCAACTTCAACCAGGTGAGTGATGACAGGGCTGGGCTGACTGTGCTGGGGATGTCTCTGCCCCAGCTGCCCAGCTCATGTTCACTCCTGGTCTCTCCTGTAGCTGACCACGCGGCGACTGGTGGATGAGAATGGCATCATCCCCCCCGACACCTTCTACATCTGCCTGACAGTGTGGGCCAGCAACGACCCCCTGGGCTTTGCTGCCTCCCAGGCCAACTTCTATCCCCCACCCCCCGAGTGGATTCATGACAAGTACGACACCACAGGCGAGAACCTGCGAAGTGAGTGAGCATGGTGGGCTCCTCAAGGTCCCCTCTGCCCCCGATGTCCTTCTGCAGAGTACCCCATTCCCCACACATTTTTGCCCTGAAGGGAAACCCCTCATCCCATCTGGTAAACTGCCTTGCTTCCCCTCATCCTTAACCCTCATCCTCTTGCATCCCACACCCTGAGCATCCCCCTGTGCATTCCCCGTGCGCTTAGCAACACACACCTGCTCCAGCCCAGGAGCATCTCACTGCAAAGAGTAACCCACTAATGCACAAAAATCCTACGGGCAGAGAAATGCCCCGCCCTCCTTCCTGACCCCAGTCTGTTCCCTACACACTCCTCAGACCTGTGGTAGCCAGCCAGGCATCAGGCTGGTGCTCTTGTGCTGCCTGTCCACCTGTACTGCCCATACCCTCACTGCCTGTGATCTCCTCACAGTCCCAGCAGCCCAGCCGCTGGAGTTCGCCCAGTTCCCCTTCTACCTGAGCGGGCTGCGTCGCACGTCCGACTTTGTGGAGGCGATTGAGAGCGTTCGGGCCATCTGCCAGGAGGCTGCGCAGCGCCACGGCGTGCTGAGCTACCCCAGCGGCTACCCCTTCCTCTTCTGGGAGCAGTACATCGGCCTGCGGCACTGGTTCCTGCTGGCCATCAGCATCCTGCTGGCCTGCACCTTCCTCGTGTGCGCCTTGCTGCTGCTCAACCCCTGGACCGCCGGCATCATCGTGAGTACGCACCCTGATGCGCGGGGATGGGCCTGATGGGTGGGGACAGGGACATGCAGCCTTTCTCCCGTCCTGCTGAGTGGCCCTGGGTTCCTGCTTCATGGGAATTGGGTGATGGAGTGGCCAGGGGAGGGAAGGGATGCCCATATGAGGGTGGCAGTGGGTGGGGGACTCCTGTATGGAGGGATCAGTTAAATCATTGGTGAAGAGAACGGGGGCCCTGGATACATCCATGCAGAAGAGAGTGACAGGAACACCCATGTGGAGGTGGCAGTTGTTGGGGGAGCCACATGGAGTGATCAGGGAGCACGTTATGATGGGAATGTGTATAGTGGGTAGGGGTTTGATGACATCCATGCAGAGCAGGGTGAGGGCTACCCCCAGAAGATGGGACAGAGGGACACTGCAAATAGAGGGAAAAGGGTCAGTGAGGTGAGGCTGCTCTATATGGAGTAGAGTCAGGCTTGCCAGGGAGGGGGGACAGCCAATCAAAGCCATCTCTCATTGACCCCATCACCCTCCAGGTCTCCATCCTGGCCATGATTGCTGTGGAATTGTTTGGCATCATGGGGCTGATGGGCATCAAGCTGAGCGCCATCCCTGTGGTCATCCTCATTGCCTCGGTGGGCATCGGTGTGGAGTTTACTGTCCACGTGGCCCTGGTGAGTACAGGCTGATGCCAGTTCCCACTCCCTGGCACCCTCACCCACTTGGCCATGTGCTGATGGGTGGCCCATCATGGGTGGCACACGGGGACAGTCCTGCATGACATTTCCATCCCACTCAGGGCTTCCTGACAGCTGCGGGGAGCAGAAACGTGCGCTCAGCTGCAGCACTGGAGCACACTTTTGCGCCTGTGATGGATGGTGCTGTCTCCACCCTCCTGGGTGTCCTCATGCTGGCTGGCTCTGAGTTCGATTTCATCATGAGGTGAGCACTGAAGAAGGGTAAATCAGCCACGTGCTGCCCTACAAGAACTTTGGCAGTGGGGGCTGGTGGGTGTGGCAGTCCCCCTGTCTGGTAGTGGGGATGTGGGGTAGCTGGTGAGGACATCTTGCTGGGGACTGCCATTCCACCTTGCCTGGAGGCTGGGGAGACATGGGAGGGCCAGGGGGTGTGGAGTGGGAAGCCGTGTTTGCGATGAGAAAGGCTCATGATGGCTGTGCCTGCTTACCCCATGTGCCTATGGCCCCCTCAGGTATTTCTTTGCGGTGCTGACCATCCTGACGCTGCTGGGGCTGCTCAATGGGCTGGTGCTGCTGCCCGTGCTGCTCTCTGTCATCGGGCCACCCCCTGAGGTACGAGACCCCTCCATCCCTCCTCTCCCTTATCCTCTCCAGCCCTGTATCCTGTCTCTCCATCCCCCATTGCCCCTCTCCCTGCCCACCTTTCACCCTTTATCCATCTTTGCCTTGTCGAAACCACCTCAGTCCATCCTTTGCCCTGTACCATCCCTCTTTTACTTCATCCTTTCTCTAACCCATATCCTACTTGCCCCATACCTACCTGACTTTGTTCCTGCTCCATTCCACACACAACTTTCCCCACCCCTCCCTGACCCATTTGATCCCATCCCTGCTTCACCTGGCATCACCCACATCCCCACCCTCGCATCAACCCTTACTCCCTACTTCTCCATACTCCTTTGTCCCTGGCTCCTCTGACCTGTGTTCTCTCCCCAGGCGTCCCTGGTGGATAATGGCCCCTGCCTACCCCCACCAGAGTCGATACCCCCATGTCTGGGCCCTGGGGGACTGTACGTCCGGCGCGCTCCAGCCTGGCCTGCCACCTTCCCTGAGCCCTCTGACACTGAGCACTACACGGAGAGCGTGGGGCCAGGCAGCCCACGGGGACCCTTCGTTGTGCCTCCTGCCCCAGCACACATCCTACTGGAGGCTGGCAAGGACCCCAGCTTCCCCCGCATCACTGTGAGTGTCTCTACCCACTGTGGCATTGCCAACTCCCCTGCATCCCCGGGGAGAGGGTCATGGATAGAGCTGGGGGATTGGGGCTGGTGGTGTTGCCAGAGGGATGCTCAATATGGCTGGGGACCCTCATGCTTCATGCTCCCCCTCCAGGTGCTGAAGCCCTACAAGGACAGCCTGGAGGCTCAGGGGAAGAAAGAGGCGTCTGGCCCTCAGCCTGCAGCCCCTCTGCCCTTCGGGGAGCCGTGCACCACGTTGCCCCGAGATCCCCCTCAGCCCTGCCCAGCGGGCACCCGGCCAGCGCCGCCCGCAGCCCTGCCCACCTACAGCACCCACCTGCAGGGTCCCGCCGGCAGCTACACCACCGTCACGGCCACCGCGTCGGTGACAGTGGCCCTGCACCCCTCACTGCCCGGCTCCTACCCCACCTTCAGCCCTGAGGGCTTCACCAGCGCCGAGCGGGACTGCCTGGACGAGCCCAGCACCAGCGGCGCCGCTGTGCCCGACACCTTTGAGATGCAGAACATGGGACACCACCACGGGGCAGGTGCCTGGCGCTAGGTGAGCTTGGGGACACCCTACCCAGGGCAGGGCATGGCAGTGTGGGGTGTGAGGTGGGTGTGAAGGGACCCAGCTGACCCCCAGGTCTCTCTCCCTGCAGATTGCTGGTTCCTGGGCAGAGCATCTCCCCAGCACCCAGTGGGCACAGGAGGGTGCAGAGCGGGGTCACCCCGTGTCGTGCTGCTAATCGCCAGAGCGGTCTTGGCCGAGGAGGACCGGCCCCCTGCACCCTGCACCGAGGCTTGGTAGGGCAGGCTGGCACTTCTATGCAAGCTGTGTGCAGGCCATGCCGTGCCCGTGTGTCCCTCACCCGAGGCTGTACCGTTGGTGCCATGTCCCATCACCCAGGGCTTGGGGTTATCCTGCCCTGGATTTATTGTCCCCCAGAAATGGAAGCACTAACTCCCCCCTCTGTTTCTGGAGCTGCTGGCAAGGTGGACTCGGTGCCATGCCAGCTCCCCCTCTGTGGGGTCACTGCCTGCTCCCCATCACCTCCTCCTGGGACCACCCATCCCAGGCCATGAGCTGGGGTACCCCAACAGGGTGCCCTGATGCCCCCTGTGCTGATTAAGGGGGCAGCCCCAGAGCCAGCTATGCCCTGGCATGCCATGGGCAAGGCCTAGGGTGGGCACCCCCACCTTTATTTATTGCAAAGGGAAACTATCTATAGAGAGATATATATTTTTAAGCTTATTTTAAAAGATTTATTTCTCAGCCTACAGTCTCACCTGGCTGCCCAGGGTGCAGGCAGGGAGCGGGCAGACCCTTTGCCCAGTGCAGGGCTGCCCACTGGAGGCAGCAGGAGCCTGGGGGCACAGACCTGGTTCATGCCCCCACTCCATGGGCAGCTCACCCCTTCCAACATGCTAGTCCGTGCCTCAGTTTCCCCAGTGGCAAGTATGGAAAGGCTGGAGATCATGGATGTGCCACAGTGGTGAAAGGGAGCCTATTGCTCCCCAGCACACAGGCAGGGTTTTGGAAGGGGGAGATCCTTGGAGTGGTCCTTGCTGTGCCAAGCCCCTGAGCTGTCCCACGACCACAGCCCCTGTGTCACACTTGTGCTCTGTCCAGGGGATGGCACAGGCTTGAGCACGCACAGGGTGCTGCACGCTGACGTGGGCTCCCATGGTGCCACCAGGCACATTTGCTGGGAAACGGTATTTCTTACCATGTCCCCGTGCAACGGGGCTGTCCCTGCAGCCAGCCCCTGTCCCCATCCCCGTCCCCATCCCGGGCACCGTCCGCGCCGTTACCCAGCACTTTAACTCCAGCGGTGTTTGCTGTGCCTGCGGCCCCAGGCCCCCCGACACTGCCACTGAGCAGGGGTGGCCTTGGGGACCCTGTCCCCGTGCCAGGCGTGGGCACGGCGGGCAGTCCCCTCCCCAAACACGCCATCTAAGTTATTTATATCAAAGAGAGCAAAGGTTTATTTTTGTAGTTTGTACAGGCGGTAGTGGGGACTGAAGGTTTATTTTTAAAGAGTAAATATATATATTATATATAAATTACCTGCTGTGTCCGGCCCTTTCTCCTGGGGAACACAGCTGGAAGGGGGGGTATGTGTGCTTGAGACAGACCCAGCTGTGTGCACACACTCAATGGGGGGTGCAAGGAGAGCTGTACACTGTGTGTGTGGCACTTGCTGGGGCTGGCAGCCTGTCCTCTGTGTGTGTGGCCTGCTGGTAGGGCTTGGCGGGGGTTGGGAGCCTGTCGGTGCAGCAGTGCGTGCAAAGAGCCCATGTGTCCCCTCGTACCTGCACCCCCTCCAAACCCCAGGGTCCCTGTGCCCCTGCCCCAGGCAGCTGCTGGTGCTTTTTCCCACTGCAGCACGGCCTCGCTGCCAGGGGAGGGCAGCACGGCTCCGGGGAAGGCAGAGCTCATCTTGGATCCCCGTCCCGCAGAGATCTCTGCAGCCCCATCACCCTTGGATCACTATCTGGGCAGCCTGCAGTGTCCTTGCACCCATTGCATAGCCCAGCTCTACCCTACCCCCAGCCCCTGCACCACTTTTAGGGTGACCCAGGCATCCTGCCCTGGCCCTGACGCTGTGACATGTGACAAAGCACCTTATCAATGCTCTTGGCCACAGCAGCATCAGTGCCTAGCCCCACTGCCTGCCCCGCTGCAGAGTCCCTGGCTGGACTGGACAAACTCCTTGCCCAGCCCCTACTTGGCGTGTGGCTCGAGGTGACGGTGATGGTCGCGGGGCCGTGTGCCCCGGCGGGGACGGCAGAGGCGGGAGGGCACCCCACTGCCTCTCCTCAGAGCGTGGGCACGCCAGGCTGCAGCGATGTTCTCCACCTGTGAGCATGGGGGCATCAGCATTACCGCAGTGTGGTCCTCCTCAGCCCATGCCACAGCACCCTCCAGCCCTGGAGGTCAGTCAGGGGACACTAAGAACAGGCAGCAGCTCACCGGGATGAGGAGGTCCTGCTGGTTGTGGCTCTCCAGTGTCACCAGCTCGCTGGGTGCCAGCAAGGGCAGACGCAGCTCCCTCACTGGCAGGGCAGCCACCTCTGGCACAGGACGCTCCAGGACAGCCTGTGAGAGATCAGGATGTGAGGGATGAGGCTGGTGATGTCCTGGGCGCCAGGGGAGGCAGGGGCCTGAGGGGAGTGACACAGATTCTGTGTGCATCACAGAGCCCTGGGCTCAGGGACGGCATGCCTACACTCCCAGCCTGGGCTGGTGGGGGCCCAGGCACCCCTGGGTGGTCCTTGCTGCGTGACACTCACCGAGCTGACGTGTGCCCACTCCCGCACAGCCTGCACCAGCTCCAGCTCGTCCACGGCCAGGCGGTCACTGCGCAGCACCCGCGCCAGCACCACGTCAGAGAGCTCACGGAAGCCCTGGGTCTGCACCACTGCCTGCCAGCACACCACAACACCAGGGTGCTGGAACCAGCACCCCACACAACCACCACCCCCATCCATCAGACACATCCTGGTGCCATCCCTGCCTGGCATTCCAGCATCACCCAATACAAACTCCAATCCTCTGGCACTCCAGTAACCCCCAGCCTGCCTCTGCCAGTCACCCAGCATCTTCTCTCCAAGTACCATTTGGTCCTCTCCCAGCCTCCAGCCATCCTGTCCTTGCCTCATGCAGTGTACTCCATGCCACGTGCCCCCCATGCCCTGGGGTACCCCACACCATGCTCGCCCATCACCTGCCACCGTACCGCGGTGCAGCCCTCGATGAAGGCCAGGCAGTGCTGCTGGAGGTCCACCTGCCCATAGGTCACTGCAGCCTGTGAGACAACACAGACACCTGCAAGGGGGTGCAGGGCAGGAGGGACTCCCTGCCAAAGCCCTACAGAAACATGGGCACTGTCAGGGGCACAGGTGAGGCACACATCCCTCTGGGTTGGGTACCATGGCAGAGTGTGGGGAGGAAGGGGCACCAAGGCCCCCCCTCCTTTTCTGGCCTGCCCAAGATCAAATGTTTGGTGGCTCCAATGCCCACAATGGTCACCCAGTCACACTCTAAGCAGACGTGTGATTTTCCACCTCTGCTCAGGTACCTCACCGAGCCCATAGTGGGCAAGAAGAAGCCCTGGTGCTGTTCTCACAAGGTAACACCACAGGCACGTGAAACCACCAGTCCCCAGAGCTCCTTGTGTGGGCACAGGATCAGCTTAGAGCCTCCCACAAGCACCCCATACTCCTGCTGCCATCCCCCACTGCAGCAGGAATTTGGGGTTGCTCTCATGTTCTCCCAGCCCTACTGAGCAATGCTCATCCCAGGGCTGGCACTGCCCATCAGGTTACCAGGAGGGCACAACCCCATCCCCCCACAGCAGCCCCTGCGTGTGGGGTACTCGGGACCAGCCCAGGCAGGGTGAACATCATGTCCCCCTCCACCACAGCAGGGGACCAGTGCTATCGTAAGTGGGGAGGGCAGACAAGTTGTTTTCTTCAGGTTTGTTTTGTTCTGGGGTTTTGGGGTTTCTTGTTTTGTTTCCTCTGGGCCAATTTTAGCTCCATTTGTCGCAGTGGTCTGGCACCACATCTGGCTGGGGCTCTGTGTTCTAGGGCAGGCACCTCACCCCAAGATTGTTTCAGCTTGTGGGAGATTAAACAAATACCCCTTCTCTGCAGAGCAGCCTTGGTCCCACCAAGTAGCATGGCAAGGGCCATTAGGACCTTTGCAAGGCTATTTTTAGGTGCTTCAACTCTCAGCAGGACTTTTGGGACTGGCTCCCCAAAACCCAGTGCCTCCCACTTTCATGGAGATGATGACAAATCCCTGGCACTGTGGAGTTCTGGCCAGTCCTGCTCAGGCTGACAGAGAAGACACTTCTCTGCCAGGATCTGGTGGCCCACTGTCCCTTGCAGCCCTGGTACAATCCCAATGGTCTGGGAGTGGGCAGGACAGCTGCTGGGCCAGGGGTGAGTGGGAAATCCTGCCCCACTGTCCAGTGAGAACAGAAGGGTCAAGTCTGTTCCTGCCCCCAAGATTCTACAGGTTATTTTTAAGCCTTTGTGACCCCACTGGTGTCACTCTTACCTGCAGAGCCTCACAGACCTGCTCCACACTCAGCGTGTCCTTGATGAACTTGACACAGAGCTGTAAGACAGACAGGGAGAGGGTGGGCAGAGTGAGGGACACAACTTTGCCATGCCCCCACAAAACTCTCAGCATCCCCTGAGCCCCCAGAACATGGAATGTGGGGCAGAGGTACATCCAGCCCCCCAGGATTTCATAAGCATTGGCCTGTGGCATGAGGCCTTGCAGTGTGGATGTGGGCAGCCAGCTTGGCCACTGATGGAGACAGGGACCAAGACTGATGTGACCAAACCCAGCCAATCTGATAGCCCCAGGTGGGTTCCTTAATCCTGTCTATAGATGCCATCCATGTTCTGCCATAGGGCACAATCTTGGTGCCAGCTGCAGTGCACTGGGTGCCCTCAGCTTTGCCCCAGCCCTGCCTGCCAGCGGTGCTCTGGCTGTGACTGCAGGGGGAACTGCATCTCCAGCTGCATCCCCTACGGATGATGCAGGTGGGATGCAGCCAAACCAGCATGTTTATCATGAGTGGGACCTCTCTCCTGCCTGTCTCAGCTGCCTACCAGAGTCCCTGGGAAACCCAAGGGGATGTGACATGCAGGGAGGAGCTGTCAGCTGGGACAGAAGGGGCCCTGAGTCATTGGCAGGAGGGTCACCCTGCAGCTGGGGACACTGACATGGTTTCACCAGCTGTCCTTGGTCAGCCCCTTTCCTTCCCACCCCTCCTCTATGCAGGTCAACCCCCTCAGGATGCATTTGCTGGGTGGTGGGTTGTGACTCATGAGAGGAGCACCAGGTCCCCCTTTTCTGCAACACCCCTTGTATCCCTTCCCTGCCCAGACAGCTGTTTGACCGCTCTGCCACATCGGGGCTTTGGCTGATCTTGTTCCCACAGGTCCCATCCCACCACTCTGGCAGACAGGAGCCCACGATTCCTCAGCTCCTGAGGTACTTCCCCAGTGTGACGGAAGGGAAGTCTGGGTGTGAGATGTCAGCTCACGTGTTCAGCCAGGCTGTAATTCAGGAATCAGGCTGATGACGTGGCCTGGCTGCCCTGCCCAACACCGAGCTCTTCAGCTCCCCGGCCCCTCCTCATTCAGCTCCCACCCTTCCTCTGTGTCCCTGCTGCCTTCCCAAAACCTTCCCACCCGCAGCAGCACAGCTTTGGCAGCACCACAGCTGAGGTGCTGACTGCTCCCAGCACTGGGGCTCTCTCTAACTGCATCATCCTGTCAGATGACCAGAGAGCACGTGTGGGTGAACGCACAGGGGCTTTCCTCCTGACCTTTGCTGTGCAGGAGATGTGAAACTCCATGTCCTTCCCCGTGATTTCTCGGGATTCCCCTGTGGGATTCCCGGCCGCGGCTGCACCCCCTCAAGGGGGATCCCACTGGAGAGACTTTCCAGGATAGAAAAGCAGAGCCAAGGCTGTGTAATTCACCACAGCGCTTTCCTCAGAGGCACCTCCAGCTAGCAGCCATGCAGGGACCATCCTGGGGTGCTGCCCAGCCTGGGGACACTCAGGGACCACTGCCCACAGCCCAGATAGCACCGTACCTTGCACAGGTCCTGCAAGCCATACTCCACCGACGAGGTCAGCACCTCCAGTGCCTGCAGGGAAGAGGGACCTTGTCATCATCAGTGTGTGGGGGCGTGGATAGGCACAGCTGCCCAGGGTAAAGGAGCTCCTGAGTGGAGCACGCGAGATAAGGCTGCAGCATGAAGAAAAATTTAGGTCTTCTGCTGTGGTGTCCCCATTCTCACCATCCAGGGTATGCACAGAGGTCCCAAGACATCACCTCCAATTTTGGCACACCAAGAGTTACAAAGCACCCCTTCCCCTGCATCCCCTTCTTGTCCCTCCCACGTCCATGGTCCCCACCAGCCCCATCCCCACTCACTATGTGGCTGTTGAGGGTGACACTGTTGGTGTAGAGGAACTCAATGACGGCCAGGAAGACCTCAGGCTGCACGTTGCCCAGGATGAAGGGGCCCTGGGGTGGAACGCTGCTGGAGGAGTCCTGGCTGAGCATGCCACGGAACACCTGGCAGCGGCACGCCAGCACACAGCGGTGCGCAAACACCTTCTGCTGCTCCTGCCCCACCACGAACATCACATCGCTGCGGGGGAGAGAGGACATGAGGGACACAGTGCTGGAAAGCAAGGACACAGCCTTCCCTGGGCTGGGACAGGGCACACAGGAGTGCCTGGCACAGGGGGCAGTACCCTTTACTTTTAACCCAGGCGTTTGTCCCAACAGGGGAACAGAGGGGACCTTGTTGGTGGCTCTTTCCAGCCATTTGAATGCTGCAGGCGAGGTGAGCATGACAGGTCTCCTGGAAAGCACGGAGAGGCAGGGTGCTGGCACAGAGAGCCCAGGGTGCTGGCACAGAGAGCCCAGGGTGCTGGCACCGAGCAGGGCAGAGAAAGGCCAAGGACAGCTGGAGAAAGTTACTTTCTCTTTTGGCATAGCAGAGCCAAGGAAAGCGTTGCTGTCACCGGGATCAGCCTCCTTGACTCATGGGAACTGACTCATCATCTCAGGGATGTGAAGTCCCTGGCACAGCTGCCAGAAGGGCTGGCACTGGCCCAACAGGGCAGCCTGTGGCATACAGCAGAGCACAGGGACCATCCTGTTGCCCTGATCTCCTATAACCCTCCCCTCCTCAAAATGTTTCCCCAGCTCCCTGGCCCCAAAAAAGGGGGGCACGATCAGGGGAAAGGAAGCAGGCAAAGGACATGGAGTCTCCAGCTTGAGCACACTTGTGGCTATGGCCCACCTATCTCCCTGTCCCTTCCTCCATCCCAGCAGGCCAATGAGCAGAAGACACACCACTCAAACTCTGACTGCCATGAGGACATGCACAAACCCTCAGAGTGTCCCACAGGACACTTCTGGTGTATGTGCCTACCAGAAGGAAGGACAACTGTGTCATCCCAAGTGTCTATCAGGAGACACACAGCTGGGGCAGGATGGGTGCTGTGAGCAGAGCCAAACAGGTCCTCCATGACTGCTCATGACAAACTGCTCTGCAATTGAGGTCCACAGGTAAAGAGGGGCAAGCAAAACACAGCATGCAGGCTGTGAGATGTGGAATGCCAGCTATGATGATGGCATGCAAGGTCTGGGATGCAGGACACAGGTTGCAGGATGTGGGATGAAGAACAAAAGCTACAGAGTGCAGGCTGTGAGACATAGGCTACAGGAGAAAGGATGCAGGATATGGGATAAAGTAGAGAGATGCAGAGCACAGATTTCAGGCTGCAGGATGCAGATTGCAGGATGCTGGATAAGAGGTATGGGTTAAAAGATGTGAGCAGCAGGATGTGGGCTGAGAATGACCAGGCACTGTCAGCCACTCCTCTACTGCCTGGTGCTGTGGCTGGGGAGTTTTTACAGGGATTTCTCTTCTGGGTGGCCAAAAATTTCAGCAAGAATGGGGATTTCCTTAGATAGCTCTGGTGTTAGATAGGCTGGCCAGGCCTCAGCAGGAAGTGGGTGAAGAGGACCACAGCCAGGCAGGACACACCATGTGGGTGAGGGAAGCCAAGGCAGCATCTGCATCTCTGCTCTCTGCTGTGGCAAGAGGTGGCAGGAATGCCAAACCCTGTGAGGAGGGATGCTATGCCCTCTGGGGATAAAGCACCAATAAAGCCAGGTGGCAGAGGAACTGAGCAGGGAGGACGCTGCTCCTGGGGAGCTCAATGTACCCCCATTCCTGACAAGGGCAAGAGCCCCAGTATAGGATTTATCCTGGGAAACTGCCTTGCCCTGTTGGCATCATGCAGGGGGACAGAGGGGGTCTGGGCACACCCGGGAGCTCTCCCTCCTCCTGAGAGAGGATGGCTGTGCCGGGTGGGCTACACCGGGGCAGGCCTGGCCTCCTCTTGGCATGCGGGTGTGTGGGGAGCGCTGCACAAGCCACGTCGGCCCCACCAGCTGCCCGGGGCTCCCCGGATCGCCTGCGGGCCCCAATGGCCCCAGCCGGAGGGCTCGGGGCTGCGGGAAAGCAGCAGGAGTGTCGGGGGGAGGCGGCACGGCCCGGGCCCTCACCTGAACTGGGGGTTGTTGACCAGGGTGCGCAGGGCAGCGCTGAAGGCGGCCACGTCGCCCTGCAGCCGCGCCGAGCCGGGTCCGGCCATGGGCGGCCTCAGGGAGCGCGGCGGCGGGAGGAGGCCCGAGGATGGCGGCGGGCGATCCGGGGCTGTCGGGAGGCCGGCCAGCCCGGGGAGGCCGCGGGGAGGAAGCCAGCAGGCTGCGTCGTACGGCACGGCCCATTGCTAGGGAAACCTGGCAGGCAGCGCCGGGGCCGGAGGCCGGGCTGCCGGGGGAGCGGTGGGAGGGAGCCATGGGACAATGAGGCGTGAAGCACAGCCGCGCTGCCAAGGCGGCTCCGTCCGGCACTCGCCGGATGGGGAAGCGGGGCTGATCCGCCTCTTGCGGCGAGTGGAATTCCTTGCCGTGATTCGGGGCTTGGCTCTGGCACGCCTGGCACGGGGACGGTGCGGCCCGAGCTGGCGGCTTTGCTGCGGAGCAGAGAGATGGGGGTGAAGGGAGGCTGGCAACTGGGATTTTGGAAAAGGCAGACACGCACGGACATCACCCTCACCTCCACCTGCACAGCCCCCATGGAAAGCTGCTGGGAATGGCTGAGTCCCCAGCAGCAGCATTGGAGCATACTGGAGCCCAGCAGGGAGATTTGTCCCCAGAAATGGGGGAAGCCAGAGCCAGAGCCCTGCAGCTCTCATGTCTGCTTAGGGTACAGGCGCTTGCAGGCAGAAAACAGCATCACCAGCCTCACAGAAAGGCTTGGGTGGGAAGGGACCATTTACTTCCAACCCCCATGCCGTGGGCAGGGATGCCACCCACTAGATCAACCCCCTAGAGCAACCACTCACCTGAGCCCAAACCAAGTGCTGTGCCATTCTCCAACCCTTGGCTGGCCCCAAGCAGCCCAAGGAGGGGATTACCCATAGAGGGATCCACCCTTGCTTGTCAGTGGGTGGTGCAAGGGAAGGCAGGAATGGGGATCGGAGCTGAGGCAGCACCCCAAGGGAAGGGGTCCAGCTGGCAGTGTGCTTGGCAGCGCTAGTCAGAGGCAGGCTATAAATACCTCTGACTGGAGATAGAAACACAAATGCCGTCTCCACTTTCCTCAAATAGCTCGGCAGCCAAGCCAGACAAAGGCACATTGATGGAACAGCCGTGTCGTACCAGCTGGGCTGGGCTCCACTGGCAGAGAGAAACTCCAGCAGGGTCAGGAGCCCCCAGGGACCTGCTCATCCCTAGGCATTACAGCAGCAGGGTCCCTGGCACATGCCACAGCTGTGCTCCATCCAGTCCCTGGAATGTTCAAGGCTGTGTTGGGTAGGGCTCTGAGCACTCTGGTTTGGGGTAGCATCCCTGCCCATTGCAGGTGATTTGGAACTAGATGATCTCTAAGGTCCTTTCCAACACAACTCACTATGTTATTATATAATTCAATGGGTGCCCACCCCACACACACTCTCCCTTGGTGCAGTGGGGCATAAGTAGCCTAAGGATGCAAATGTCTGAGCAAAATCAAGCTGTTGGAGGGCCCAGCCCGAGTGCAGCCCACAGTCAGGGCACAAAGTAGTGATCACAGGGGCTACTCTCCACCCCCTGCTCTTCTCTTGCACATCCAACACCAGCCTGCATTTTTCAGGGCTGGCAGGGAGCTGCCAGGGAGATTGGAGGGCACCATGGCTGGAGTAACCACATCCCTGTTCTGACACAGCTGAAAATGCAGAGGGCAGGAGTGAAGGGGAACAGAGCTGTCCAGGGACCAGGAAACAAGGAGTTACAGAAGCCATGCCCCAGAACAGCCCTGGAGACCTACAGTGTCACGTAGCAACACTTCACCTTCCAGGAGCACAACAGGTTTGGCTCTGCTCACAGCAACTTGCAAGATAAAGATTGGTCCTGGGCAGCAATATCCACCAGAGACAAGTCCCCTGGGTATACTCCGGAAGGACAGTAGCAGAACTTTGGGTAAGTGTGGGATGCAGACCAAACACTGGGGAAAAAGTCACTCACCTGTGCTGGGGGAAGTTCTGGGATGGGAGAGCAGAGAGCTGTGTGGACAATGCGTTAGCACACTGGATCAGCCCCAGCTGGCTGAGTCTGATGGGCATGGAGGCACTGGAGAAGGGAAGACAGCTGCCATGGATCTCCTGGATCTCCCAGTCCCTCTGCGTCTCATCTCTTGGAGACGCACATGCCAGAAGGCATGGGATTTGCTGAGGGCAGAGAGGCAGGGGAATGGAGGGGCTACAGCACACTTGCCTCACCTAACACCCAGGTACATCTCCTTTGCAGGCCATCCCATGGCTGAGCAGCCCGTCCCAGAGATAGCCCTGCTAGCCCAGGTGCTGGCTGCAGGCAGCACGGAGGCCCCTGCACTCCGCAGCAGCCGCCGTGGGTCCCAGCCTGCAGCCCCGGCCCGGGGCCCTGAGGACAGCAAAGCTCCCCCTCTGCTCTCCCGCCGCAACTCCGTCCTCAGCCGCCGCAGCTCCTTCGGCATGGGCCCGGGGAGCAGGCGGCCCTCCTGGATGCTCCACAGACGTGTCAGCTTCTCTGGGCTCCCCATTTTCCAACCCATCCTCAAGACCCGCCTTGAAAACACTTACAGGATAGGGCCAGACAAAGGCTGCAGGTTTGATGCGGAGCGGGTGCAGCGGGTGCTGGAGGGGACCCTGGCCTGTGCCTTGGGGACCACAGTGTACAGTGCCCAGGGCAGTGCCCCACTAGCCCTGAGCCTGACTGAGCTGCTGCAGAACCAGGCCAAGGAGGTGGTGCCACCCCGCTACAAGCTGGTCTGCCACGTGGTGCTGGGCCAGCAGGGCCAGCAGAGCCTCTTGGTGGCCAGCCGGGGACTGTGGGACCCTGAGACCGACAGCTTTGCCTCTGCCACCTTCTCCAACGCCTCCCTCTTTGCTGTAGCCACAGTGTATGGGGTCTACTTCGAGTAGCACATGCCTCTGTGTCCACCCAGTCTTGTAGAGCTGTAGGGAGAGAGCTGTAGGGAGAGAGCAGCTGAAATAAAGAGGTTTTGTCCAGCTGTGTGTCATACCTGGAGTCTTGGGCCAGGGTGTGTGCAGGGAGCAAGATATGGGTGCTCACTCCAGCCTCAGCTCACACCCACGCTGCAGTTCCCAGTACTATGGCTTGCAAAAAGACCCAAGCAGCAGTAAACACAACAAAAGGCTGGATTTCCCTGGAACAGGCAACTGCCCAAGGCTGTTGGAGCAGCCCAGGCTGCTTCCCACAGCACAAGCTGCTCCCAGGCAGATTGATTACACAGATCACCTTCAAAGCAAGCTCACAGAGCTCTTTCCTGGCTTCATGCCCAGCTCATATCCCATCACACGAGATGTCAGTGCAAGGGCCCAGGCAACCCCTCCACCACCTGGGTCATAGCTCCTGCCTTCTGCAGCTCAGCAGAGTCAGGGGAGAAGCTGGGTTGGGTCCAAGGGCTGAAAGGACTGGGAATGCATTTGGCAGCAGCAAGGAGAAGTTTGAGGCAGCTCCAAGGCTGCACCAGCATAAGAGCTAACTCTCCTTTGTGCCAGCCCCATGAAAGCAGTGGAGGTACCACATGGGCTCCTCATAGCCATCCTGCCTCCCTGACCTTATCCCCCAGCACCAGTCAGTGGCAAGAAGGGTCATCCCCAACAGGCAGAAGCAGCTCTGGAGCAAGAATGATGCTGAAGCTCCTTTTATGACTCCAGTTTCAAATAAGGCAGACATAGTTTGCCCTTACACAAATAAGTTTTTATTGAGGCGAGTCAGGGGGAGGGGAACTGCACAAGGACAGACCAACAGGAAAATAAATAATTCCATATAAATAAGATACATAAATAGTCCCACATGGCAGAGACTGCCTTGAAATAAGAAACAACCCTGGGTCCCAACAAAATGAGGGCTTCTCCAGGCAAGTCCTCAGATCCCATGTCCCACCCTTTATCAAACCTCAGGTTGTACCAGACAATTCACAATTTGGGAAGAGACCGGGCACAGTTGGGCCCAGCACAGCTCCCTCCTTAGTGTAACAGTTGTGGAGTGGCACACACCAGCCCACAGAGCCCCTGGCAGGGCAGGCAGCACCCTTCACCCCTGCCCACTCCTGGGAAGGGGTTTTCCTATCCCACAGCACCCAAAGTTTGAGATCAAGGCTGTGGCAGCCATCTCCAGGCCATGCAGAGGGTCTGTGCAACTGATGCATCAGCTGGGGCAGGGGAGCCTGAGCCTCCACCACAAGTAGTTGCCAGCCTCAAACAAGGCCCTGCCAGCCCCAACCCGGCTGCAGGACACTCACCCACCACCACCTCCTTGTAACACCCCCGTCCATTCCATCAAGACCAGCACCACAAGGGCAAGAGATGCCAGGGGGAAGACAGCGATTGCCCAGAGCCAGGGAGCAGCAAGGATATCCAGACCCGCTGCTGTAACCACATCCACATGTCTTAGTCCAGAGTCCAGCTGAGCACCAGGATACACAGTGCCCAGGGTGATAGCCAGCACCACATCATCCCTCCCATCCCATGGGAGGGCAGGGGGAAACCTCCAAGTCCAGACAGGGTCCCCCGAGGTCCCAGGCTAGGCCTCAGCCCATTCGTGGAGAAGCTTGAGGATGTATTTGAGGCGGTGGTGGAGCTCAGGAGAGCAGCCCAGCTCCTGGATACTGCACAGCTTGTAAGTGTAAGAGTTGCGCTCCCGGTTGATGTAGGTGACAAGGCAGGAGTGGTCAGGCTTGCTAATGATCACCTTGGTGTGGTCGTTGTAGAAATTCACCTAGGAGACAGGTTGGGCTTGGTTTAAGCCATGCTTCCCACAGCATGTCGGGAGCCAGGATGGAGCCACATTTCCTGCCTCAACCCGTTCCTCCTCCCCAACCTGCCTGGGAGCATCCCAGCCCATGCCCCATGGCAGGAATGAGCCAGCCCTAGCACAGGGGCAGGCACAAGCATCCAGCTGAAGTGCTGTCTCTCCGTGGGCTGGGGAAGCTGCAACCAGCAGCTCCAGGCACCGGAGCAGCATCCTGCATCCACAGCTGGATTTTCCAATTGGGCTGTGGCAGACAAGATCCAACACAGACCAGAAGGCCACCATCTGGCCTCCTCTTCACAAGGGTTTGAGCATCTCCACTGTACCCCACATACCTGGAGGGTGCCATTGCTGAAGAGCATGAGCAAGGCTTGGTCAGTCTTCACCCACTGCAGGAGGAGCAGGGCTGGCTGCCCAAGGTCATCTATGCTGGGCAGGTCACCTCCCTTTGAAAGAAGGGTCTGCATAAGTCACTGGTCCCACACATGGGAGCACTTCCAGCAGCACACACAACACCAAGGCTGGGTACCCTCTCAGTGGAGTCCCCACTCTCAGGACACAACCCTGTGTGCCCACCTGGCCACAGCTGCAAGCAGGGAGTCCAACCAGCTCAAGTGGTGGGGTCAAGCCATGGCCCAAGGTCCAGCCCTGGGCCCCAGCACTCACCTTCATGAGATGCTGCTCCATGTAGGAGGCGAAGTAGTGCAGGACACTCATCTGTCCCTGCAGCTGCTCGGGGATGGCAGACACAGAGAACACCAGGTGCTTGCTGTTGGTCGGGTTGTAATGCACAGTCCTGGAGAGAGCAGAGCACCAGTTTTGGGGATGTTATAGACTCCCCTTCCCACCCAAGGGGCTCCCCTAGAGACAGATCAGCCCCACTGCCACCGCTCACCTGCGGTTGGGGGAGAGCGTCATGTGCGTGCCATTGTTGAAGAGGACCCCAATGCTGCGGTTGGAGAGCTGGTAGCCAAAGCCATACTTGTTGGAATAATCCACCCACTTGCTCACCCAGACAAAGTGCTCGTGGCGGGCCAGGGAAGCTGGGTTTTTCTCTGCTGTTGGAGAAGAGAGGAGGTGAGCAGCCAGCCAGCCCCTGTCCGTTCACCTCCCCAGGGGGAATAGATGCCTACAGCAGGCTCTGGCACCATTTAGAGTGCTATTTGTACCCCAAGTAGCAGCCATGCCTTCATCCCAGGGGGAAGGGGATACACAGCCCCCTATCCCGCCCCATAGCAGTCCAACCAGTTTACCTGGAGGCATGGAGGAGAGGCAGGCCCTCAGGAGCCGGACAGCTGACTCGACGATGGCAGAGGCGGTGACGCAATCCTCGAAGGCTGCGGGGAGAAGATGACAGGCTGAGTCAGCCAGCCCGCTATCAGCCCCGGCATGACAGGAAGCCTGGGGCAGGCTAGGGTGGCTGGCACAGGCATTGCTCACCTTCACAGCTGCTGGCCATCGTTCCCCGGATGGAGGGGGATGCAGACTTGTGAGATGTCTCCTCCACCACTGTCTCCACGGGGCTGGAGTTGGCACTGCGGCACGACACAGGAGTGGCCTGTGGAGAGACCTGGCTTTATCATGGTCTGCCTGCTCTGCCAAAGAAGAGCCTGCATGGCCTCAGACATGTTCTCACCTCATTCCCTTCCACAGTTTTATAGCTCATCTGCCGACAGATTGAGGTCTTCATCAGCCCAGTAACCAGCTTGGAGATGTCATCCCTGTCCTCTGAAGAGCCCTTCTTGGCTGAGGGGAGAGCAAGAGATGAGTACACTGCTGAGCATAGAGGCTGGGGACATCCAGGCCACCCCTCCCAGTAGCTCAGTTCTCTCTTATCTATTCCCATGCCCATGGAGACGACAGGGTGTCAGACAGCTGTCTCCCACTTTCACTTCCCAGTTCTCATGCAACACAGGGCTTCCAGGAGGAACTGCCCCATGGGTTGTGGCACAGTATCCGCTCTCCAGGCACACACCCATGCCAGGCCACCAGCACAAGAAGGGCAGGGGCACACCCAGCTTGTGCTGTCCCCAGGCAGGGGGTCCAGAGAGATCCATCAGAAGGTCTCTCCAGAAAACAGGATCCACTTCTCCCTGAAGGAAGAGTCACCCAGAGGCTCCCTGGCAATGCACAAACTTACCCTTGGGTTTCTTCTTCCCAAAGAGTGTCTTGGTGACTTTAGCAAACAGAGTCTTTGCAGGATTTGGGGGACTCAGCTCTGGAGCCATCACGCAGCTGCTGGGAGGGAGTTTCTCAGGCGTGTAGCCCTGCAGAGAGGTCAAGGGAGAGGTTTGGTTTCCATAGGCCACATGCTCCAGCTGCCCTGGGCTGACCACAGTCATTCACATCCCTCCTGACAGCCAGCTTGTGTTTCTGTCAAGCCTCAGAACCATGACTGGCATCAGCACAGGAAACAGCCCCTTGCTATAGCAACAAGGCAGCAGAAGCATACCAGATCCCTCAGTTCCTCTGGCTGGCATTTGGGCAGGACAGCAGCTGCTTCCTTTGAAGGACTGACCCTTCATACAGGACAAGGACAGCACCCTGCACAGCCCTGGAGAAGGGTCCCTTGGCCCAGGCCCTCACCCACCCACCTTGAAAAACTCATGGTCCAAAATCTCATCAAGGGTGAGACGGTCCTGGGGGTTGCGTCTGAGGATGCCAGTGATGAGGTGCTTGGCAGGCAGGGAGAGGAAGACAGGGAGGGTGTATTCCACTTGCTTGATACACCTGTAGGTCTCCTTGAGGTCAGAGGTCTCAAAGGGAGGGTTCCCACACAGCAGGGTGTACCTGGGAGGGAACATGCATGCCACTGTCAGATCCCCACCAGCCTTGTGACTCAGCAGCACTTAAAGCAAGGAAGTTATTGGCATTTGGCTGGCCACACCTGGCTGAGAGCAGCACTTCCAGCCCTGAACAGCCATGCTCACATCCGGCCATGCTTCCTCCTAGCAACTGTTTAGAGCAACAGGCAAGGAGCCTTGAGGAAGGACAAAGAGCTGGCAGCAAAGGCCACCCACTGCTCCCACCCCTGTGGCCATCAGGGTGGAAAGGGGAGCAGGAAGCTTGCAGGCAGCAGCCGGGGCAGGGGCTGGATGTGCCGAAACAGCGATCGCTCCCTGAGCAAACAGCGCAGCAGCCACGGAGATTTTCCGTTGTTTATCAGGTTCACAGCGCGGTCAAGCCTGTGCTGAGAGCAGCACGAGCACACCCACCCCGTGCAGTCCTGCTTGCACAGTCCCCACACAGCATCCCAGGATGGCTGCAGGCAGCACCTGCTCCCAAGTAAGGCTGGGCAGGATCCAGCCAGCCGCTCCCCTCCCCCTGCCTCCCAGCAACCGCTGCAGAGCCACAAGGCACAGCACAAGAAAACTTCCTCATCGGGCTGCCCGCAGAGCAGCTGCCCCCGCCCCAGGCAGGGCGCCTGGACCCCTCCCCACCCAGCAGCACAGACTTACATGACACAGCCCAGAGACCACACGTCCGACTCCGGCCCATGGCCCTGTCTCAGCAGCACTTCTGGGGCCAGGTAGTTGGGGGTCCCACATATTGTCCTGTGGGGCAGAGCACCAGATCAGTGCATGCTCTCCATCCCCTCACAGACAGCCTCCCCCTGGCTCCAAGCCCTGGGATTTACCCTTGTCTTCCCCACTCCATTTTGCTCTTTGTGGCCCCTTCATCTACAAGGAGCCCCATAGAGACTCCCCCCTCTCCAGCTCGCGGAGGTCAGCAGCAGCTGCTCTTGGGGAGCTGTTGGGAAGAGCCTGTCCCGGAGCTGAGGGGGAACAGAGCCTTTGTGTCCCAGCCTGTGCAGCCGGCACGGCAGCCGGGCAGGCACAATAGCCATAGTCAACACATTGTTCTCCCCGACGGCTGCAAGCTCACTCCTGAGCAGCCACAAAGCCCCCAGCCCCCTCGCCTTGCCTGCAGCTGGAACAGGAATTGCTCCCTCACCCCAGGAAGGGGCCCTAAGGCTTCCTCTCTCAAGACCAGGCAGGACCCTTTGCACCTCCATTCTCCTCGGAAGCCACAGGAAGAAGAAGAGTGAAACCCTGGA
The DNA here is from genome assembly GCF_028018845.1 of Melospiza georgiana. NCBI lineage: Eukaryota > Metazoa > Chordata > Aves > Passeriformes > Passerellidae > Melospiza > Melospiza georgiana. The sequence continues at coordinate 22,166,415 of NC_080438.1, read as the reverse complement.
GGATTCTGAAAAAAGGAAAATCTCAAACTTACTTTTTCTTCTGGTCAGAGACATCCTGGCAAGCAGCCAGCCCAAAGTCCCCCACTTTCAGCTCCATGTTTTCATTGATGAAGAAGTTGCCTGCAAGTCAAAGGCGATGCGTCACCACAAGTCCCTTGGGGACAGCTTGCTCCCCACACAGCACCCCCCGTGCCACCCACAGCACTCACCAAGCTTGAGGTCTCTGTGCAGGATGCCCTTGAGGTGAAGATATTTCAAGCCTGAGATGATCTGTTTGAGGTAATAGCGCACTTCGGGCTCCAGCAGAGTATGACGGGCCTTCCAGATGTGGGCCAGGGACTGCAAAGGGACAGAAGACAGCTTGTGATGCAGGCAGGGAGAACAGGCAGCCCTGCTGACTAGGCATAGGCTAGGCAGGGTCAAAGCCAGTTCTTCCAGAAGTTGCACATTCACAAATAATCCTTCTTTCACAGCCATGACCTCAGCAGACTCGCCACATGAGGCTGAGGCTGCTCACCAGAGCCATGGGAATCTCTGGATTTATGGTGGCCACACCATGAGCAGGCAGTCTGAGACAGACAGAAAGACAGACAGACAGCTGCTGGAGTGCCCAGTGCTGTGCAAAACCACTCTGCTTACAGTGAGCTCAGAGTGTGACAGCTGACAGCTCAGGAGAAGGGGACTGCTAACACAACACCTTAGCAAGGCCTGCTCAACCAGCTATGGCTGCTTAGGAGATCCTTTGATAAGGAGGCCACAGCAGCACTGACCTTCCTACTGCAGTGCTCCAGGAAGATGTAGATGCTCTCCGAGTCCTCAAAGTAGTGGGAGAACTTGACGATGTGCTTATGGTGCAAGTCCCGATGTAGCTCGATCTCGTTGGTGATCTGACAGAGAGCAGCAGTGCCAGGTGAGCACAGGTGAGCTGCTGCCCCCCAGCCCAGCCCAGCCCCCCAGCAGCCACACGGCACCCACCTTCTCCCGCTGGTGAGGTTTAGCCACCCGGCTGTGAGGAATGACCTTCACGGCATAGGTTTTGTTGCTGGAGAGGTCTGTCATTTCATAGCATCGTGCAAACCCACCCTGCAAGGGAAGAGGTGGTTACGGATGGGTGAGAGACAGCTCCTTACCCCTGCCTGCTTACAAGCCTCCTCCTTCTCCTGCCTTCCCTGGCAGCACAGCCCGGCGAGCGTCACACGCTTCCTCCTGCTGCGTCGCCCACTAAGATCTGAACTATGATGCTCTCAACCAGGCATTTTCTTCACCCATTTCTTGTAAAACCTCCAGGCATTTTCCCTCCCACTATGGCCGGACTTTGCATCTTTCCACATGACAGATCAACCTGGAAAGTCCTGCGCAGGGCAGGAAGCCCGAGGACCGGAGGCCATCGAAAGGCAGCCCCATGGAGACAGGTTTTTCCTGCCGTGATGTCACCCTCCAATCTGCACACTCAGCCGCTGAGCCCACTCGGGCCGGGCTGGGAACCGGCATCCTCCTCCTACACACGCCGCTGTCAGCCGGAGGAAAAGTTGCGTGCGGCGGAGCGGCGCGGGCCGGCACCCCTGGGAACCGGGGCACCCACCGGCCCACGCACCCGCCGCGGGGCGCCCCGAAACCGATGCGGCTCCGATAGCCGCCGAGGCACGCAGCCAGCGCGGGTGATTCACGGCTTCCAGCGCTGCTGCGGGCCCGCCGGGCGAGGCGGGGAGGGCGGGGGCGGCAGCCGGGGGGCTGCATCCAGCCCGGGCCGCCCGCGATGGGGGTCGAGCAGGCGCGCAGCCCCCACCGGCTCACCCCAGCGCCCTCCGCGACGGCCCAGCCCCCTTTCCCCATTCCCGGTACCTTTCCCAGCAGGCGGCCCTTGCAGTAGGAGCGGCCGGACACCGGGTCGGTGATGATGCGGGTGGTCTCGGCCGCGCGGGGCGGTGGCGGTGGCGCCGGGGCGGGCGCGGGCCGCGCGGGGAGGGCGGCGGTGGCGGCGGGGAAAGGGGGGAAGAGGCCGGCGGACTCCATGGCGGCGCGGCAGGATCCGGAGGCTCCGGGGCTGGGGCTCCGCCGCGCCCCGCGCACGTGGCCCCGCCGGCGCGCGCCGCCGCTGCCGCCCCGGGAATCCCGCCGCCTTTATCAGGGACCGCGATGACGTCACCGCGGAGCCCCGCCCCCGGACCGCCCCGTGCTGCCCTTAAAGGGGCCGCAGCACGGGGAGGGGGTGGGGTTTCGGTGTTCTGGGAATGCGCTGGGGGCCCTCTGCCAGCTGTGACACCGCGGGTGAACCCCTGGCAGCGTCTCCTCTGCACAGGGGCACACCCCTGCACACACAGCGATGTAGCTGCATCCCCCTCCTACAGACAGGAGAGGGATGTACAAGAAGGACTACACTGCGGAATAGCCTTATTCATCTCATCAGAAGACTTCTTCTGTCTAGGGTTCTTCTGGGCTTTCTTCCACTCAAGCCTGGCCCCTACACCAGAGCTAGGAGGACAATGGCCACCTGTCAGAATTAAACCCCTAAACCCTATAGAAGTCCCACTCTTAAATACTGCCATCCTACTAGCCTCAGGGGTTACTGCTACATGAGCCCACCACAGCATCACGGAAGCTAATGGACAGGGACAACCTCCTCCTGACTCAGGGTTCTCCTGCGGTCACACTGAGACCCCACAAACGCGCAGAGCTCCCTCCTCTGTCTCCCAGGACATGCATAGCCCCCTGCCATGCACATCTGTAAAAACACTCACACATGAAACACCTACTCACGGGGTGTTTCCCCTCACAGGTGTTACCAGTGTGTGGCACACGACCAGCTGGGGTCCTCACGCCTCCTTCCCATGGAAAGGTTGTGGCCCAGGGAGGGTTCTCAAAGTCCCTGTGTGCCCTGAACTGCCCTCCCTCCCTTATGACAAACTTGGATGCAGGTGGACACTCCCCAGCGGCTTTTGACTCTGCGCCAGGGCCCAGCAAAGGGGTTCCCAGATGGGCGCTGGGCACACAGGGAACAGCGGGAGATGCAGGGATGATGGGATCCACCATCCCTGCCCCTCGGTGCCTGGGCACCCCATCCTCAGCCCTGCTGCTGCGGTGGCCTGGCCGTGCAGGCTGTGCCTCAGCGGTGCTGCTCCCTAATGGCCGTGAGGAGCGCTCGCCGCTGTCACCGGATCGGGCCACGGACGGCGCTTGGCACCGCTCCCTCCCCACGGGCACGGGAGCTGCGGTGTGGCTGCAAACCCACAACTCCCCCGAGTGTGAAGCAGCAGCGGTACAAGAGCCCCTCAATCTCCCTGCTGTGCCTCCCTCGCTCACACCACACACGGTGACGCTGTGACCATCCCGTGCCCTGTGCCTCAGTTTCCCCCCAGTGCTGCTCAGGGCTCTTGCACTGATGCTCACTGTGCTCCTGAATGCGCTGAGGGTTTTGCATGAGCACCTCTGGCAAACAGCCCCGCTCTCCCCAGCACATCCCCTCTCACCCTAGGGTACTGGGGAAGAATCAACTCCATATTTTTTCCTGCAGAAAAACTGAGAAACCTGCCTGAAGAGAAAGCGGAAACAACACAGATCCGGCTGGGTTTTTTTTCTTGTGTTTCCAGCTTTTGTAGGGGAAGCACACAGGCACCCATTGCCCATCAGCACACCGGGCCCGGGAGCAGGCTGGGATGCTGCTGCCCCCGGGAAGCTCCTGTTCCCATCACGGCCCGGGTCAGGCTGGGATGCTGCTGCCCCAGGGAAGCTCCTGTTCCCATCACGGCCGGGGCTCCCCGGGCATCACGGGTTTTCCGATGGAGGCCCCGGCTCGGGGCTGCCGGAGCTGAGTCAGCGTCTGAGGGCGATGTGTGTGTGTGTGTGTGTGTGCGTGTGTGTGTGTGGGTGTGTATGGGGGTGTGTGTGTGTGTCTGTGTGTGTGTGCGTGTGGGTGTGTGCGTGGGTGTGTGTGTGTCTGTGTGTGTGTGTGTGTGTGTGTGTGCGTGGGTGTGTGTGTGTGCGGGTGTGCGTGTGTGTGTTTGCGCGCGCGCGCGCGTGTGTGTGTCTGTGTGTGTCTGTGTCTGTGTGTGTCTGTGTGTGTGTGTCTGTGTGGGTGTCTGTGTGTGTGTGTGTGTGTCTGTGTGGGTGTCTGTGTGTGTGTGTGTGTGTGTCTGTGTCTGTGCCTGTGCCTGTGTGTGTGTGTGTCTGTGTGTGTGTCTGTGTGTGTGTCTGTGTGTGTGTCTGTGTCTGTGTGTGTTTGCGCGTGTGTGTGTGTCTGTGTGTGTCTGTGTGTGTGTGTGTCTGTGTCTGTGTCTGTGTGTGTAGGTGTAGGTGTCTGTGTCTGTGTGTGTGTCTGTGTCTGTGTCTGTGTGTGTGTGTCTGTGTCTGTGTGTGTGTAGGTGTGTGTGTAGGTGTCTGTGTCTGTGTGTGTGTGTCTGTGTCTGTGTGTGTGTAGGTGTGTGTGTAGGTGTCTGTGTCTGTGTCTGTGTCTGTGTGTGTGTGTGTGTGTGTGTCTGTGTGTGTGTGTGTGTGTGGGTGGAGACAGCCGGAGCGCAGGGAGGCGCGGCGGGCCCGGCCTGGGCTGAGGTGACAGACGGGGCTGTCCCGGGGTTCCCCACAGAGGGACAGGGGACCTGCCAGCACTGAGAGCTGCCATTGCTGCTCCTGCTCCCTGCTGCCTCTGCAGAGTTCTTGGGCAAGGGGATGGATGGAGCCCACAGCCGCGTCCTGCCGAGGCTGAGGCACCTCCTGTGCAAGAGATGGAGCCTGGGAGCAGACCTGTGATGGCTGGAGCTGGGGAGCAGACCTGTGACTGTGCTCACAGGGGTCTTAGGATGAGGGGAGAAAGGAAAATGTTGACTCCATGTTTCAGAAGGCTTGATTTATTGCTATATGATATATCTTATATTAAAATGATACTAAAAGAATAGAAGAAAGGATTTCATCAGAAGGCTGGCTAAGAATAGAAAAGAAATGATAAAAAAGGCTTGTGACTGCCTGAGACAGTCTGGACAGCCGGACTGTGATTGGGCATTAATTAGAAACAGCCACATGAGACCAAGCACAGATCTACCCGTTGCATTCCACAGCAGCAGATAATCATTGTTTACTTTTTGTTCCTGAGGCCTCTCAGCTTCTCAGGAGAAAAAAATCCTAAGGAAAGGATTTTACATGAAACATGTCTGTGACACAGACCCATCACCTGCAGCTGGGGTCCCGTGTGGGGTCCCATCTCAGTCACAGGTTTTGCCATAACTGATCTGGGACAGTGGGAGGAGCTGAGGTTTAAGATCACCAGCCTGTTGGGCCTGGGGAAGGGGAGGCTCTGGGGTGAATTCCCGACTGCCTGCAGCTAGTTAGGGGGAGTTATGGGAAAAGGGAGTCAGGCTCTTTGGGGACATGTACAGTAAAATCATGAAAGGCACACAATGCAAGCTGCATCAAGGGAAATTCCATCTACATACTGGGAAACTTTTTTGCCCTTGTGCATGTGGTAAAATATCACAGGAGCCCAGAGAGGCAAAGACAAAAAAAGAAAGTGAGGAAATGAGCTGCATTGCAAAGGACCAAAACATGCCAAAACTAAGCTCACAGGTGGTGCAAAAGCAGGGAGAAAAGTCAAGGAGGAAGGCAAAACTTGCAGGGCAAGATATGAGGGACATGGCATGGACACTTAAAAAAAAAAAAAAGAAAAATTTTTTTCCCTAAGTCAAAGCCATCAAAAGGCATGGCATGCCATCAAGGGCAGGGACATGCACCAAAGATTCCTCTATTGGTCCCCATTGAAATAGCAAGATTCCTTTTCCCTTTCATTTCCTTTCGGGAAGGGAAAAGGAATCTTGCGAACCTGAAAAGAAAGGCTTACAAAGACTCTGGAAAGGAGATAGGACCAAATGAAATGCAATGGCAAAAAACCAGAAAATCGGGAGTTTTAGTGTCTTCAAAAAATAGGCTGTGAGGAAATGAGCTGCATTGCAGAGGACCAAAACATGCAGAAACTAAGCTCGCAGATGTTGCAAAAGCAGGGGAAAAAGTCAAGGAGGAAGGTAAAACTTGCAGGGGAAGATATTAGGGGTATGGCATGGATACTGAAGGAAAAAAATTAAAAAATCAAAATCCTTCCAAAGTCCAAAAAATGGGCTGTGTGTCTTCCCTTCCAAGTTTAATGTTTGCTAATACAGGGAGAGGGAAGTGTATTGCTTGATTTTCTGCTCTATTGTAAGGTGGATCATTTGCTAATTGAACAACATCTTAATCTGCATAATCAGTATCTGCGTATTTTTCAACTAACTTATTAAGAAGTTTTTTCCATTGTAATTCTCATAGTAGGTACTGTGAATTGGTTAAAATCAGAGAAGTCACATTTCGACAGTCAGCAGGGACTAAATCATAAGAATTGAAAGTACTTTTCAGCACATTGTTAAAATAGGGAGAAGACAACCCACTTCCTTTCAAAGCTTGACGTAATTCCTTTATGTCACAGTGAGTGAGTCTTTCGTATTGTGGGTTACGACCATCACGACCATTTCTTACAGGTAATGCAAGGAGTTGTTTCTTTGAGTCTAAATCTTTTTCTAATTTTTGATTAACGTAAGACCAATTAGGCAACTTTAATGGGAAGTCAGAACTGACAGTTTCACTGACAGCAGCTGTTCCGAGAACCCTGCCAGTGTCCGAATTCTTGGCAGAGACGCTGCTGCAGCAACAAAGTTCCTTGGGAACTCTGCCGATATGGACAGAAGAACGCGCTCTTGAATTCTTGGCATGGACGCCTCAACAACACGCCTTTCTCGGAGCCCTGCCATGAGGGACAGAGGAGGGCTCAGCCAAACAACACGCCTCTTTCGAAGCTCTGCCAAAAGGGGCTGGGCAAAGGGCGCCTTCTCTGGACTGTGGAGGAAAGCTAAGGTTCGAACTCTTCTGGGAAAGCAGCCTTGGGTTTGTGCTTTTGAGAATCTCTAAAGAATAATGGCACGTTTCACAAAGTGTCTTTGCCTGTCAAGATTCAGCTGGAGAACAGCTAACATTAGACTGAGAATTTAACACCCTATCTTTTCTCTCCACAGCAAAAAAACCCCAGATTTCGAATTCTTCAAAATCTCAGCTTGTTTCTCTCTAGAAACTTTTTGAAAATCTCTTGCTCTTTCTTCAAGCCTCTGCCAGGGCAGAGTCTTCCTAGTTTGGCTAAATTCCTGGCTGTTGCCTGCTGCATTTGTCTTCTCCTCTGCTTTGTCTGCTGAACGAGCTCCACTCACTGCTATTTCATCTTGTATATCAAAAGGCTGGCGAATAACAGAAAAACCTGGCAGAGGCTTATTTGAACAATTTACCAAAAAAGAACTCTCCAAATCACAAAGCACCTTACCTGCTTGAACTGAATCTGAGGGGTTGCCTTCTTGAAAAAGGAAAACAGTGACAGGAGTGACCCCCACAGCCCCCCCACTAGACAAAGCAGACTCTAAAACAGTTTCAGCTGCTCTTGCTTTTACAATTTCAAAACACATAATTCTTTTATCACAAAACCTCTGCAAATTCACATCTCCCCCCTCTGCGTGGCTTGCACTTGCCTCCAAACCAATTTCATGAACTCTTAAGTTCTCAGAACACAACAAAATTCTGAACGCTTCTCCTGACATGGAAAGAGTTCATCATTTCCCGGAGGGGTGCTAGAGAGATTATTTTCTGCCGCAGGGACACAGAGAGACCCGAGGGAAACAGAAGATACGACCCAATCTGAAAGCCGTTCTGGTTCCCAGTTTCTGGAGGACGGGATGCAGCCGGCATTTCTGGGAGAAGCACGAGACGAATAAGGAGGGAGAGAATCATCCTGACCGAAACCCGAAAATTTCCTCGAGAGGGACGCAGGCTCAATTTTACTTGGATTTAAAGAGTCTGAGCAAGATATTTTGTTTTGTGGCTCAGAACTGTCTTGGTGGTTGGACCCTTGAGTGAGCTGGGGAAGGAAGAACCAGCACCAGCAGGGCCAAGGCACCCCAGGAACTGAGGCACAAGTACTGCACACTCTCAGCCCACGTCCCATCTTACTCAACTCCACAGTACCCAAGCAAAGAGCTGTTGGTACACTCCATGTGCCTCAGTTCACCCAATTCACCCCACAGTGGGCACACATGCACTTTCAGGGTGTGAAAACAGAGCTCCCCTCTCCAGCACTGGGGGATGTAGTGCTCATGTCTGACTCTGCTCCTCCTGACGGGCCTGGGACTTGTGTGGGATGGAGGGAATTCATCAGGGGTCCAGCGATGGAGTGCAATGCTGGCCCTTTGGTCCCCATCCGCCAGGAATGTGCACTCTGCTTCCTTTCCCCAGTGGAGCTGGCAGCTGCACCCAGCCGGGCAGAGCCCTCTCCCCATCCCAGGAGAGAGGCAAACTCGGCAGAGTCCAGCCCAGCCCTTCTCCAGGAGCTTGGGGGGCTGATGATGGAGCAGGGACAGGACTGGAGGGACACGGACAGGACTGGAGGGAGACATGGCTTCGGGCGGGGCAGAGGGAGAGGCTGGGAAGGGGCATTCTTTCTAGAAGGGGAATGCAGAGAGGAAGGATGATGAAGGAATGGGAACTACGGCTTGTGAAGGAGGGGCAGAAAAAGAGGGGATCCCGGGTTGATGGACTGCAGGGGAGCTGGGTCGAGCGAAATTTGTGGGTACCGCTGCACAGGGCGGCCGGAGGGTCCATGGCTGGCGGCGGGACCCCTGCGAGGGGACGGGGCACGGGGGCTGAAGGGCGGCCATGGGCCGGGGCGGACGGCGGCGGGGCTGGGGCCGGGGCCGGAGCCGGTGCTGGGGCGGGATGTGCCGGTGCTGGGGCCGGGATGTGCCGGTGCTGGGGCCGGGATGTGGCGGTGCTGGGGCGGGATGTGCCGGGGCCGGGGCCGGGATGTGCCGGTGCTGGGGCCGGGATGTGCCGGTGCTGGGGCCGGGATGTGGCGGTGCTGGGGCGGGATGTGCCGGGGCCGGGATGTGGCGGTGCTGGGGCCGGGGCCGGTGCTGGGCCGGGATGTGGCGGGGCCGGGATGTGGCGGGGCCGCCCCGCGGCGAGGCGGAGCCGGCGGCCGCGCCCGGCGGGAGCGCGGCGGGAGCGGAGCAGCCCTGGGGATGGGGCGAGCGGCGGCAGGTGAGGCCGGGCAGGGCACGGGGGGCACGGCCGCAGCTCCGGGGTCGCTCGCTGCCCGCGGGCACCCGGCCGGAGCAGCGGGAGAGGCAGCCCCGGGCTGGCGGCGTCGGTGGCACCGCAGGACGGCCCGGGAGGAGGCGAGCGGGTCCTTTCGCGGAGGGCAGGAGAGGTGGGGTTCAGTTCCCCCGCCGGGAAGGCTGGAGGAAGGGAGCGGGAGGGCTCAGGGAGTCACAGGGAGTCACCGTCCCCTCCGCTCTCCCCGCAGACGCCGGGCTGGGCACCGTGTCCCTCTGGGGCAGCCTCCTGCTCGCTGCCGGCCTTGCCCTGGACCCGGCACCTCCTGTCTGCAACTGCTCCGAGCCCATGGACTACCAGGCTTTCCGGGAGGCTCCGCTCCCCGAGAGCTGCTGCCTCAACTTCACCAGCTCCAACATCACCCACCTGGACTGGGGAGCACTGGTGGGGGTGCAGGGGCTGCGGGAGCTCTACCTCTCCCACTGCAGCATCATGGCCATCAGCAACGCACACGGAGCCCCTCCTGCCTTGGAAATATTACACTTGAGTCACAACCTGCTGGAAAGTCTCCCTGGAAGTTTTCTAGAAAATGCCCCTAATTTGAGGGTTCTTTATCTGGACAGCAACCAGCTTCAGGAGCTGCCCAGGTCCTTCCTGAAAGCATCTTCCCAGGTCCAGGAGGTCTACCTGGGCTTCAATGCCCTCACCTTCCTTCCTGCCAGCCTCCTGAAGCCATCTCTGCTCCAGCTTCAGCTCTCCAACAACAGCTGGGACTGCAGCTGTGCTCTGCTAACCACCCTGGAGGGCTGGTCCAGCCAGGCTGCCGAGGTGATCTGCCACACCCCAGAGCAGTACCACGGTGTGGGCCTCCAGAGCATCCCCCGGGAGGAGCTGTGCCGCTCGCACGGCCTCACCGCCCTCTTCATCTGCCTGCCCCCTCTCCTCATCCTCGCCAGCGTCACTTGGTGCTTCTGCCGGCAGAAGAAAAAGACCAACTACAGCCTTCAGAGCAGGTCCCAGAGCCAGCGGGCCGCGGCAGAGAGGGGCAATGTGCCGCTGTCTGCAGAGCCCCACCACTACGTCCCCTACGAGCTGCCTGCTGCTCCCTCCAAGGCTGAGAAGAAAGTGCTGCTGGAGAAACAGGCTGTGCTGCAGCCCTTCGTGGATCCACTGGAGAGCGGCAGGGACCTCTATGAGGAGGTGGAGATCCAGGTGGGATCCCCCAGCAGTTCCCAGGTGCCATCCCATGAGGGGCAGCTGGGCACCCCAGCAGCAAGGGCAGAGGAGCTGGGCAGGGAGCCAGAGGGGGACACTGTCAGCGTGAGCGAAGTGCTGAAGGACTCTGCCGACCGGGAGAAGATCTACATGAGCCAGACAACCAGCTACTACAACCTGGTACCTGGCATCGAGCTGGAGGACTCAGACAACCTGGAGTATGAGACCATTGACCTGCACTGATGCCAGGACTTGGGCTGTGTCTGGACACACAGCAGGATGGCAGGGGCTGGGCAGCATTGAGAGCCACCGGAGCAGGAGAGGCACGAGTTGTCCTGCCACGGCTGACGGTGGCTGTTTGCAAAGCTGCACCGCAAATACCCATCCCTTGCCCTGTGCTACCGTGTGAACCCCTGGCTTGCCATGTGCTGCAGCTGGGCAAGGCTGCAAGGCTGCTTCAGGCTCTGGGGACCCTCCCACAGGCTGGTGGTGCCTGAGGAAGGATGTGCAGGTGGGGGCTGGTTTTGGGGATCAAGCGATGATGCTGTGAGTGCCAGACCCACTGACCAGAGCTTCCTCTCTTGCTGGAGCCAGATGGTGCCTGGCACAGACCTGCTGCGCTCCAGCCTGCAGGGAACATGGTCTGAAGGCATGAAACAGGGCTGGCCCTGCCTGTGTGCTCTGGATGGGGTGCCCTGGGCCTGTCAGGGGAAGCCTGTGGTGGCTCTGCCTGCTGTCCACCCTATACCCCACAGGGACTTGAAACAGTCAATGCACGTGTACTTCTTCATGGTGTGTGTGTGTGCACACTTGTGGGAGTGTGTGTGAAGTGCACACACAAACAGGGCGGCATCAGAGGGGGCCCTTTGCAGACAGCCCTGTAGGACCCAGCTCTCAGTAAGAAATATATTATTTTACTCCTGGCACTGTGGCTCCATCCCTTTGTGCTTTGCGGTAGTGGGGAGCCAACAAGTGGGATGTGGGGAGTGCAGGGATGGTGGACTTCACTCCTACCCCATCTACCCTCCCCTGCCCTGGGTGATGGCCCAGTGAGGGTCTTGCCCAGCATCCCTGGAGCCTCTTTGTTGCTCTGGCAGAGCAGAGCTGGGCACTGGCTAAACGCCAGCAGAGCCTTTGCTTTGTATCAGGATTTACAATAGGGGTGGGAAAGGTGTCAGCTCGCTGTAAATGCCACAGATCCTGAACAAAGCAAGAATTTGTGGGGCTCCTGGGAGCAGGCTGGGGGTGCTGTGAATCACTGCTCAATACAGGCACTCCCAGCAAGTCTCACCCACGGTGCTCCAGCCCTTCTCTGCAGATGGGGGGACACCCTCGAGCCCTGCTCCTCCTGCCGGGGGGGACATTGTCCAGGCTGGAAGCTGCATTGGCCACCCTGTGTGCTGTGGAGCTGTGCTGGGCCCGGTGCCCAGGCAGGAAGGGAGGGAGCTGGGCAGGGCAGGACGCGGCGCTCCGGCCGGCAGAGGAAGTGGTGTTTCCTGCAGAGGGCTGTGGGGCTTCCAGCAGCCCATGGTGGACTGCCCAGCCCCAGCCCCACATGGCCTGGGGACAAGGATGGGATGATCTTCCTTCATGTCTCCTGCCACTCATGGATGTTTCCCCGTTTTATATCCAGCTGGACTTCTCCCCTCCCTGCTCCCTCCCGGGTCCTGGGAAAGTATCCCAGCTTTTAATATCCCTCCATCACTCTTTGCCAAGTACTGCAGTGTACCCTGGCTCATGCCACCCCCACAGGGACAGAGGGATCAGAAGCTGCCACAGGACTACAGCAGAACAGGCTGGGTTGGCAGCTGTCTCCAGGGGCTGCAGCCCATCCCATGGCTGCAGGTTTTGACTAGGGCTAACAGCTGCATTGTTCACCTGTGCTCTAGAAATGCCTGCAGTCCTTCCATGGGTGCCCCCTCTGTTCATGTACCCTGGGGTCCCATTCCCAGGGCTGCTGGGAATGATGTAACATCCTGTCCTTTCCCTCTTTCTCATGAAGCATAAATTCGGATGCCATGGCTTGATGCAAAGGGAGTGACCCAAATCACCCCACTGGCTCTTGTTCAGCCCTTGCTTTGGCACCTGCAGTCCCTGCCCAAATTTCTGACAGGTGGCGGGGAGGTGTGACCAAACCAAGTGTTCTCTGCTCTTTGTCTGTGACAGCCCTGACACACTCACGTTCCCCCTAAGAATATTAGTTTAAAAGTTCCTTTTCCTACAAGTCCCCCTTCCTTTAAAGCTCCTGAATTCCCTCAAGCCAGCCCTGCTTCTCCTCCATTGCCTTCCATGTCATTGCTGGACCTATTGAAGTGTAACCACAAGGTCATTTCCTGGGTTGGATCATGTCCTGTGAAAATACCCTAAAGTTAATACTGTGTGAAGCTGAGAGAGCCACTCAACAGCAAGGAGCAGACATCCCACAGCCAGTACCACTTTGGGAGTGAAGTGCCACACACCCTGGGCCAGCTGCCACTGCTGTTCCCATGTCACACTTCCAGTGCAGCTCCGGGTGCCACTTTTGTTCCCACGGGCAGTTGCCCTTGGCAGCTGTGTTCCTCAGAGTAGTAACTTAGTAAACAGCACACACTGATGAGCCATAATCCTGTTTATCAGGGGACAAGTTTATAATGCTGCTCTGACACCAAGCTGGCATTTGCTACATAAAGCTGAGTTTCTCCATCGGTACAAAGTTCCCCAGAAACAGCCTGAATGCTGTTTGCACTCTGTGGAGGATGTCGGGAGAGAAGAAACACATTCAGAGGAAGCGGCCGTGACACAGCCCTGCCAAGTGCGCTTATCGCCTCCACCCCACCTCTCTGGAAAGCAGGGAAAGTTTACACCGGATCACTATGGAGAAGGAATGTGCTTGTGAAAACATCCCAGCCAGCCCCACTGCCAGGGACTCCTGGACTGCAGGGGCACCAGCTGGGCTCAGCTCTGCTCACAGTGCCCACAGGCACTGACCCAGTCTGTGAGGGGCTGCCAGTGCACACTCACGGTCATCAGAACAGGTACCACCGTTCTGCAATGCTCAGCTCTGGTACTGACTCATGCTCACCTCCCTGCCAGCAGCACAGCACAAACCCACACTCCCCAGGCACTCGCCCAGGGCACCTCCTGAGTTACACTTGGCAAACATGGCACAGCATCACAGGAAAAAAAAAAATTAAACTCCTTTTCCCAAAACTATTTGGCGGGACAGAGTTGCATTTTTGAAGCATGAGACTTAGGTCTCACCACAAGTCTCCTTGGGGCAAGATGATCATGGACCACCTCCCTTCAGTTCAGAGGTAGTAACTGTGATGCTGGGGCTGCAGGAAGCCTGATTTCCACCAGTGATCCAATGGATAAACGAGGCTTTTGTGAAAATACACACATGGGATGAAGTGTGCAGTGTGTTCACTGGACAGGCACAAAGTGTGTGAGCCTGGCCTGCCCCACGGCACAGGACCAGCTCTCACATGGGCTCCTGACTTCCCCCAATACCTGCACAAAGAGCAACTATTTTCAGAGATTTACTTTCCTTAAGGACAGGAGCCTTTAGGAAAAATATCACCAAAACACCCAGAAAAGCTTTTGTTCACCACAGCTTTCCAATTCCACCCAAGTGACAGGGCACAAAGCTGGAGTTTGTATCCAGCTTTCGAAAGGGACAGACCATGATGTGAGCCTGGCCCTTCTGCTAGAGGAATTGATCTTGCACTGGAGTTGAGACCAAGGAGGTCAGGGAAAGACCAGCTGGTCAGTGAGCAGTGCCACCTAGTTTGGTTAAAAGGTCCTGGGTCCTGCAGGGAATTGTACCACCAGGCAGGGACCACCAAAATGGGCTGCTGGCTTGAACCAGGAGAAGGGAGCTCACATAATGTGGAAGGCAGAGGCACCAGCTGCAGAGGCTGAAGGTGTAACAGCCAAGTTTTCAGCCAGACTTAGCCCGTTTCCCCACTGACCTCTCCAACACCCCAACTGCAGCACATGCTGATCTAACACGGAACAGGGAGAAAGTGTGCACAGACGTCAGGAGCTCCTAGGAACCCAGAACTTTCAATGGGCGTGCACACTTGCACCTACGTCCTGCTCACAGATTTCCAATACTGGACATTCCCCACTTCTGCAAAATCTGATAACTCTTTTTCACACACACTTGGTCCTGCAAGTCACTTAGAACCCACAGAGATGTTTTAGTTGAGCACGTGCAGGGTCAAGTTTTGCCTGGAGATGTTAAAGGGCTCAGGGATTCCAAGAGTTCCATCTTCCTTCACATTTTACTAGGCAGATGGAGTACAGAAGCCCTCTCCATACTGCATACACAAATGAGCACAGAACCTGCTAGGGTATAAGACTCTTGGTTTATTCGTTCTCTTAGCACAATAGTTTTTATATTCATTTGCCTTTTCTGGCCTTGATCTTCCTCAAGTAGAACTCTAATTCCTTGCCTTCCAACACGTAGCCATCGGCTCGGCCACACTGTCCAGGTCTGGAGGCAATGCAGGCTGCAAGGAGAAGTCACTCAGTTAACAAAGTGTGGCAATTCCCCACCCAGGGCACACACCAAAGAACACACCCTGCACACAGCCTCCCTGCAGCAGCACGGAGGAGCAGCTCAGCAGGCACTGGGTCACCAGGCCGTGTGCCTGGGCAGCACCTCTGCCTGGGGTACTGGAAGCTGCAGTCCCTAGTGAAGTCCTCCTCAGATCTCCAAACTGTCATCGCTCGGGTTCAGTAGCAGAACTGGACAAAGGTCTCATCACCAGAAGACTTCAGAACACTCAACTGTTTGCCAGAGCTTGAAACATCAAAGCTCTCAGATGCCTGCGGCACATTTTTCTGACACACACTTGCTCATTTTGCTAGTCTTGAGCCCCTTTCTTTCTCAAAGCCCCAACAGGAATAATCAACTGCAGAAGCCTGGCTAGCCAGACTTCCCCATCCTGCCACAAGTGGGGTATCTCTGGAGAAGATAAAAGAACAAGTTACATTAATGCTGCCAGGGACTCACCAAGTAGCTTTCCTTGCTGGAACTGCTCCTCAAGAATACTTGCTATCTTGGCATTCTTCTTTCGCTCATCGTATTTTTTCTGGATCTTCTTTGAACGCTTCTTGTTCAGTATTTCCTCCTCTTCAGGAGTCTAAACCCAAGACCAAAAGCAAAAGAAATTGTTTAACAAATAGCCACCTTCCACTAACACAGATGTTTTCCACTACCACGAAGGAAGCCCTTGTATTCTCAACACTGTACTGTTTTCAAAGTCATACCTGGCTGAGGTATAAATACTTTGATTTCACAGAACCAGGTACTGCATTTCACTTTTGAGACCAAGAAATTCAACACTGCTAACCAGAGTCACTGCTGACAAATGAGCACATTGCCCTAGGGAAGGCTGTTCTCAAGTCAATGAAACTGCAAAGGTTTTCCTGGTGAACCACTCCTACAAAAAGCAGTGAATACTTTTTCCCTCTGCAGAAATATTAAAAGTACTTGGGTGTGGTGCAAGTCCAGGCAGACGAGCTCTCCCCCTGCTTCTGCACTACACAGTACCCAAATGAGAACTGCTTTGCTTTTAATGCAGGGATTAATCTGAATGCTACATGTGGGCTTTTAAATACCTTCTAGCAGTCCAGGGTTTGATTCTTACATTAATGGCTCAGTGTAGTTTCAAGACACTTAAAAACAGGCCGAAGTTCACTTAGCAATCCCCAAGCTTCTCACCAAAGCAATCACTGCCCAGCACAAGAACCCAACCTACAAAGTCTTCCTCAGCATCCTAAATTGTCATCGCTCTCCCTTCAGTAGCAGAACTGGACAAAGGTATCATCATTAGAAGACCAAGATCTTGACAGTCAGGTCCTTGTGCACAAATGGGTGTAATGCTTCCAGGAGAGCTCCTGCTACTGAGCACTCCATTAAGAGAGCCACACTTATCCTGGCAACCAACCTATGGGAACACAACTCGGATAAGCACTGCTGGGTACCCAGCCCTTTTCTGGCAGGCAGTGTCTGTCCAGGATGTGTGAGTGCCTCTGGCAGGGCAGGCTGCAGTGCCAGGAGCCCAAAGGAGAAGCCCAGGCGTACCAGCTTGGCGCCCTTCTTGCGTCCCAGGGGCAGGGCATAGTGTGCCTCGTACCACTGCCGGTACGGGGTGCTGTCGATGAGCACGATGCAGTTCTTCACCAGCGTCTTGGTCCGCACCAGCTCGTTGTTGGAAGCGTTGTACACAACGTCAATAATTCTGGTCTTGCGAGTGCAGCCTTTCAAGAGAAGAGCATGAGTTCAGACCTACAGGGATCAGACAGCTGAGTATGCAGCTCACAGCATCTCACACATACCCTTGAAATAACTTTGCACTCAACACCCCATTCAGTATCTTCCAGCCTGCCTGGCATTGAATTAAATTTAACTAGAAGATGCATCTCTTTTTCATCCGTCAAACTTTCTGTTCTTAGGACAGAAATCTACACCTGGAAATGAAATCCCTTCTACATTAAAAACCAGGATCAGCAGCCTTGCTGGAACTAATCTCTAAAGCACCTAAGCAATTCTAGAAAGTAACTTTCCAGACTAGCAAGATGAGCCGATGCCAACAAACACTGCCCACAGGGCTCAGTACTGTATGCACTTGCTAGAATTACTGAATTGAGCCATACTGAGTGGGACTGCCCTGCAACACATTTTAGAAACCATTTCTACAGGATGATGTCTATGAGTAAATTGAGAAGGAAAGCTGGTGTTTTCATCCTTCCAAGACCCCTGAAGCATGCAGCCTTAGCTACTAGATGTGACTGTTTAGTAACCACCTGCCCTGGAAACAGCTCTGCACATACACAAAGATCATGCACAAGGTGGGTTTTGCCCCTTCACTCACATACCTTGTCCATGTTGCAAGGTGCACTCAGCCTCTTCACATGAGCAATGCACATGTGCAATGACACTTTTCACTGCACAGACAACGCTCTGAGATAACTGAAAGCATGGCCTGTCCCCTCACACCATGCAGGTCACTAAGCCACCACCCTCCTTACTGCTGTTTTACCATCCTACTCTGCACTCAACACTGACTGGGCTCAGGCTCAAGTGATACTGCTGTCAGCTTGCAAAGCAAAGAAAACCCACCTTGCTCAGGGAAAATATGACAGAATCCCCCTCTTGCTTCTGGGCTTCCCACTTTTGCTTAGCAAAGCAGAAATATTAAATTGCACCTGCTAATGTAACACTGTTCTAGGGTCAGGCCTTCTCACAAGCATCCTGAGTATCTTTCTCTGTTGCTCAACATCATTTAACTTTTAGTAACCATATTCACTGAGGAACAAAACTTGCATTTCTGAAGAACTACCCATATATAGGATTTCAGCCCTTTTTTAGTTGCCCTCCCCTATAAAAAGTTATGGTAAGCATGTCACTCAGTGTAACTATGACACTCCTATCACTGTGAACTTAGTGGAAATCCAAGTCCCCTAAGGCCACATAAGGTGAAAGTTATCAT
Organism: Melospiza georgiana; assembly: GCF_028018845.1. Taxonomy (NCBI): domain Eukaryota; kingdom Metazoa; phylum Chordata; class Aves; order Passeriformes; family Passerellidae; genus Melospiza; species Melospiza georgiana. The sequence continues at coordinate 22,148,614 of NC_080438.1, read as the reverse complement.
CATCACCACACATGCTGCTTCAGCTGCCAGCTCCAGGATGCTCGATCCAAGCCCACAAATCCATGCTTGCATCCCTCCACTCTGCAGCAGTAGCACAGACCAGCACAGGTTTCCCTCCCACGCAGCGGGCTCAGCACACACTCACATTCTGAGCCCCAGGAGAAGTTGCCAACATCCAAGCGAAGGGCTCGGTACTTCTTATTTCCGCCGCGAACCCTCACGGTGTGAATGCGGCGCGGGCCAATCTGCAGTCAGAAACAAACACCGGGCTGCTCTTGGTGCTGGAATGCTGCACAGCCCCCACAGGAGCCCGGCACAGCCCCAGCCCCCAAGGCAATGTGGTCAGTGTAACTATGACAAACCCCAGCATCGGCAGATACAGTAAATGACCAGAACGGTCTGTTGCATCTACCTACGGTGAAAGCTTCATCACTCCAATTGCCTTTTATTGCAAAAATTTATTGCTGCTTTGCATCGGCAGAGAGACAAACACCACCTTTTAGAGAAAGATGGTCAGATATTCAACCCCATAGCAAAGAACAGGATTTTAAACCTCTAATACCACAGAAGCAGCAACTCGAGTTGGAAAACACAATTCTGACCAACTTCACCCAATCACTCACCTTAGTGTTGGCGGGAGGTCGCCCCAACTCATACTTCCTCTTCTTATGGTAGGGCTTCCTCTTGCCCCCAGTCTTGCGACGCTTGTGCCAGTTGTCCCGGGAGATACCTGCATGGAGAGCAGCGTGGTCAGAGGGTGCCACCAGCCCAGCCGGCTGCAGCAGCAGGGCGCGGCTCTGAGTCCTCAGCTCTCCAAGGTTGGTATCCGCACAGTGCACTCAGCCTTATGCAGCAGTTAGAGAAGCTTCATCATTGATACTCAGATCTGCCCCGAGCACATCCCTTCCAGCAGAGCTGTACAAGCAGACAGACCCCCTCATCCGTGCTCTCTTTGGGAAGCTGCCTCCCAACGTACCTCGCGTGCTGGGCGCTCTCTGGGAAGCGCCCGATGCCGATCGACAGGCACACTACAGCCATCATCCTACGCTACTGGCAGGATTAGGAAGGGACCCCCATCCCACCTGTCCGCTGAGCCCCTACGAGAGACACCCCAAATCAACTCAGTCTGCTGGGTCTCCAACGGGGACCATCTCTGCAGAACACGCCACCTCCCGCAAGGGCCCAAGCTGCCAACTTGCGCAGCGTTCCACAACGCCGCCGCGCACCCCCCCGATGGGTCGGCTGAACGCTGTTCCACCTCACCCGCATCTGCTCATCTGCAGCAGACACCGGGAGCGAGCCCAACGCTCAGGATCTGCAGGAAATTAAGGCGCAGCGAGACGAGGCCGCCCACCCTCATCATCCACCAGCCGCCATGTTGGGCCCGCTCACCCTCCCCCCGCCAGCGGCTCGGCAATACCGCAGCCGCCCCCGATGGCGGACGGTGTAGGCCGTCGGCAGTCCCTGCTTGCCACCCGGTGGGGGACCGGGGCGGATGCGGTGGCGCAGCGGGCGGATGGCGGCGGATGTCGGCAGGCCCCGGATCCTTTCACTCACCCATGGTGCAGCACCGGCGCAAAGAGGCGGGGCGGAAGCGCGCGGGGCGGCTTGGCGGGGCGAGCTCTCGCGATGCGATGACGTCACCGCGCCGCCAGAGCGTGGCGCGCGCCGTTGCCTGGAGACGCGGCGGCGCCGAGGGGAGCCGGCGGACAATGGCGGCAGCTGCCGGGCCGGCTCTGCCCGCGGCCTCGGCACGGAGCGGCCATTGTCAGGGGTCCGTCTGCCGCAGGCCCGTCCTGTTTGTACGGCGGGTCACCGTGCGAACGCCTCCAGGCAGGGCCGGCAGGGCACCGTGCGAACGTCTCCAGTCAGGGCTCAGGGCCCGGCGTCCCGCGGCGGGGCTGAGCGAGTGCAAAAGCCCTCGCGCACACGGGCTGCAGGTCGTGATAGCCTCATTAGCATATGCACATTAGTATTCTGGTTCATTTGCATGGCCCGTGCGCAGCGCTGGGTTCATTAGCATACCTCTATTAGTATTCAGATTTATTCCTGTACCCAGGGTGCATCGTGCGCCGGCGGAGCGGCCCCTGTCGCGCTTTCCGCGGCTGCTCCCCGGTACTGCCGGTGTCCGGCCGCGGGCTGGGTCCCCGTCTGTGCCGCGGGAACAGGTCGGGGCGGCGGGAGAGCCAGGCAGGATGCTCGCCAGTCGCCGTGTCGTGGAGAGGAACAGCCGAGGGACGGTGTGTGCGGGAGAGACGCTCTTGGCATACTCTGGTTTCTCTTCAGATCGTATAAATCTTTCGCCTTTTACTAAAGATTTCCGTGGAGAGGAACAGGCACGAGTGTCGAGAAATTTTTTGAGGCTCCATTTCGGTGGAGCTATCCCTATCCTGGTTTAAAAACAGACTGAAAAAAGAAAACTTTATCAGAAGCTCTCAGCTGTCTACTCAGGTAGTACAAACTGAGAGAAGTAGGTGGAATGGGATATGTAATGCCGTAACTAGCAGAAGTGGTAATTGAAATCTCCGCCACCATCCGTGATGTTATACCCAGGTGGAGAGAGGTGACAAACGCTGTCCCTCAGGCTGTGTCTTGGGACTGGCTGGGATTTTCAATATCACTGACACAGACAGTGGGAGTGAGTCCACCTGCAGCCAGTTCACAAGCTGAGTGCTGTGAGTGACACACCTGAAGGACAGGGTGCCATCTAGGACGACCTGGACAAACTTGGGCCCACAAGAACCTCAGGAAGTTCAACAAGTCCAAGTGCCCTGTGCTGCCTCTGGGTCTGGACAATGCCAGACAAAAAAACCCCCAAAAAACTGGAGAACACATGGTGGAAAACTCACTGAGACTAGGACTGATGAGAAAGAAGTGGGGGTTCTTATGGGTGGAGAGCTGGACACGAACAAAGAGCGAGCAGTTGCAGCCCAGAAAGCCAAATGCATCCTGGGCAGCAGGTCAGAGGAGGCAATTCTGCCCTTTCCTGCTGAATCCAGCTCTCTGGTCCCCAATATAGGAAAGACACAGATATGTTGGAGCAAATCTGGAGGAGGCTGTGAAAATGATCAGAGGGGTGGAGCCTCTCTCCTGTGAAGACAAGCTGAGACACCTGGGTTTGTTGAGCCTGGTAGAGAAAAGATTTCGGAGAGATCTTATTGAGGCCTTCTGGTACTTAAAAGGAGCCTATAAAATAAAGAGAGAATGCCTTTATAAAAAGGCATGTAGTGACAAGGCAAAAGAGAACGCTTTAAAATTAAAAGAGGAGAGATTTAGGTTGAATATAAAAAGGAATTCTTTACTGTGAGGGTAGCAAGGAACAGGTTGCTCAGGGAAGTTGTGGCTGCCCTACCCCTGGAAGGGCTCAAGACCAGGTTGGATAGGTCATTGAGAGATCTGGTCTAGTAGGAGATGTGCCTACTCATGGCACAGGGATGGGAACTAGATGATCTTTAAGGTCCCGTTCAATATAGACCATTCTGTGATTCTATTTTATTTTCCTTACAATTTTTAATTTAATACTACTTCGCTTTAATTATTAAACTCCTTATTCTCAACCCATGAGTGTCTCCCTTCTCTCCCTCCCGCGGGGTGGCGGCAGCCAGCGAGGGGTTCCACGGTGCCCCGCTGGGCTCAAACCACTACGGGACGCGCTAGCCCTGCTGAGGCTGAGCTGCCCCGCCCCGTTACCGCCTGATTTGCATACCCAGGGTGCCCCGCGGTGCCGCCGGTGTCCGGTCCCGCTGTGTCCGGTGCTGCGGCCGCTGCCCCGGGCTGTGAGGGCTGTCCGGTGTGTGCCCCCACCCGGGGCTGGGCCGGGGCAGTAGGGCTGGGAGCGGCGCGGGGGGAGCCGTGCGTCGCCGTGACCTCTGCGGGGGGGAGCCGACGCCGGGAACCTCGCGGAAGGAAATGATGGTATACTCTGGTTTCTCTTCAGATCGTATAAATCTTTCGCCTTTTACTAAAGATTTCCGTGGAGAGGAACAGGCACGAGTGTCGAGAAATTTTTTGAGGCTCCATTTCGGTGGAGCTACTCCTATTCTGTTAAAAAAAAGATGAGCAAAGCACGCGTGTAAGGTGCTCTCAGCGATGTACACGGGCAGTGGCAGATGAGAAAATCATAACAGGGAGTGGAATGCATTAGCTAGCAAAAGTGAAAATTGAATCCTCCACTGCCGTCCGTGTCCAGGTTTTACGGACAGATAATAGGAATTAGTTGGATGGGTGCGGGTCAGGGCGCTATGGGCATTGACGTTATACCCAGGTGGTAACAAACGCTGTCCCTCAGGGAGGTGTCTTGGGACTGGCTGGGGCGTTTAATATCTTGATCGATGACACAGACATTAGGAGTGAGAGCACCCGCAGCCAGTTTACAAGCTGAGTGGTGTGGGTGACGCACCTGCAGTACAGGGCGCCATCTCTCAACCCATGAGTGTCTCCCTTCTGTCCCTCCCGCGGCGTGGCGGCAGCCAGCAAGGGATTCCACGGTGCCCCGCTGGGGTCAAACCACCACGGGGACGCGCTAGCCCTGCTTGAGTCTGAGCTGAGACGCTCCGCCCCGTTACCGCTGATTTGCATACCCAGGGTGCCCCGCGGTGCCGCCGGTGTCCGGCCGCGCTGTGTCCGGTGCTGCGGCCGCTGCCCCGGGCTGTGAGGGCTGTCCGGTGTGTGCCCCCACCCGGGGCTGGGCCGGGGCTGTAGGGCTGGGAGCGGCGCGGGGGGAGCCGTGCGTCGCCGTGACCTGTGCGGGGGGGAGCAGATGGCGCCAACGTCGGGGAAGGTTATGGGGGCATACTCTGGTTTCTCTTCAGATCGTATAAATCTTTCGCCTTTTACTAAAGATTTCCGTGGAGAGGAACAGGCACGAGTGTCGAGAAATTTTTTGAGGCTCCATTTCGGTGGAGCTACCCCTATTCTGGTCAAAAATAGAAAAAGCATTTATTTTGCAAGGTTTTTCACATCTGAGACGTCAAAAAATGTCACGTCTGCCTAATCTCATCGGGGTGTTCAGCCGCACCTCGATACTCCACCAGTACCGAGCCCCCCAGGAGCGGCGCCTCCGCCCGCCCCAAGCCGCACTCCCGCGGCAGGGCCGCTCCCCTCAGCCTCCCTCCCTTCCTCGGACGCGGCGGCGCTGTCCGCTCTCCGGAACTCCATCTCCCGACAGCCACGCCCCGCCGCTAGGCCTGCCGGGAGATGTAGTCCCAGGGCCACTCCCGGCAGGCCGCGCGGCACGGCGGCGCGCGGGGTTTAAACCGGCGGCGGTTGCTGTGCGAGTGTCTCGCTGCTGGGGCGGGACGCGGTTCCTGTCCCCGAGCCATGGACTCCCGCCTCTGCCGCAACGTCTATCCCGGCGTCGTTATTAACATCCAGCGGAGCAGTGGTGAGGAGCGGGGAATGGGGCGTCTGCAGGCTCCCGGCCTCCGCCGCCCGCGGGAGTCCCGGCGGCGTGGGGCGGCCAGGTTTGAGCTTAATGCTGGCTTTTTCCAGGCTTAGTCCACAAGGCCACGGTGAAGGTGGTGAACGTGGAGCACTCCTGCGTGACCGTGGAGTGGTGTGAGAGTGGTGCCACTAAAGGCAAGGAGGTGAGTGCGGGCTGCTCGTGGGCCCTTCCTTCCCCGGGTGCTCCGACGCCGCCGGGCCCGGGCAGCCCGAGGCTCGTCCGGGGCGGGCGGGCAGCAGCTCGCTCCGTGCCCTCCTTCTTTTATATGTAATGAAAGCAATGCTTTAGGTGTGCTAAGGTAGAGTGTGAGAGCTGCAGTGCCAAATCTGTACCCTTTGCCTTTCAGAGGGATCAAGGAGGTGTTGGGCCTCTCACACTGTCGACTCCCAATGCTCCCAAGATTCCAGTTTTCCAGCTCTGTTGGCTTTCCATGTCTTACATTATGGCCTTCAGGGTCTCCTTAAAATCTGTTACTAATAAGGTGCTGGGTTTAATTTCCTGAATTTCTGCACCAATATGAAATAAATCCAGTGTGAGATGGGATGGGAGAGAGGGGGATCTGGGGCATTTGAAGGTTATATGGCTGAATTCCTGACACTTGAACAAGTCTGATACTCAGCAAATGTACTTGTCCTTCTGGTCTCTCTAGAAACATGCAGACTCTGGATTTCAGTGAAAATCTTAAAAGTTGCCAATGGCTGGTTGTTAGAAACCAAGTCTTACTCTGTGCATGTGCCTGCTGCATTCAAATAGAAAAAATATACAGATTTGGATATAATGGCTAAATTGCATTTATGTGTTAAGATGTTAAATCTTTAGGAAGATACTTCAAAATACAACAATTTTCTTATGTGCTTATGTGTATATGCTGTGCATGTGATGAGGTAAAGGCAGAATTGATTTCACATGGGTGTCAGTCAGGAATAGTTGGTCCCAGGTGCAATTGTTTGCAGTAGCAAGTGAAGATACAGCTGAATTAAGTTATGGATTAAATGCTGAATCCTTCATTTCCCAGAGTCTAAGCAGCTCTTTGACGTTTATTTCGGTAAGCACAATCACACAGTAAACACTTAATGCTCTCCTAGCACAGAAGTTACAGAGCTGCTGAGATTTACTAAGATTAGCAGTGGCAGATTAGAGCAGGGGATGCCAAATGGGCTTTGCCCTTCTCTTCAGAAGTGCTCTATGGCACCTGCAGAGCTGTGTGGTGTTTGGCAGATGAGGGTAAATGGCTTAACTAGCACATTTTGTCTGGTGTATTTAGATGTACCAGATTGTTCAAATGGAATAGCAACTACTGTTTTGCTCTTCCAAGCAATTTTAATGTAATGTTTGGCAGGCAGTGGGTCAAGTTTGTTTGCCTTCACTGAAAGTCCAGATTAGAAAAAATACCAGTCCCTAACTGGAAGCAGCAGTATTCTATCATGTGAAATCCGGCCTTTGCTCTTGCAGGTTGATATTAGTGATGTCATTGCAATAAATCCTGAATTATTAGAACTACCTCCTGCTGATGTGAAAGAGAATGTTCCCGTGCAAGACAACGTAACTTCACAGGTGAGTGCTTTAAAGTAGTTTTGCTTTTTCTAAGGTACTAATGCATTGTTCTTGTTCTGTATAATACTCTCAGTCTTAAAATTTGAGATCTCTAACTTGCTTTTCTGTCTCATAGTTAGGCTTTGGTCTGAAATTCTTGTCATATTGATGTTGCCCTGAAGAGCAATGCTAGGCATTTGCTGTTTACTCCAATTGCTTACAGCATTCCTTGTTTTTCAGAAACAGAAGCGTAGAACAACCCTCTCAAAAATTCCTGCTCCTCGAGAAGGTGAGAAAATGTCCTTTTTTTTTTTTTCCTCTGCTATGCCCTTGTGGATCTTTCACTGGGGCCATAATATTGTACTTTAGTACATCTTTTAGGCAGTGCTAACAAATGTTTCATACCAATGTTTTGGACTCCTGAGGGCAGGAACTCTCCTAACAGGTTGCTGTCCTGCTCCTATGGGCTTTGTTGATGTGTTCTTCTCTTCTGCAGTATTCCTGTAGTTATTCCCTGCTTTAAATGTCACCAGGCAGTTGCTGTTGCAGTGAGTTTGAAAGCTCTGCATGGAGCTTTGAAAATGCCACAAACAACAGAAGTTAAGTGCCAATTATTAAGATTAAAAGTGTCAGAATGAGAGTTGAAAGGATAAGGAAGAAATAGTGGTGACAAATGTATGTCTCCTCATTAAGCAGCCTCCCTGGACAATAAGTAGAGCTTTATGCTTGGAGACTTTTCAGAGCAGGCAGCCAAAGTGCCAGCTGGTGTGCCCAGCTCCCTGATTGTATGTCAGTACAATGTGTTGGGCAAAGCCAGAAGGGTAGATAGAGATGTCACTGTGGCATTGCTAAGAAATTGTTCTTCCTGAGGTGTCAGGAGTTAGAAAATGCCTATTTTCTACCTTCTCTTAGCTTTATCAGCTGACTCTTTAGGCTTTTTAAATTGCGAATGGCAGCATTACAGGTCTATTTCTAATACACTGTATGATGCTGAGGTTGAATGATTGCTGATTTAATGATTCTCTTAAAGTGCATAGTTAGCCAAAACTTGTGCTTCTCCATTCAATTGAGCTGTAAACAAAACATCTGGGTATGTTTGGCCTCTTCTGTTGCATGCAATGTGAGACAGAGAAGCTGGTCCCAGAAGACAACAGCACAAATTTCCTGCCATCAGAGAGGCAGGAGTTATCCAAGAATCCTAATGTGTAAGAAGCTTTTCTGTACTGGAGTACAGTACAGCTCCTGATCTTTCTCAAATTCAGAGAACTCCGTAAATTTTGTGAACTGACAAGCAAAATGATGTTAAGTCATATCTGTCTATATATAGGTCTGTTAATAGAACTGGATAGCCAGCTGGAAAACACAATGTGTGTTAATCCAGTCACTGGTTGATGGAAACATGTCCTTGCAGAGGTCACAGCTCTCCTGAGGTATAGAATCTAATTGCATAACTGAAATATCTCTTGCCTGTCCTAGTGGCACGGTCTTGTCACTGCTCAGAGCTTAGAGCAGCAGTGTTTACAGTATTCATCAAATAATTTCTGTTGTTAAAACTAGCTAAGGCCCAGGAGTGTCAGAGTGTCTGTCCTGTTGCAAACTCTGCTCTGCACCATTTAGAAAGCTAACATCAGCTTCTCTCATGTTCTTAGACTAAAGAAATTAAGGAAGATCAGCAGGTGTCTGTCTCTCTCTTATCCAGGAAAGGAGAGAAGCAGTGCTTTCAGAGTTAGTTAAGGAATGATATTGCCTCAGTCCCATGAATCAATAGGAATTTTTGAGGATGCTGAATATCCTCATATACAAGAATCACTTGAATCAAACCCATTTAGATGGAGTGAATCCCCCAGTTAATCTGCCTGTCCAGGAGCACCAGCATTTATAGAAACAGTGCTGTTGAGTGTGAGATGAGATCAGGCCTGGGCATGTGGGACAAGAGAGAATGCAATAAAATGCCCTTTCTGAGTATAATGAAAATGATGCTTTTTGTTTCTAAAATTGCAGAAGTCACATTTAATGTCTCTGCAAATGAGCAGAAGATTCAAGGTAAAGAGTTAATGGGAACAATGAATTTTGTGTATGGTTTTAAGAAATTTGATTCAGAGTTTGAAAGAACCCTTGGTCCTTAACAGATCTGGTATCCTTTGAAATAAGTCATTCATTCTGGATAAATTCTAATAATTGCTGGTCACAAGAGGTGAAGGGAGTTCTAGCTTGCATATCACACTTTCTTTTTCATATCAGATTTGCCTTTTTTTTTTTAAACTATTGAGGTAAACATTCCAATCTTTGTCCTAGGAAGCTTTGTAAAGGACTTGATCTCAGTGAAAGAAATACCTTGGCATGTGAAAATGGAGACTGCCTACAAAGGGACCTTTTTCAAAGATTTGCTGTTGTAGTTATACAGTGTTTTTTAGCTGAATGTAGTGCCGTGGAGCTCTCAGCCTACTGTGCACCACACACAGCCTGTGTGTGGGTGGGCACAGTGCTGCCCGTGGCCAGTTGCCAGGCTGCTGTGCCCATGTCACTATCAAAGAGTTAATGCATGCAGCCCTGCAAGTGTGAAGCTTCAGAGCATTTAGTGGTTTTCTGACTTAAAACTTCCTCCTTCCTAGGTATTGTTAGGGTGTTGGAACTGCCATATCCTTATGTGAATCCTTAGTGGGATCTGAAAGAAATTCCCTGGAATCGCAAATCTGAAATGAACTGTTTGCTTTTCTGTAGTGATGGGTTTATTGACCACTTTTCACCCACACGCATTGCTTTGTGCACTTTGCTAATGAGAAAGATCCTTTTAACCACACCTTCTTCTCCACTGCTCTGTACTTTGTGAACAACTGATTAATTGCAAGTGTCTGAGTGTCCCTGGATTCCTGTTTCCAAAGCTGTGCGTGGCCGTTCCAGGATGTCTGCTCTCACAGAACCCCAGTGTGGCTTCCAGGAAGATGAAATGGCAGTAGATCCCTCCACTTCTGTGCAAACCAGAAAATATTTGGCTGGTAAGTGGAGACACAGTTCAGTGAATTCTTATTGTGAAACAATTTTCACTTTTGAGTGCATTTAATTATTCAAACTGCAAATCTCAGTGGGAGAGCAACCTGAAATTTTCATAGATAAAATGAGACCTAGAGGTTTGCCCCTATGCAAATATCTAGGGCTCCTGCCTGAAGTTGTTTCCAAACTCCTTTGGAAAGCATGTTGTGCATAATGATGTACTTTCTTAGCCAGAGAGCTGTGGTTGGGCAAATTGGGTGGATGTGCTATCTGCTTAATGACATAAAAAGGTATTCATGGTGCTAGAGTGGGAAGAGAAGTGCCTAAACACTGCTGACAACACACACTGTAACTGTATTGGTAGTAGTTTTACCTATACTGGCTGAGTAAAGCAAGAACTTGAGCCTCCTTGAATTACAAAGTTGTAGTTATTTATTTTATTAGGCTACCCTAAAAATAGCTGAAGGCATGCCTTGCATGTTAAGTTATACAAAAACACTGAAATCAGAGGCTTGATAGTAAATTCTTGTCTAGTTGGTTTGGCCTTGAGTTGCAGCATTGTGTGAAATGTTTTTTGGCAAAGGATTTAAAAGTTTACTTGCACATTTACCACAGGTTTTAGATAGTTCACTCTCCTGCTGCAGAAGTTGAGAAATGCCTGTGGTCTATGAGGCTTTACAAATGACAAAATTATTCTTGATCTCTGCAATCTAACAATTGGTTTTGGTCTTTGGCTTCTTTGCTTCTTTGTGCAGCTGGCCGAACCAGGCCTACTGGGCTGAGTTGTGTTCCAGAAGCTTCCCTGGAAAATGTAAATGGAAATCCAGAGAATCATCTGTCTGCTGCTAGAACAAACTGTTCAGTGAGCCCAGGTACCTGGGAGCAGTGGGTAAAGACTGACTCATCAGTCAGCAGTGAATCACTGTGGTTGCTGCTTTGTGTACTCAGTCTAAAGCTTTGAAAAGGTGACTTTGGCAGCAGGACAGAGTATGTTGATCACTTTTTATTACAGATGTGCAATTCTGTTATAGTGGTATTGCCTCAGAAATGCTGCCTTTGCTTTAGGGTGGTAGTGTGACTTCCAAGGTAGTTTCTGTGATAGTTAGATCTGATTTGGGAAGGAAGTGCTGCAAAATTAATGGCCATCCTTCTGAAGATGATTGTTTCCTGCATGAGCTAGTCTGTCAGCAACCTGGAAAAGTTGAAATATTTGTTTTATGCTTAAAACCTAGTATGAAATTTTAACCCAAGGAACTGTTTTCATTTTGTCTAGTTCGAAGAAGATCTAACATTGTGAAAGAGATGGAGAAAATGAGAACCAAGAGAGAAGAAAAGAGAGCTCAAAATAGTGAAATCAGGATAAAACGAGCACAGGTGGAGTACTCTACAATGCACCTGTAAGGGGAAATTCTATAGGATCCTGGACTACAGGAGTTTAAACCAAAACATATTTTGGACAGACTTTGTTCTTAGAAAGCTTTACATAAGGATGGATTGATTCTGATTTTTAGGAAGTTATGAATCTTGTAAAATGCTTTGAATTGCATACACCTGCTTGTTTAATAGTCTCTGTGGCCTTTTTTTGCTGTAACAGATCAATTGCATTCACATCCATGGTTTTCCATGCAGGAGTTTGACAGCAGCTATCCAAACTGGGAGTTTGCACGTATGATCCAGTCATTCAGAGCAACTTTAAACTGCCAGCCAATATCTATAAGTGATCCAGTAAGTAAATACGGAGGCTACTAACTGCAGCCTGGGGACAGACTTCTCTATTTTGTACTGAAAATGTTGGCATCAAGCAGTTGGTGCATCGCTGCACCTTGGAAATCCTCTGAGCATATTGAGGAAGTTGGGGTTATCTGTAAGGTCACTTGCCTTCCCTATTTAGGGCTAAGCTGTCTTGTTTTACTTTGTCACTAGTGAAGAGTCTGTGGTTCAACAATTATCATGCAAATGATGTGTGACCATCAGTTGCACAGCCATCATTGTAGGAATAGGTACAATTTAAAATGGTCTGTTGACCTATTACAGAACATGCTAATCGATTTTTAAATATGTCAAAAAGTGGAGAAGCAAAAGTAGAGGTTGAAAACTATAGAACCCTTGCTTGGTCAGTACCCTCAGCCATTAAAAAACCCTGTGTACCTATTGCTGTGTGTGACAGGAGAGGAGCTTGTTACCTTTCCTTTCTGTCTCACCCAATGGCATATGCACTTCCCATCTCATCTGATATGTAGCTGTGCTGCACAAATAACTCGCTGCATCAATAAAGAACTCCAGGTTACCAAAAACCTCTGGGGTAAATGAAAGTCTTAATTTGCCTGAATAATTACTTGACCATAGCTGCAGTTTTGATATCATAAATTTTGCTGGAAAGCATTTCTATCTTACATGTTGGAGAATGCTGCATAAAGGTAAAATATTTGTAGTGTTGCTTTTGCCCTGAATGCACTTTAAGACTGACATCCCTGCATGAGTGGGTCAGCTCAGAAGCAACTCTGGTCAGCATAAAGAAAAATGGATGTGAGGGAGCACTGGATCTCTCTGTAATAGAGCAAGTGTAATTGGGAAATACTTACTATTTTCTTACTTTTCTTTTAGATAGAAGAGCACAGGATTTGTGTCTGTGTGAGAAAGCGCCCTCTCAATAAGCAAGGTGAGTGTACTGACCAAACAGCTCTGTCTTGAACAGTCTGACTTTGTTCAAAGTGTTTTTGTTAAAACTGAGGGTCTTTTCTGTCAACAGAACTTCTAAAAAAGGAATGTGATGTGGTTACTGTTCCGAGCAAGTGTGTCCTGATGGTGCATGAGCCAAAGCAGAAAGTGGACCTAACAAAATACCTTGAAACCCAAACATTTAGATTTGATTTTTCATTTGATGAAACTGCTTCGAATGAAGTGGTGTACAGGTAATGCTTGCTGGAAATGACTTTCAGATAAAAGGATGGAGCTATGGCCAGATGGCATCTAAGCTTAAGAAACTTACTTGAAATAAGTATTAGAATCCTTTTTGGAGGAAGCTGAAGGACTGAAAAGTCTAAGGCTTATTTTTAGCATAGCCTTACTCATTGCCTAAGGAATTGCTTATTTTTTGTTTTGTTTCTTGTGAAAACTGATGCTGATGAAGCAGTGTATGAAATATTTGCTGTAACTATTTTTTTTTCTTTTGAATATTCAGATTCACTGCTAGACCTCTTGTAGAGACCATCTTTGAGGGTGGGAAGGCGACATGCTTTGCATATGGCCAGACAGGCAGTGGCAAGACACATGTAAGTTTTTCTCCAAGGTCTCCAATTTTCTAGCTTTGATAAAGTATTTCAAACCTTCCTGATGCTTGAGCATGAGTAGGATTGTGTAAGAAGTTTGGATTTTGGTTTTATTGTCTTAAAGCTAATACTTTGTAAGATGTTAACTCTTTTTCTATAGCTTTATGTACTAGTAGGTTTCCTTTGAGATTGTGTGGAAAATTGTACTGGCTTTTCAAAAGATTTAGAAAAACTCTTTTTAGAAAAAAAGAATAAGGAATATAAAAAGATTTTTTTTCTCTTTAGAAAAAAAGAAAAGCTGACTTTAAAAGATTGAGGATGTATTGATAGGTCAGTTGGCTATTCCTTGCCTCAAATGCCTGTTGCTGTTTAACTCCTGTCTGTATAGAGGGGCCATTAGCCTACATCTGAGACATAGGCCAGTCTCTCCTGTGTTTTGAGCTTGGAGGCATTCCAGAGAATTCAGCAATTATATAAAAATAAGCCTCATGATGCACATAAATATTTAAGTGATCTGGTTTTGTTTGTGAAGTGGGTGAGTTAATGTATTTGCTTTCTAACCACCCTTCCACTCTAACATTGCAGCTTTAGGAGTTGTGAAAATTCTTTTGTCTCAAAAGAGAACGCTTGCTCTAAACTTTCAACAGCTGTGTTGTCTTTAACTTTCTTCTTCTGGGAACTATGGAGAAGAATCCTCACAGCATGATGGTGGAGTCAAATGTGCTGTCCTGCTCTGCAAGAAGCATTTACCTCAAACCACAGTGATCTGCAAAGGGCTAATGCACTGCTTTGAGTAATCATTCATTGCTGTTTTTCAGTGATAGAGGCAAGTTTTAGGTTAGGACCTCCTATCTTCAGTGCCATGTAGTGAGCTGTAGATCTTTTCCAGTAATCCAGACAAAAAGGTGGAGCTTTATACAAGTTTGAACACAGGCTGCCTTCATTGCACTGGAAAGGGCAGAGAAACCTGCTTACCTGAGCCTCATTATAGGAATACAGCTGTGATGCACTAAAATCACAGGTGAAGTTACTTTCTTTTCCCAGTCCTAGGGCAAAACTAGTGCAGGGACAACAGAGACTGGAGTGTTGCACATTAAACTCTGCTAGATTGAGACTGTGTCATGGAATTGAGCTGTGTTTTAAATAACAGTGGTAGAGCAAGTCACTAGGATAGCATTAACTGAAATTTTTTTTGTAATTAAAGATACTTGGGTCAAAGGAGTTAAAGGTATTGTCTGCCCTAAATTTGTATTTTCATGTTAACTTTTGCAAGTAGTTGTAAAAATGTTTTGACCTAGATCCTAACAAATGAAGCTTTCTATTCTGACTAGAGGCTGTTTGGTTGCACTGTCACAGTAGTTTCCTTGGAGGAACAACTGCTTTGACTCTGCACGCCAGAGCCTTGCAGGTGCACTGCTTTGTGTAGGCCAGATCTTCTTTTTGAACTGATAGGAAAGCTGCAAACTAATTTGGCACTGCATTCCAGTAATCTTGCTGGCATTGGGGCTTATCTATGGTAACTTCCTAGTCTGTTTTTGGCATGAAGATCAGGTAGGCTGACTTGTTGGTGCCATGCCTGACCCCTGCCCTGTTCTCTTCACAGACTATGGGTGGAGACTTCTCTGGGAGAAGCCAGAATGCCGCAAAGGGCATATATGCTTTTGCCTGTGAGTTGATTCTTCTATACGTACAAAAATCAGATTAATGCTTATTTTTCTTAACTAGGTAAGATCTGCTTTTCATGGTTATTTTAAAAATGCACAGTAGAAGATACATAAAGTATTTGTGTTTTCAGTAATAAGAACTGGTGTTTGCAGGAGGTATGATTATTTTTTCATTCATTTCACAAAATATTTTCCTTTAGCCTGTAAGTGTCTACATCCATACTGAACTCACCAGAAGCTACTTGTTTCTGATAAGTTTACTCATTAGGCATTTGCTGGGCAGAACCATTTAATTTTGATTCTTCTGCTTTGCTTTTGTCTCAGACATATCTGAGATCTGAGTACAACACAACTCTATAAATTTGTGATGTAAAACTTGTTAGGCAAAAGGATGTATGTATTGTGTTTCTTTCCATAAGCCTTAAATGCAAAAAAAAAAACAAAACCAAAAAAAACCAAACCTAGCATGTCCAAAATTATTTCAGAAAACAGACGCTTAGAAGCCCCTCCTTGATAATGTCTAGAAAGTACCACAAAACCTGACCTTTACCTTCCCTTTAGAAAGACACAATGTGAACTTAGCAGCAAGGCAGCTGAACCAGGAACTGGTTGGCTGATCTCTGAAAAATAGTTATGACTGGCCCTGAAGGAATCTTTGCTTTTCAGCTCAGCTTCAAAATCTGGAGCCTAATTGTGAAAAGCTGCACTAGATCCAGCCACAGGGTCAACTTAGCTGGTATATTGTCTCCAAACTTCAGCAATGCAGATGTTCAGGGAGGCATGTTTTCTAAACTTTCTGCAAGATGTACTTGAAACACACACATGTGACTTTTTCAGGCATGTCAAAACAATAGAGGATCCCAGTGTTCCCTCAGAGCAGTAAGGATTGTTATCTGTGGGTGGCATTAGCAGTTGAAACTCCTGTATTTCCCTGTTTTCAGTCCCTGGGTAAGGATGCTGCTCAATCTGTTCTCCAGATGGTAGCACAGCACTGATTGTTAGCATTTGTTTGGATGACTGTCACTCGGTGCTAGACACTGCCTTATAGCTGTGCAGTGTTTGACAGTAGATCAAGTAGCAACTAGAATATGTTTTAAGCAAATTAACTAGTGTCTTTCCTCACTAGCACAAGATGTCTTCCTCCTCCTAAACCAGCCCAGGTACAGGAATCAGAATCTGGAAGTCTATGTGACTTTCTTTGAAATATACAACGGAAAAGTAAGACCTGTTTTTATTTTTAAATCTTGACCCGATTTCTTTGGTTGACTATTTAATAAGTAGCTGAGTCAGACTTCATACCTTCTATAGTTCTATGTATTATGTTTATATTGGGTGTGTTTTGGTTTGAATTTGAAGTGTATGTTAAAGATGCTGTTTCTATATAACTTTATACAAAGACAGGGAAAAATACTTACAAGGAGTCCTTGTTTAGATTTGCCTCAATCTTTTTGCCCAAATATAGGTGTTTGACCTCTTGAATAAGAAGGCCAAACTTCGAGTCCTGGAGGATGGCAAGCAACAGGTCCAGGTTGTTGGTCTCCAAGAAAACCCAGTTAGCTGTGCTGAGGATGTCATCAAAATGATCTCGATGGGCAGTGCTTGCAGGTGTGGTGACTTAAAATCTATAAAAGAGGAGTCATGTCCTGTTGCATCTCCATGTTTAGAAAAGCCTATATGATGCCTGTAGCTGGTGCTTTGACATGTAAACAGAAGGTTGTTCCCAGTAAAGGCACTGAGCAGTCTCTGCATGAATACCAGGGAGTGGTTACACAACAAAGGAGTGGAAGGGCTGGGTTCAGCCTGCCTCCCATAGGAAGTGTTGGAAACCCTCGTTCATGTATCCTCATGGAACTCCAATAAGAGAAACCATTCACATGAGGAGATGGCTGCCTTGGTGCTTTCTAGTATCAGCTAGTCCACAGGAATACAAGTAGCTCCCTGTGGGCTTGTAAGATCAAGGAACAGCAGCTGGTATGAAGCATAATTGCAAAAATGGTTTGGCTTAACTGCAGGCCAGATAAGCTATTCCAATGGCAACAAAAATACTGCATGTTGTTCAGGAATCCTGTCTAAAGAATCCTTGAAAGCAGGTGCCAAGGGACAGCTGTAGGCTTGGCACATCATCCTGGCAGGAAAGGCTATGGTGGGGGCAGCTCTGCCATCATACTAGTATCTTTAATTGGGAGCTAAAATCTGTATTTCCAAGTCTTATCTGCTTCAGTTAAGTTGCCACTGCTGTGGAAATATTTGTAGGCAAATGAGAGCTTCTTGGCTTCTGTACTGCACTGTATGGGCAAATATGCACATCCTAAAAGTTTATTCGGCATTCTGTGCAGCCTTTTTTGGCTAGCAATTTAGTCATGAACTGTTGTTATATTTCAGGCTATTCCTTCCTTTTTCCCCAGTAGCAGGAATGACGGTGGAACAGTGAACCTGCCAGCATTCTCAGGGAATAAATGATAAAGAAGGTCACAGGGAGATTTAAATTAAAAGATGTCACTCTGTGCCTTGCAGTAATGGGGCACGTGCAGCTGCACAGCAGAGGTGAAGTGCCAAGCCAGCTTGGCTGGAGAAAGGGATTTACCATGATTGTAATGTGCTAGCACAGCTAATGCTGTTTAGTGGGGAGCTTGGCTGAGCTTACTGTATAATGGCAGATGCATTAGGAAAATGACATGTGGTGTGCTGAAGCTGTGACTTCCAGCTCAAGTGCATGTGAGGCTTTAGCACTCAGAAAGGCATTCCAATGTAGGCTGGCTGAGTTGAGCCAGGCAGCTAAATAGCCTTAAATTTCTATAACCAGGGTGCAGGTTGGTGTTTTTCACAAGTAGTTCTGTGCTCTTATATCAGAAACAATTCTATAGTTCACACAAACTTAAAGTATTAATGTGTGGGAAAACCCTAGG
Source organism: Melospiza georgiana (assembly GCF_028018845.1). Taxonomy (NCBI): domain Eukaryota; kingdom Metazoa; phylum Chordata; class Aves; order Passeriformes; family Passerellidae; genus Melospiza; species Melospiza georgiana. The sequence continues at coordinate 22,130,808 of NC_080438.1, read as the reverse complement.
AGGTTAATTGAATGGCTACAGGTCTTATCTAGTGCTGTCAGGACCTGTTGTTTTGTTACACATTTCTAAGGCTTGTTTGCATCTCTGCTGAAGGACATCTGGGCAGACTTTTGCAAATGCCAGCTCTTCCCGGTCACACGCCTGCTTCCAAATCATCCTGCGCCGAAGAGGACAAATGATTGGCAAATTTTCCTTGGTGGATCTGGCAGGAAATGAAAGGGGTGCAGACACATCTAATGCTGATCGGCAGACACGGATGGAAGGTGCTGAAATCAATAAGAGCTTGCTGGCTTTGAAGGTGAGCTACAGCTCCTGGACCAGAGTGATAATCCACATGTGGATTCTAACTCTGGGGTTTTCTGTTGTTTCATTCCAGTATGAGGAAAAAACCAAAAAAGTCTTAGTTTAGGATGTGAGCAACCTAAAAATAGAGTATACTTCCATTTAGAAGGTTTCCAGGAAAGTAGTGCAGTCTTGTCAGGCCAGACACTGGTACAGCTATTTCAAGCTTCATTCAATGACCTTTATTAGTGTGAGGGGGTTTGTGACATATGATGGCTATACCTACTGTCCTGTGACAGTCAGATACCTGGAGTATATTTTAAAGATTATGAAGAACTTGGAGCAATACATGTGACCATTCTTCAGCCTGTTGGGTTTACCAGCAATTGGTGGTTGATATCTTGCAGAGCTGTTTGAAGAGAGGTGCAACACTGCATTCACAATACTGTCTTTTTGTAGGAGTGCATCCGAGCTTTAGGGCAGAACAAGTCCCACACCCCTTTTCGGGAGAGCAAGCTGACACAGGTGCTAAGGGACTCTTTCATAGGAGCAAACTCAAGGACCTGCATGGTGAGTATGCACGTGTCAAGCACAATGCTTGGCTTCTAATTCAACCCAAATAGCTGCATGTTCCTCTACAGCAAGAGTTTTTTTTAATCAGAAAGCTTTAGATCTTGTTAAACAAACAAAAAACCCAAATATTTTCCTCATGGAAACTTGCCCATGGTGAGTGAGATAATAAATTTGTGAGTTGTGCCCACTCTTGTAGAAGCAGGGCTGTGGAAGTCTTTTTAATACAGTGAATCTGCAAGAGAGCTTGGTGTGGTCTCAAAGGGCTTTGCTTTCTGTGGATGGTGAAGTACATCAGGTGCACACAAAGACAGTGGAAGTGGGATACAGGGGTGCTGGCATGTCCTACAGAATCCATAAAGAAAAATGGACTTGGCTGTCTCAACTCCAGCTCTTTGTCCGCAAATGTGCCAGCTGTGTGGGGAGATGTGTAGGACCATTAATGAGCAAAAGTCAGGTAGGAGTCACTAAGATTTCTTTTGTGTTTACAGATAGCAATGATTTCTCCAGGCATGAGTTCGTGTGAATACACCTTAAACACACTGAGATATGCTGACAGGTAATGGCCTTTCTGACCTGGGGATTATAATCTTATTGTAAAAGGTGGTTTAGCTGCTTTTACTCTGCCCTTTGGAACCTCAAGTTCTCGTGTATTGTTTGTGTTGGCAACCTGGAGGATGGTTGTTAAGAGCAAAGTACCTTAGAGCTGTCATATGAAACCAGCCTGGGTGTTGTATGTGAGACATAATAGAGATGATGTAAAACCATGAGTAATGTCTCTTCCTCAAAGGAATCTCCTCTCATGCTAGACTTCAGACTGCCCTGGTTCTTGTAGGGAGTTTACCCTGTCCTGAATGGTTATCTCTATGCCTTTTACTGTTTGTAGTACTTTGTGACCCATCTGTAAGGGTGTGCTAAGAATGTGTGTCATGAATGTTTTAGTTCACTCAAAGAATCACTGGCAAAGGTAGCAGCAAAAGCAGTTTCAAAATTAAATGAAAGACACAGTTTGTTGGCAAGGTTCACTCTACTACTGATTAGGTGGTTAAAGCACACAGAGGAGAAAATTTACTAAAATCAATCTAAAATTAAAATAAACTTAAAATTATCTACCTGGAAGCCTGGGGAATGGAAAAAGGGGTAAGGTTAGAAAAAGAGTAAAGATGAAAAGAACTGAAGGACACCCTCCCCTTGAGTTACAAGGTTCATGTGACCCCCTTGCCAAACATAGCCCTGGGACTTGACCAACGGTTTAGGCCTAAAGATTTTAACTTCACTTAATCCATAGCCTAATTTAAATAATTTAACATAAGATTCTATTGAATTTACTATAAGCACAACACTCACAGGCCTAACTTACTTACAAATACTTCACATACTTAAGAATCTAAGACTGTAACCTTCATAGTATATTTGCTGTAGCACAGTCACACACATACAAGGGGTATGTACCACCTGCCGTGAAGGGATTTTGGTCCCAGCTCAACTGATGCCTGTGTAACTGCCAGAGTGGCTCATGGATGCCAGACAGAAAAGTTTCCTTAACACAAACATCTCCTGGCTTTCCTTCCCATGGTATTCAGGAGTTTCTGCCCATATAAGCCTGTTCTGGGGATGGTAACTGTGTGACTCTTAAAGTGCAACTGATTGATTCTTGCTGAGTGCCGATTGATTGATTGCAGCAGCTGCTTTGTGATACTGTAGCCAAGAAACTGATGGAAGATGGATTTGAGTGACAAATCTTCTTGTTGCAGAGTGAAAGAGCTCAGCCCTCATGATGGAGGCAGTGAAACCCAGAGTCAGATGGAGACTGAGGAGGCTGAGACCAGTACTGAAGGCTCAGGTCTTCAACTCAATGTATGTGTGGGCAGTGGGCTAACCAGAACTCAAAGCTGGGAACAACCTGCTGTTCTTACCTGGGCTGTTTCTTACAGTTCTGCAAGGATGAGGAGGAAGAGTTCTTTCCACACATGTTCAACTATCGAGAGGTTATGACTCAAATCAGTGAACGGGAGGAGAAGGTTGTAGAACAGCTCAGAGAACTGAGACAGGTATGGGGGAGCAGCACACCCAGCCCAGGCCACCTTCTGTATGTTGATAGCAGCTTGCTTTGTATGGGCCAAGTGCTGCTGGGGAGGTACCAATGCAAGATGCTGTACTACTGGTGGTACTTCTCCCTCATTGCCAACTTTTTCCTGTATTTTCTGGCCTAGCTGGTTAAACTGGGCATTTCAGTGCTTTTGCCAATTTCCTTTCCCCTCCAAATAGCAACCTCTACTTGCTGCTAATGAGCACTGATGGCTCCTGGTCTGTAGAAGTTCAGCTATGTTGATTAGACTGTCAGATTTGAAGAAACTAATTGAATTTCTAGAAAGTCCATTTCTCATCACTGTTATCCTTGTAAATACAGAAAATTACTACTGAACTTGACTGCCTCTTGGAAATCACAGAGAAACCAGATTATGATCTTGAGACCTTTGTGAGCAGAGCTAATTACTTCATAGAGGACAGCTCAAGAAATTTCCTTTGTGTCAGAGGTATGTTAGAGCCTGTATCTGACTAGCACTCTCACTAATGCTTTTCCAAAGACCTGAAAGTAACACCAGCATAGCTGTGGGGGTTTGAGCACCCAGCCCTGCATAGCTGAGGTCTGCTGAGACTGACAGCTGTTCTGGAGAGTTCAGCTTCCTGATCAGTCACCCTGTTACTCTTCCCTTTTTTTACAGAAACACTGGATGCCCTGGGGACTGCCATGCAACTGGAGGAGCAAGCCAGCAAGCAGATTAGCTGGAAGAGGCCTTAATCATTACAGCAAAACCTGGTTCACAAGCAATCTTTCATGCACTTGTCTTGTCTTGCATATTTGTCAGTGGTTTGCATCACTCCTGTTTTAAATGTGGTAGGGTGTCTGCAGGTCACATGCCCAAAGGCAGTGAACACAGCAGCCTTTTTCTTCATGGCCTGTATCAGGGTGCTCAGCAAAGTGCTAAAATGCACCCGCTGCAAGGCTTGGGTAGGGGGCCTGAGAGTCTGCAGTCTCTGCCTGCAGAGATAGCTAGCCCTTTGCTGGTGACAGTGGTTTCCCCTAAGAGAACTACACATGTGTAGTACATTACCTTTTCCAGATGTGCTTGAAACATTGCAAAACTGTTACAAGTTTTGCTTTTCTAGAAGGAAATAAAATGGACTATATGATTGTAAAAACCAGTATTTTAAGAAGTTGAATAAATAAATGTTCTTGGATTTCACTATCTTATCTGTCCTATAAAAAATATTTCTTGGTAATTATGGTAAAGTTTAACAGCTCCTAAAGACTGGCTGGTTGTTGGTAGGGAGGCTGATTTCTTGGATGAAGTTTGTTTTCAAAGTCTTTATACTTGTAATGTTTACATAAAAATCACTCAAAATACATTTTGTCTCTTAATTTTGAGATGCTGCTGGGACCCCCTAACAGGGGGGAAGGTGGCTTAGGTGTAGCTGTCTGCTGCCATGGCCCTTGTGTGCAGCCTGGGTCCAGACTTCCCTGCAGACCCTTCCTCTGGGAAAGAGCAGGTTAGGAGAGGAACAGTTGTAGGGCATGTGCTAGTGCCTGCTCTTTCTACTTATTCAGCTCAGTTCAGCATTTATCTTCAAAAGCACAAAACAGTTGTGTGAGCTCTAGGTTCAGCCACACAGGATGCCGCTGTGCAAACATCAGATCACAAAGGAACCCTTCTACCATTACTCCCTCTTTTCGTGGAGCTACCTTCTCCCTCTGAAAGTCAAGGCTGTAATTTAAGTGACAAGGCCACCCCCAGCTCTGCACCTGCCATCTGTGGACTGCATCCTTGCTGTGTGTCTGGAGATGCCAGCTATATTGGAGACCAGTTATTCAACCTGGACTGGATCAATTGTGGGCAGTGTTTCAGGGCTGGCCTGGAAAAGATAGCAGAAGAGTTATGGATCTTTGAAGGATGTGAGCAAACATTAGTCACAGGCACTTAAAGAAGGGATACTTCAACCCAGGTATGATCCTCCTCCACTGCTTGGGTGTTTTGTGCTCAATAGTTTATGTTCTGGGAGCAGAGTGGGGCTGAGCACTCTGAGGGTTTCTGAACTGTGAAAGGTGACTCTGCCTGCATCATACTAAGATGGCACAACCAGAGTCGAAGGGCTGTTATCCCTACTAAGTCTGGACAAAAGCAAGACAATCCTGTTCCACTTCAGATATTAGAACTCTTGGATTACCCAGCCTTTCCCTGTGCAAGGAACAAGGTATTGCCCACTTCCTTCCCTCTGTGGCCCTAATACTGCTTATTTTCCCTGTATCTGCCTTTGGAGTTAGAGACCTGATCTGCAGGCCAGCTGCTCCTACCCTGGATTGGGGAAGAGCCACCCAAGGGCCTGAGTCTGTGCCTCTTGGTGCAATCCCAATGGAAAATGCTGTGTTCCTGTCCTGCCCTCGTAGCACCAACAGACACCAGAGTCCCAAAATAAACAAGAAATGTTCAGCTGTGCATGGTTTGACAATCATTTAAAACTGGGGCTTGCTGAGAACCAACTGCTTAATGATCAGTGGAAACTTCCTGGTGTATATTAAAGTCTGGCAAGCTTCTTGTGTCACCAAAAAACCCCAGGACTCAAACATCACCACCCTTACTTGTGAGAGGATGTCACTGGAAAACTCCTCAGGTTTGCCTCCCTGCCTGCTAAGCATTTTCTGCCATTTGCTTTTGCAGAAAAGGTGTTCTAACAGCACTATCTTGTGGACACTGCAGGAAATTCACACTGAATAAAGCAATTTTAGTGCAAATAGCTGAATTTCATGGAGGACTATGCAGTCAGTGATGAGCAATGCAGCACCCTTCAGCCCTGTGTAGGACAGATGTTGCTTCCAGGCCCAGCCAGCAACGGTGACAGTACACAAGGCTAGTCAGATTTCACATCTCCCTATAAATAAAATTTCAAGCCCGTTCCAGTGGCAGGTGTAGGGAGGGTATGAGCACTTCTACATGCAGGCAGCTACTCTGTCTCATTCCCAAACACCCATTTCCAACCAGCTTAGGGCTGCAGACTTGACAGAGCTGGGACACTCAGCAGGGAGGAGTGCCAGAGGTGAATGGGTGAATCTTTCCTGCGAGGAACATATCCCAGTTCTTGGGATGCCATTTCTCTAAGATTCTTTTTATGGTCCTGTGGGTTCTGCTCCAGTGTCCCACCCAATGACTTTTGTGGCAGCTGCCTGTTAAACACTCTCTCAGCCAAAGTGTGGCTGTGTGTGTATGTGGACCATTAGGAAGGAGAGAATGATGCTTTGAAACACGTCTAAGATGTTAGAGGTGGAGTTACTCTGCTAGCATGAAAGGAGGATGGATGTAATTTTTCAGGAAACACTGTGGCTACGTATAATGATCAATGTACAGGCTGCAGCTCAGGCAGTCTGGGCTACTGTGGCCTGCACTGCTGAGCTGGAACTGTTCACCATCCTCAGCAGCAGCCCTCAGCAGTTCTCTGGAGGCCTGCAGGGTGGCATTAGTGCTGCAGACAACCCCAGCCTGGACCCAGGCAGCCCTTGCTGTGCACCCTCGCCGCAGGGGACAGACAGCATCCTGCGCCTCCTCTGCCAGCCCGGGGGTGACGGACCCAGAATATCAGCCGCGTCCGCTGGCTAATACGGGCGGTCATAATTCAATAACGGCATTATCAATTCTATTTTTAACCGAAATAAATGTAGCTCCACCGAAATGGAGCCTCAAAAAATTACTCGACACTCGTGCTTGTTCCTCTCCACGGAAATCTTTAGTAAAAGGCGAAAGATTTATACGATCTGAAGAGAAACCAGAGTATGCCCGGACACGCATCTCCGACATTGCCCCCGTCTGCTGCACCCCCCATAGGTGAGGGCGAGGCCAGCCCGCCCGGGGGTCCCGGCCCCGCATCCCCGCCCAGCCTGGACCCGAGGGCCGCACACGCCGGGCAGCCCCCAGAGCCCGGGGGGGGGACAGCGGCCGCAATCCCGGACAGCGGCGGGGCCGCGGAGCACCCTGGGCACGCTGGGCATGCAAATGAGCCCCGGAACGGCGCGGCCGGAAGGAGCGGGAGGAGCCGGCGGCGCGGAGGGGCGGGTTGGTGGTGCTGACACCGGCGCCGCAGCACATTCATTATCCCCACGGTTCGAACCGTAGGGTTGGCTTATATTCCCCATTGCCGCAATTAATTACCAACAACCCACCCCAATGAACGCTCAGCATTTGCTTTTTCTTTAACCGTAAATGGTTAGCTCCACCGTAATGGAGCCACAAAAAAATTCGTAAGATTCGTACGCGTTTCTCCCCACTGAAATCTTTAGTAAAAGGGGAAAGATTTCTACGATCTGAAGGGAAACTGGAGAACATCCATGCTGCACCCTGCATATATGCCCACTCCCCGCTGCCGCCCCACAAGACACGGCGACCTTCACTCAGTTCCTTTCCCTGCTTCCCTCTCCCTCCGGCGCCTCACCCGGCTCGGCACCAGCCCCCGGCCGGTACCACAGCCCGGCTGGCCCGAGCCCGGAACGGCGGCGCTCGGCGGGGCCGGCCCGGTGCCGCCCGCCCTGCAGCCCGGGGATGCTGATCACACCAAGCCCGGTGCTTCCTGCCCTGCTGCCGGGGCGGGGGGGAGCGAAGAGGGGCAGCTGGGGACAAAGCGAGCCGGGAGCGGATAAGGACCCCGCGGCGCTCGGGTCTGGTCGCATCGTCGCCACGGCAAGGAGAAGCCGCGCAGACCCAAAAAGTCGGCTCTGGGAAAGGCCACCATACGCCGCCGCCACGGATCAGAGCTAGACAGAGAGGGGGGCGTGCGGTAGGGGTCCCACTCAAGGTGCTGAGCTCCGAGCGGGCGCCAACACTACCCCTGTTCTTCTGAGAAGGCAGGAGTGCCCGGGACTGCCGGGCAAGTCCCCGGCTCTCGCTTCTCCCGGAGTCCGAACCGCGGGCACGGAGCTGCTCCGCTGCACCGCCCGGGCCAGGAGGAGGGGCTCCCGATCCCCGCTCCGTCACGGCCATCTTCTGACCCGACACGGGCAGTGAGGCGGCCAACCGGGCGGGGGTAGCGGCGGTGTGGATGGAACCGTGAACGCAGGGTCCGTGCTGCCGAGAGTGGGACCAGAGCAGATTGTGCGTCAGGCACGGAACCCAGCAGCTTTATAAAGAATTGTGGTTTGCTCTATCTTTAACCAGAATAGGGATAGCTCCACCGAAATGGAGCCTCAAAAAATTTCTCGACACTCGTGCCTGTTCCTCTCCACGGAAATCTTTAGTAAAAGGCGAAAGATTTATACGATCTGAAGAGAAACCAGAGTATGCCGGTGGTGGGGCCCTCGGCAGGTACCCAGTCCCGGCTGTCCCTCCTCAGATACAGCAACACCGACTGCCCCCAGGTTCGACCTCTGCTGCCTCGTCCCGTTCTCCCGGCAGCGCTCAGAGCTCAGCCTGGCACCGGAGCAGCGGTACCGAGGAGTGGCGGCCCGAACGGCACCGTGTGTGCGGCACCCCCGCGCGGTGCACCCTGGGTATGCAAATTTTCCCGAATAGTAATAAGGCGCCCCGCCCCGCCCAGCCCCGTGTCGGTCGCAGCTAGGGCGGATCGGGGCCCCGGGGACACTCGACGGGGACTTCCTGTGCCCGCCCTTCGCCCCCGGCACGCTTGCCAGGCTACCCACAGCGCCCAGGGTGGGTAGGCAGATCTTACCTTTGTACTGAGCAGAGCACACCCAGCACGGGCTCCATGAACAGACCGGGCACATCTCCCATCCTATCCTGGGGCGAAAGGGCACAGTGACAGGGACAGTCTTCACAGTTCTCCAGACTTCTCTTCCAGGCAGTAGGGCTACCTAGTGCAGCCAGAATGCCAAGGAGACAGGCACAGCTCCTGCCTGAGCAGGGATGGACACAGGTGGTAACACTGCCCGTTGCCCCCAGCAGGGCCCACTCCTCACCTGCCTGAGCCCCGTGCTGGGCTTGGGGGCAGGTACACAACAGCACAGCTTCGAGGCCTTGCGAATCTTGGCTCTGGTACTTGGGGTTGCTGTGGCCCAAAGAGTCCAGCAGAACCTGTGCATCTTTTTGACCTTCTGCTGTGTTGGAGGCGTTTAAGAACTTGGTCTGGGCTTGCACCCTTGTGCTGAGAAAGAGATGCCATCAGCAGGCAGAGGGAAGGGAATGGCTCAGTGCAGCAAGCAGCCCCAGGGGCCAGAGGTGAGGGAGAACATCCTTGCCTGGATGAGGACAAAGCACAAATGGACATGCTGTGTGCCACAGCTTTCACAAATGAGCTCCTCATACTCCCTGCCAGTGTCTCCAGTGAGCAACAGCAGCTTTATAAACCCTCTTTTGTCCTCTTCTTTCAGGTGGTTCAGCCTCAGTATTTCCAGAGGAGTCAAGACACCTCTGATCTCCAGAAATTCAGTAAGGTATCTGTGGCTTCAAGGCTGCAAGAATAAGGGGAACAAGGCCAGAAATGTCACTTGCCTTGGAGCCCATCTTCCTCTGCCAGCATGCCATGTCCTGGCAGCCATCACCTCCCGTCTCACTGCAGTGGGTAGAGGTCTGAACTGGATACTGTCTCTGCACAAGAGCATGGACCATCCTCTCGCAGGCAGGCAGAGGCAGCACACTCACCCAAATGTGAGAAAAACACTGATTCTGGGTTCCTGAGAGATGGGTTACATAGCTTTCCCTTCAGTTCCATCTTTTGATAACCAGGGTGTTTTTTAAGCCTGCAGAATGTGGCTGGATGTGGATGTCTCTGTACAAAAGCTTATTCTTTAAACAACTTTTCAGTAGAGACCTTGCCCATCCTCTCTATCTCACTACCACAGCACCTCCAGCTGTCCAAGGAAACAGATGCAGCATCCTGAGCCACACTGTTAGGTGAGCCAGAAACAATCTGACTCTCTGGGAACTCCAGCTCCAGCTCTGGTCCTGCCTTGTTTTAATGAAGCTGTTGAGGATGCACCAGTTGTTTGAGCAACTTTGTGGGCACTATCCCATTCCTGCAGGAAAACCATGATGGCTAATGGCTTCCTGCTCTTTGACAGATCCCATGATCTCTTCTGTTGAGAGAAAAATGAGAAAGAAGTGTAAAAAGGTCTGTGAAGAAAGACTGTACAAATGAATTATCACTAGAATCACATTTTAAATCTCTGTCAAATAATATGAAAGCAATTAGTAACTATTTAATCTCATTTATCTTATACTCATTTCATAGATAGGAAAACTAGCAAAAGGAGAGTTCCTGGTATGTCTGAAGCTGCACAATGAATCTGTGACAGACTTGAGATTATTTTCCTGGGCAGGTGGTTTCACCACAGTTCTTTTCTCTGCTCTGCTAATAAAGTAATTTTGATGTTACCCATTACCCCAGCCCTGTTTCTCACTAGCCTCATGATATGAACACTGTGTCTCATATCTGACCTGCCAGGGAATAAATAGAGTGAAATGAGAGCAGAAATAGGTATGGATTTATGGGGAGTGACAGGGTCAAGGGGGCTATAAATGCCTGTTAGCACAGCAGCACAGCCCTCACTCACCTGCTGGAGCGACAGCCATGTGGACATCCACCCCAGGAACATGTGCCTGGCCTTGGCACTGGGAAAGTGCTCTGGCACCCTTCAGCATGACAGACACTTGCTCCCTTTTCCCCCTATTTAATTTTCCTGGCATGTTTTTAAGCAATCTAAAAAGCTAAAATGATAAGAGCTATAAGCAAGAAGACAGAAGTTCCAGAAACATCCCTTGTCTGCAATTCCTTCTGTTTCTTCACACAGTTGTTAAATAAAGAAATCTACATTTTTCCAAGTTTCTTTGGCATACTTTTGGCTCAGTATGATATCCCCTGGTGCAGCTTGAGAAATGTGAAGGTGCACTTAGTAAGGGAGATGGAATACCAGAGACTGAGCTTCCATTTGTGTGGCAGTCCCACAGCTGTGCATGATTCTGGCTGGAGGACACAGACCAGACTCAAGGAGCCTCACAGTTAAACACCAGGATCTGAGGGATAAGGTCACAAACAGTGCCATTAACACAGGTGCCTTGTCCTCCACCGAGCTGGCTCAACATGCCTAAGGATAAGAAAGGAATTCACACCTTGTCTAATGCACTTCTTGGGCTTCCTACCTAACAAAAGCACTATTTTAGGTTTTATTTAAGTGTGGTTTATGGAGAAAAAGAGTTAAAATAACATAAATATTTGTGTTTCAGAATAAGAAGTTTCTTTCAATGTAATACAAATCATCAAGATCACCAATTTCCCATTTACAAAGTTCTTAAACCCTTTCTCCTAGTATCTGCATAAAAATTTCAAATCAGTTCCAAAGTATCCCCAAGATACCTGCTCAAAAGTAACTTTATACTCCTCTTACCTGAACCAGGCTGAAAACGACCACTGAGATGTGAACATGTATCTCAGTGCCTAAAAACAAACAAGTAAAGTCTCCAAAAAGCTGTCTGAGAAACAGTGCTTGAGAATTAGGATGAGATGGAATTTCATTTGGGAATTAACGGTCTGTGTTCTGTAAGGCATCTGTGTCCTTGGCAGGGTGTTTTCAGGACCTCCTTTGCAGGGAAGCAGGTTTAAAATAAATCCATTTTCCCAAAATAGTTGTGATTGAAAATGTTATTAGCCATAACAAATGTTAGTGCTGACAGGAGAATGGCCTGTTAGGGGCCTCTGCTGAAACAGTCAAGTGAAAGTCATATTTCACATTATTGCAAGCATTTTCCTGTGATTTACAGAATATTTGTGAAACATTACTTGCAAGGCATATGATTGATATTGAGAGAACAGCTCGTGTGTAGGGGGAATCTGTATTTCACAGAGACTGTTTGCATGAAATTTACAGTCCCATAAAGTGCTCCTCTGTCCTCAACAGAGATCTAGTTAAAAGAACTTTACAGTCTGAAACATCCCAAAATTGATTGTAAATTAAGGTTTCTGTATTTATGTTTAAGATGCTGGTGGTGTAATGCTGCAGTAACCCCCTCACACTACTCAGAAATACTAGCACCAGCCTCTGGATATGAGGATTTTAGTGAAACAAAGGGCTTGCCTATGAATCAATGGGGGAAAAAAAGAAATAACTTTGAAACAGTGATGACATGGCTTCAGAGGATACAGTGCTGTCTGTCTCTGGCTGCTGTAATAACAGCATTTGCTGACATAGGAGTATTTAAGCCAACATTGCAAAGTACCCTGAAAATGTACATTAATGTTTTTATTATGAACATTTTACACATGGGAACGTGCAGACACAGGGAAGTTAAATGACTTGCCTGAATCATTTGTCAGTGCTAGCATCAACATGTAACTTCTGGTTGTTGGCTTCAAGCTCTGCTGTCAACAGTGCTGGGTGGCCACCCAGTCCACTGGACCTAATAATCAAAACAAGGCTGGGTCAGGGCAGGGCTTTATTCCTGCCAAGAAAAAAACCAGTGATTTAGGAACTGTCTCTGGCAATTCAGCAGTTCTTTACATTCAGAGTCCTGCTTAATCATCAGATTGAGATCAAAAGGCACACTGGTGCTGCTTCAGCCTCACAGCGAGTGTGAGGTGCCAGGGAATGATGGCCTTGGACTCATGGAAGGACAGAGTGGCAGTGATTTGGTGTTACCTTTGCATCTTACAACATCAGGGTTGTGCCCGGCCTCAGGCAGAACTTGAAGCTTTTTTTCCTGGCAGGTTTCCTCCTTTCCTGGCACACCTCAAGTCCTCCATGCACAGTGCACCTTCCTCAGTGTACCCCAACACCCCCAGTCCCTCAGTCCTGCCGGGCCCTCTCTGACCCGCATGTCCTGCCTGTGGCCCCACAGCCCCAAACCCAGCCCTGCCTCATCCCAGCTGGGCCCTGCACTGCCCCCTGCATCCATCCACATCTGATCCATTGCAAGCTCAGCATTCCCTGCCCCAGGCCACCATCCCACAGCCCCTCCTGACCCAAACACCCGGAGCAGGGCCAACAACCCCTCTCACCCTCATGCCCGCCATATCCCTCGGCCCCGCTGGCTGCCATGCCCGCTCCAGGCCCTACAGTTCCCCTCAGCCCCCCTCGGCTGACATCCCCGCTGCCGGCCCTACTATTGGCCTCAGCCCGGCCCTGCGGCCCCCCTGGCTGCCATCCCCACTCCAGGCCCTGCCGTTCCCCTCAGCCCGGCCCTGCGGCCCCCCTCGCTGCAATCCCCCTCCAGGTCCCCTCAGCCCGGCCCTGCGGCCCCCCTGGCTGCCATCCCCGCTCCAGGCCCTGCCGTTCCCCTGAGGCCGGCCCTGCGGCCCCCCTCGCTGCAATCCCCTCTCCAGTTCCCCTCAGCCCGGCCCTGCGGCCGCCCTCGCTGCAATCCCCTCTCCAGTTCCCCTCAGCCCGGCCCTGCGGCCGCCCTCGCTGCAATCCCCTCTCCAGTTCCCCTCAGCCCGGCCCTGCGGCCCCCGCCCGCCTCAGCCCCGAGGGGGCGGTTACCCCGCAGAATGACTGACAAGCGGCTGAACCAATCGCTGCCAGACTTTCTCTCCCTGCCCAATGGGTGACCAGCGGGCGGGGCTCTGAGTCGATGCTAAGGGCGCGTTGCTAAGGAAGTGGGAGGCGGGTAGGGGGCGGGGCGAATGATGAGCTGGGGTGGGTGCTTTCCCTTCCCATTGGCTGCGGGAAGGCAGGTGGGCGGGGCTTCCGGGGGGGGCGGAAGCGGCGGCCGGTACGCGGCCATGGGCACCCGCGGGCTGAGGGACGCCGTGGTGGAGCTGCAGCCGGGACAGGCCCGCGGTGCGGGGGCGAGCGGGACCGGGGACACCGTGACAGCGGGGACGGGGCGGGCGGAGGAGACGCGAGCGCGCTTGGGTGTGGGAGGAGGAGCCGTGGGGCATTGGTGCTCCGGCAGGTGTCTGGCAGTGCCTGGAGCGCAGGGCAGGACCCTTCCCTGTTCCCCATGGCAGCGGCAGCAGCCGCCGCTGTCTCTCCGGGAGGCGGGAGGAGCGGTGTCGCCCCCGCAGGGAGCAGCTCGGTGCTGGCTTTGCGGCACTGCAGAGCGGTGGGAGCTGCAGGGGCTGAGGCTGGGCTGTGCAGTTCGCCCACGGAGTGAAACCGGCGTGAGGCAATGCTCGGAACTGAGCGAGCAGCCAGGCTCACGCTTGCTTCACTATTGCCTTTAAACTGTAGTAACCAGGCGAGCTGCTGCTGGAGGGCAGCTGCTGTAACGCTTGTGGTCTGTTGCAGAAGGCAGCGCAGACAGAGGGCCTGCCGAGGGCCAGCCCGTGGTCATCCTCCTGGGCTGGGCCGGCTGCCAGGACAAATACCTGGCCAAATACAGCGCAGTCTACAGCCAGAAGGTGAGTGCCCTGTCTGTGTCTCCATGGCACTGTCACACTGTGAAACGGCCTTATTTTTGTGTGCAGGTAAAGTCTCTCTGAAGCCCCTCTTGTCTGGCTCGTGGGGAGTGAGTGAGAGTTCTGCTGTCATTGAAAGCTCCTTGTCTCTCACAGCCCGGGCAGTGTTATCTAACAGCTGCTGATGTCACCTTTGTGTGTGCAGCCAAGGCAGAAATACTTCCCTGGAGAAACTTTCAGCTGCTGTGTGACTCACTGAAGTATCTTAAGGCTTTAAAAGTTGTGGGATTATTCAGGAATGACGTGAACTGTGTTAGTTTTCCAAACAGGTAAACATGCAGGGAAAGATTCTGTGTTTGCTGCTTGCTGTTAGGCCACAGCACAGACGTGGTGAGGCTGGGGTGGGAACTGACAGAACACATTGGCATCTGTCATGCCTTTGGCTCTTCCTTCCTGTGAAAATGATTCATCTAAATGTTGTAAGCCAAATTAATTTTATCCTGTCTGTGAAACAGGCATCCTGTGATAGTCATAGCTGCTCACTAGGAATTCCTTGTGTTTGAATTAGAGAGATCTGTCCTACTGCCAGTTCCCTAGGTTATGATATTTTCCTTTCTAATACTGTATTTTACTGGAATGATGCCAGCTTGTAGCATGGGGACCCAGTGAAACATTAGAATTTTTTTTCTTGGCCAGCAGGGAATATTGTATATATCCAAATTTGTTCCAACTATAGGTAGTAAAGTTTGTACATTAACAAGTCTATTGTTAATGTGTAATCCAGTGCAGGAGTCATTAATTGGCTTGATCTAGTGAAGAATTAGTTGTTAAGTGGCTTTAAGATGCTGCTGAGCGGATGAGGAGCACGTTACAGGGCAGCATGACAACTTCTTGGAAAACACTTTTCCCTCGGAAAGATCGTAGAAATGGGAAAGGAGAGGATGGGTTTTCTTAGCTCATTAAGAGGAGGTGGCTGTAGCCATGGCAAGATGGTAGAGAAGGCTTTGATTTGAGAACTTGGTGTCCTCTTCTAACTCGTTCACTGTTTAGGGAGCTCTGGGGGGGATGTTTTGGTGACTTTGCTTTGTCCTTGTCAGTGTGTAATGTGATGTGATGTGTCAGTGAGCTCAGGTGATGGAAAAGGTCTAAAGCATTTATAAATGTAGTTCCATCTGCTCTATTTTGAAACTCTTCCAAGATCCTGTTCCCAAATCTATACCTAAATGTAAGGCAGTTGCTCAGGAGTGAAGGCAGTTGCTCAGGAGTTCTGAGTCCTTGAGCCAGAGCTTGCTCTTTGCACAGCTGGAGTGTTTCAGGAAGGTCTACAAAAATCATGTTGGTGTTTGTTGGTGGTGAGTCTTAGACACAGCTGCAAACAAATGTACCCAAGGAGAGGAGGAGTTCCTCTTTCTTCTTATATTTGCTTCAGTGTGATGAGCTGGATGTGTACCAGAGCAGGCTCGTCTTACCAAAACAGCTGATGCTGAAGGTCTGTGAATCAGGGAGATGGTTTTCTTCTCCGGGGTGAGGATTAACACTCATAAAAATGGGTGGCAGTGTCCCTGGGGGTTATACCAGTTAGCACAAGATTTGAAAGGATCTCAGACATGACCAAAGCCAGGCCACTGCAGAGGCCTTTTCATAATACTGTGTGCTATGATGATTAATGTAATCTATATTCATGTCAGTGCCTTGCTGCTGACACTAAAGACTTTCTTCTGGCCCTGTGGTTTCTGTTGGAAATCTGTCCCAAATTTTCATGTTCTCTGTACTGCTGCTTGCCTACTCTCTGTAATTTGCAGCACTGCCTAAACGTGTGTGGGGTCTCTTTCTGTTCTTAGGGCTGCACGGTCATCCGGTACACAGCTCCATGGAGGATGGTATTCTTCTCCGAGACCTTTGGCCTCAGATCCCTGCAGACCCCAGCCAGACAACTCCTGGAGCTGCTCTTTGACCACAGAGTTGAGAGCAGACCGGTTCTTTTCCACGTTTTCAGCAATGGAGGTGCCATGCTGTACCGTTACATCCTCGAGGCGCTCCACACCCACACGCCCTTCCAGAGCCTCAGGGTGGCCGGCACCATTTTCGACAGCACCCCTGGCAGAAGAAACTTGCGAGGAGCCCTTCGTGCCCTGGCAACTGTGCTGGCCTCCATGAACGTGCTGCTCAGGTATCTCCTGCTGTTCACTTTTGCCACCACGGCCGTCGTGCTGCGGGTCCTGCTGCACCCCCTGACGCGCTTCCTCCACGAGAGCCACTACGACGCCCTGCTGAAGGCGCCCTCGCGCTGGCCCGAGCTCTACCTCTACTCCCAGGCTGACCTCATCATCAAGGCCAGCGACATTGAGCTCATGGCCAGTGCCCGGGAGCAGCTCGGGGTTCCTGTGAAAGCCGTGGACTTCTCAGACTCGCCGCACGTCAGCCACATGCGGGTGTACCCCGCCTACTACCGCAGCCTCTGCACCGCCTTCCTGGCTGACTGTGCCGGGGGCTCGCCTCCCTAGTGCTCTCCTCACCTGCAGTGTTTGTCTCTCCTTGCTCAGCTCCCATGGGAAATGTCACCTCCTTTGCTTTTGTGTCTTTGAAATGAGGAAAGTAGAGGCTCCTTGTTTGGTTTGGTTTGTTGTTTTTTTTTTTTCCCCTACCGTCTACAAGTCTGAAAGCCTCCAGCCTGGCCTTTGGACCAGCCGCGTTAGAGCAGAAAGGAGATATGGATTAATTTAAAGTCCTGAAGGTGAAATCCTGTCATGGTTCATGTTGATGTGCTCTACCAAGGTGTCACAGACCAGAATCTCACACTGAGTATTATTTGTTTCTTCCTGTCTCTTCTTGTTCACTGCTCTCCGTGTTGTCTCCTTGTCCCTGATGATGTCCAAGGTGCATGTTCTGTTGCTTGTATTAATTTTACAATACAACTCTTCCATGTCTTTGTTGTTTTGTTGGGTTTTTTTTCTCTCTCTGCCATTTCTTTTATCCTGCAATGAGCAAACAGAGCAAAGTCTGCAGGACTTTCTGCTCTTCTAACTGCATCTCAGTTCTTGTACTCTCCTTGCTGGAGATCAGGCCCTGAAACCAAGTGTAGGACCAGGAGAAGGTGTGTGTAGGGCAGTATGACCAGACTGTCATCTGGTTCCATTAAACAACTGAGATAAAACAGTCAAAGCTCTTTGATCCTGATAACATTTTCTGATAACATTTGTGTTCTTCAAGGTTTAAGCTAACATTTTTGAATGTGTCTTATGTTTTGTTTTTCTTTCTTCCAGTCTTTTGTGTGTTCTACTGAGTAGTTTTGCTTTCTTGGAGAGCTAGTTATTTGTTAATTGTATGTCTTTAAGCAGCCTATATTTTGCATCTGGATATTCAGGGAAAATTTTTGGATTACAGCTGTGCCAGACCCCAGAAACAGAGAGGTGGAACTGCAGAAGAAGATGGAACTGTCCCTTGGAGCTATGCTTTATATTGGGTATTTCTTAAATCACCTCCAGCCTACAAATGACCATGAAATATGATGGTTTTGTCCATAATGCTCTCTTCAGATGATCAGTCTTTGCAGTCCATGCAACGTGTACAAGAAATTAATTCCTTCCACCTAGTGAAAAAGTAGCTCATTGCACTGTACTTAATGTCTGGTTTAGGTTTTATTGTTTATTTGGGGGAGAAGTGGGGATAAAGACCCTGAAGAGCCTGCTGATATGTTTATGCTATGTCACAGTGTAATAAGCTAATTAATAACATGGTGAACAAGTTTAGCCAACTTTAAATTGCCAGGAGGAAGCTCTGGAGGGCTGTGACATGGGCCTGCTTGAACAAGGAACTGCCCTAGGGAGGCAGGCACTTAAACAGCAGGAGGAGTTTTGCAAAGGTTCTGCCAGGAGGTGGCTGTGCTGCTCCTGCCCACCCTTGGGGTGCTGTCATCCACAATCACAAAACTCCTGCTGTTCTGGATTGGAAATGTAGAGGGGGAAGTCCTTGGGAAGCACTAAAATAATTTGGAAGTTTAGCACAAGAACTGTAACACCTCACAGCAGTGAAGGCACAGGGTGAGTGGCAGTGGTGACCACACAGCTGGTTTGTAGCAGACTGTTGTGACAATGCTCATTTGTCACAGAATAACCCCCTGAGGGAGGGTTGGGCTATGTATGGGATAAGTAAGAATTAACTGAAAAGGGCCTGATGACCTGGTTTGTCTTTTATTTTTTAAAAGTGAAAACTATCTCCAGGCACAGGAGCTTTCTGATGGGGACCCAGTCTTCTGTAGGTGTGATCCCAGTTCCAGTTCCCACTGTAACAGTGGGGTGTGAGGGCTACTCTGTGGTAAGAGCCTTCAGCCTTCCCCTTTTCATGCAGAAATTCTTGTTTCTAGGGTATGCACCTGTAAAATCCAGGCATGGTCCCCTGTCTCCAGAAGGGCCATCAGAGATCTCCCAGCTTTTTAAAGCAGGCCCTGGTTTGTGCTGTCAGTGCTGTAACTCCTGAGCTGTGATGTGTTCATCTGCCTTTTCAGAGATCTGGGCTGGGGCTCAGTATCCAGCCTGTTTGTGGCACTGTGAACACTCCTGGGGAACAGAGGGGATAAAAGTTATTTAACCAGCACTTGCCCTCATGCTGGTTTCTACAGGTTTAGTATTTACAGATCAGTTAAACACTCCATAATATATGCCTCTGAATTAATACAATCGTTCCTGGGAATCTGCTGCTCCTGTTTATTGCTGTGGGTGTTGAACTTCTCCTGTTTAAGGGCTTGGGCTGTTACAGAACATGGCTGGCAGGAGCTGGAGCTGCACCCTCTGCCCTGCCTGACAGGATGGTGAGGCTTGCTCTGGGAAAAGCCTCACATGTCAGCTGCACCTTCCTCACTTTCACCTCCCCAGCAGGGTGTTGCCACTTCCCCAGCTCAGCCCTGCTTCCCCACTCTCCAAGGAGCAGGCAGGGAGCGGGTGCTGCCTGCTGCAGCTCTGCAGTCAGTCAGAGGTGTCCTGAGCATTGCCAACAGGAGTGTGCTCACAGGCCTTTCCACTGCTGCAAAAGTGACTTGAAACTGGGAGCTGATTTGTGTACACAGCTCTCTGAGAGCAGGGTGATCTTGGCCAAGCCAGTGATTTACAGCACCAGTCTTCTGAGTGGGTTTTGTTTTCTGAGTCCCAGCAAGTTTTAATTCCGACTGTGAGCGCTGTGTGATATGCTGGCCTCTGCTTTCCTGTACAGTATGTGCCCCCACCTTCCTGCCCTCCCTGTTCCTAGGGCTTATTTGAAACAGAAGGTTAATAACTTGGAGCCCGAAGGCACATGGCTGAGAACTGATCCAAGCACTACTGGATTTACAAAAACCCAGCCTCAGACCCTTAATCCTTGCTAAACTGTCACGGTTTGGCGCAGCCGGTGTTCCTAAAGAGCTTCAGCCTGAACACTGAAAGCCCAAAGGTTGTGGTATCTTGGCAAATCCAGGTAAATCTCTGAGATGAGCTATGGGGAGGAGGGGCACTGCAGATCTGTTCATTGGGAGGAAAAAATGCAGCATCCCTGGGCTTGCCTCGAGGGTAGGCAGTGGGATGTGGTCCAGAGCTTGTTTTCCTGCAGTCCAGCCCTCATGTGCACACTGTGAAATAGTGTGGGTGGAACACCAGCAGGGCTGGGAGAGAAGGATGCTCACAGCTGGCTACCGCAGTTGTGGTAAAGCAAAATTAACTTTCCCTCAGTAACAAAATCTATTTGAGTGTTTCCTGTGAGGCAACTGACTCCTGGCTTGCTCCCCTGTGCTGACCTCTCTCCTCAGGCAGTGGTGATGTTACAGGGTGGTTTTGTAAAACAAAAAAAGGCACTTAGTGGTCAGGCTGGCCCGTGTGGCTGGGCTGGAGGGCGCTCAGCTGCTCCTGACAGGGCTGGGAGGGTGTCTGTGCAGACAGAGCTCCCTGTGGCACTGGGGGAGGCTGTGGTGGGGAACTGGGCAAGCCAGGGGCAGGATCCAGCCAGCCAGGGTTCAGGTTTGGAGCTGGGGCAACATCTTGTGGCGTGGGTAATTCAGATTAGGCTCCTGGGTGGGGACTGACCTGTGCCCACACCTCATAAAGGTGTTTTAAAGGTGTGTGGGCTGAGTCCCATTTTCATGCATGTTGGGATGCTGCAGGCATATGTGTGGAGCTCTGCCATTGATGGAAAAGTGGGAGTGGACAGGATGGAACTGGAACCAAGCAATCCAAGCCTGTGCTGCATCCCAGAAAGTGCAGGAGGGAGGCTGGTCTCCATTGCCCGTGGGGGAGCTGGCAGAGGGTGGCTGTGCAGGCCCCGTGCCGGCCGGGAACATCTCCACGAGATGGCAGCAGGACCCCTCTTTCCCGCATGGAGACATTTCTAGTCCAGGAGACAGCTGAGCACATCCTGGCAAAGACCCCAACAGCACAGCTCAGCCCAGCGCTCCTGAGTGCCTGAGAGCATCTCCTGCAAAAGGTCTTGGGGCAAGGAAAAAGACCAGCAAGAACTAACTCCAATGACAAGAACTAGAGACTGTGAGTTAATACCGAACAGCGTCTCTCCCTAGGGCTGCCTGCCTCTGGAATTTGAACTAGATCCCATTCCTCAGCTTTAACTGATTGTTAAAACCAAAAGTCTAGCAGCAGGAATAGCCTTCCTGCCCTTCTCACCTCAGTACACCAGGTCATAGCACTTCCCTCTCCATCACCTAGGGAAGGCTATCTGTTTTTTAGATCAATCTCTGTGATCAAGCAGACCATGGCCCAACTTCTGGGAGCTTCACGTATCAGGACTCTGGAGCTCCCCTGTAGTCCCCAGTCCCTGGGAAAGGAGCTGAGCTTAGTCCTGCTCTTCTGAAAAGGCTGGTGGGACCTCCCAGCACACAGGGCAGGGGGCTGAGGATGCAATTAGGAAAGAGGACAAATGGGGGCCCACAGCCACCACCTGATCTGTCTCCGAATGCCCCCTTGTCCAGCACACCCGCATAGCTCCTTCACCCAGCCTGGGGCATGAGCATCCCTCCATCCCCTTCCCTTTGAGTATCACCCCCTCCTCTCATTTCTGCATGCTCATATGGCTCCAAGTGCACCCCAGCACCATCAGAGACAGGCTGTGTGGGCACGGCATCCTTCAGTCACCCTCCCAAACCTATGGGGGCTGGGGCAGGGAGAGCTTGGCCAGCCCTGCCCCCGTGGAATGATGGATGAGCTGACAATAGGGTATTGATAAGGAATTAACCTTGAGCCCTTCTTGCTTCAGTGTCAATAGAGCAGGAGCCAAGTACACACGTTTGATTGGAAATCTCTGTTTGGCCTCTGCTGCCTCTGAGCCCATCCAAGGAGAGAGGAGAGGGAGATGTGAACTGCCCTGCTGCCCCCTCCCCACTGGGACCCCCAAGTGGATCCCTCTCAGCTTCCCCAGCCCCTGCTGCTGGAGGTGGCTGTGGGCACCCAGCTCTGAGGGCTGCAGCAGCCCTTGTGCCCCCAGCCTGGCATGTGGAGGGCTGGGTACCAGGGCCCCCCTTGTTCCCTAAAGGGCCTGTGCCCATCTTGCACTGGCCTACACTCCGAGCAGTTTGTTTAATTAAGTGTTTTGCCTAATGGGATTGCCTCATTTCCATAACAAACTGGCGGGCTGTCATTAGGTGGGCTCCCTCATTCATTACTGTTAATTAGATATGGATCCCCCAGAAGGCGGCGCGGGGTGATGAACGAGGCCCCTGACACACGCTATTACACATTAGCATTTTCTCAATATATCCGATACATCACGCTCCTCCGCTTCCTAAAGATATTTTAAATAAAATATTAGCAGCCTGCTGTGGGGTAGGTGGAGAGGGAGGGAGGGTTCCTGCCCTTCGCCCTGGCCTCAGGCCACCTTTGGGCTGGAGGTGGATGGGAGAGGGGCTGAGATGCTTCGCTGCTCCTCTCCAGCCAAAAAAGTGGCCGGATCCCACCTTCTCCCTATCCTTGCCACAGCAGATAGAAAGAGGTCCCTGACATCCTTGCTGCCTCCTCCCACCAGCCTGGGGACCCCCAGCACCCCATCCCTGGGGACACAGCCATGAGGAGGGGTTTGAGAGCAGCCCAGTGACCCATCTGCAGAATGTTTGTAAACCAAAAGCGTCGGCGCCAGCCGCGTGCCGGGGGGAACCCGACCTCTGCCTCCCCGTCCCTGGGCTGGGGTAACCCTACACTGCACCAGGGGCCCCTAATGCACCATGTATGGATCTGTTGGGGCTGGGCGTCTCCTGCCCCCACCAAGGCAGCCGATGAGACTTCATTATGGGGGTGTCCCCTGAGGGGTGCCCTTCGCCCTGCCCTCCTGCTCTAGGCGGGGACCAGTTGGGGGAACCCACCCGTGGTGGGCCTGGCGCACGTCCCAGCATCCCCCTGCATCTGTCCCTGCATCCCAAACAGGACCAGGACTCCCCTCTGGGACATTACTCACATCCAGGAGCTGCGGTGTGTGGTGGTGTCTCTGCTGCCTCTCGCCTGCAAAGGGAAACAGAGAAGCAGAAAGCGCCCAAGAAGATTTATACTTGTTTAATTAATGTCAAATGTAGTTTACAAACGGGAGTGACAAGTACCTCTTTGTATAGTATACACTGACACACAATCATTGACACACCGGAATATCGCTTTGTGCAACTGGGATTCTTTGGGCAAAGATAGGTCACTCTGATATTTCACTTTTTCTTTTTTTAAATCATTTAAACTCATTACAGAAGAGGGGAAGTGGCGGATGCCTGTTACAAACTGGGATGCCTCTCTCCCCAGCCTTCCCCCTGCAGCTTCCCCCTTCAAAACAGGGGATGGCTTTACAATTTAAACAAAAAAAAAAATTACCAAAAATAAACCCCAAAGCAAAGAACCAATGACTAGTTACATATGGTTTTACACATACGTACATAAAGCACACGGCTGGTCCACAACACCTGCCAGAGAGGCCCTGGGAGGGAGCTGGGCTATTTCCAAGGAAGGGCTGGGTAGGGGCCTCCTACCCTCTTGCCCTTCCTGGCTGTCTCTCAAACCCACCTGGCTGCAGCCTCTCCATCTCTGAGACTTTAACACCAGCACACTCCCAGCTGAGCCACGTGCCCTACAAGGTTTTCTCCCTTTACAAATCCAGCCTGAGCTGTGCATGCCTGCCCTTCCCCTGCCTTGTGCTGCCTGCTGCAGGGTTACCCTGCAGTGACAGCCCCTGCCTGCAGTCCCCCTGTGAAGGCAAGACCCTCTGGGGTGCCCTGGCTTCCTCTGGCTCCTGGGAGCTCTCCTGGGGCACAGAGCAGAGGAGGCTGCAGCTCTCTGGTCTCAGAAGCCACACACAGATATGAGCTTGGACACAAGGGAAACTCCCAATTAGGAATTGTCACCTTTTGATGAGATGTTTATGAAATAACAGCTCCTTCAATTTCATTTGAGGTTTTTTTGGGTGCAGTGGGATCCTTCTGAAATCAGTCAGGAGGTGCCAAGGCTGCAGCTGTTCTCTGCAAAGAGTTCAGGGTAGGGAAGCAGTAGTGGGACTGTCACACTCCCCACACATCCTGCTTACCCAGCCCTTCCCTCTCTGGAAACACCCCAGCAGCGCTGGGGACCCAACTCCCAACCCCTCATCCACTGCTTTTTCCAGACTGTCTGGAAATGCCCGGCTGTGTTGTGCTGCCAGGTGGGATCTGCTTGGAAAGGAGTGGGGCAGATGAACTTTCCCACTCCCTGTCTTCTGGATGTGGGGACCTGGCACCCCACAACAGCCCAGGAAGCTGTGGCAGGGATACACAGTGTGGAGCTGGGGGAAGTCCCAAGGCCTTGGGAAATGGGTGAGTATCTGATTCTTGGATCCGGACAATAAAAGAAAGAACAAAAAAACAGGCCAGATGGCAGCTTTGGTTAAGGCTGAGGATATGGGAGACAGGGACAAGCATGAGGGACTGCAGGGGACCTCTGGGTCCAGCTGAGAGTGTCTCTGCTGGATCCTGGGAGTGGCAGTGGGGACGAGACAAGGCTGCCTTGGCTCTCTGCCCTGGTGCCAAAACCTCTTAGGAAAAACACAGGCTGCAGGAGAGTGGGAGCTGGGGGATGAGAGAGCAGGGCAGGGGTGGCTCTGCCAGGGAGGCCCACAAGGGAACGGCTGAGTGTCTGTGGGCAAAGCCACCAGCAGCACCATCCTGAGCAGCCCAGGCACCCTCAGCAGGAAATGCTGCCCAGAGGAGGAAAGCAAGGCCAGGCAGGGCAGGGGCAGGGGCAGGGGCTGTGGCTGGACGAGCACAGGCATCAGCCGGACCCTCGAGCAGGCACTCCCAGCCAGGGGAGAGGACAGGGCTCTGACAGACTCCCTCCTTCCAGCTCCTCACCATTTGCTCCTTCCCCAGCTGGGAAAGACAAAGGGGGCTGAGCCAGATTCCCCCTGTCCTGCCTGGCCCCCGGTGAGGAGTTAAAAGCTGTGTCTTTCCGGGGATAATGATTCTATTATAAATAGCCCCATTAGCTACAACTAATGACAAAAATCCACCTCCTCTACTCCCCATAAGTTCTGTAAGTTATGGGCAATGCTACAGCCATTACTAAAAGCTGTTAACTTCATATCTGAATGAGGAAATATACACCACAGAACATTAAACCATTTATATTATATATATGTATATATATACTTTTTTTAAACTAATGACTTTAATGCCAAAACTTTGCTGAACCAAGAAAAATATGGGTTTAATGTTCTCTGCTCATTTTTTTTCTTCTTTAAAAAAAATACAACCCAAAGAAAAGAAAGGGAAACTTATTAATATGTAATGTTTGAGTCTATCCCATTTATACACAACATTGTAAACATATATAATCTATATTACATGTGCTTCATTTCTGCCTGGGTGTGTTTTTTTTTTTTTCTTTAAACCTTTTAGTCATCACTAGAACACCACAAAAAACCAAAACAGAACCAAACAAAAAAAAAATCAAACCAAAACAAATAAAAACAAAAACTGATCAAGGAACACAAGTTACAGGTTATTTAACATCTTTCTGTGAAGGGTCCCTTCCCCAGTCTCCTGGGGGCAGAGTGGTCAACAACACAGTCCAAAGGAGGGCTCACGAGCCATCCACAATGCCAAGCCAGCTCCAGGGAATGGGTGATGGGGAACACTGGTTTTAAAAAAGGGGGCTTCACAACAAAGGATTTGGTTTTGCCCGCTGCAGATGCTGAAGGAGGTCTCAAACTGCGGGACCTGGCAGCCGAGGCTCCCCACTGCTCCTGAATCCTCGAGTCCATGTCTGGAGTCTCTGGTTTGTTTTTTCTTTAAATTTTAAAACGTCTTTTTTTTGTTGTGGTCGTTCTCCTCCCCCTGGGTGTGACGAGCTGAGCCGAGTAGCTGGGTCCTGCCCTCCTGCTGGGTCCTTCATAAGTAGATGCGCCGAAGGTCTCCGGGAGACGTGATGGTGTTACACTGAGGACAGAGCTTCTTGGCACCCTGCAAGCAGCAGATGAGATGCACAGTGTGAGTGTGAAGGACATCCCTGCCTTTGGCCTGGGATTGCAGGAGCAGTAAGGCCCTCCACGCAGGGCCATGGCGTCCAACAGTGAGCACAGGATGGGTGAAGGGGCAGTCCCCATGCCTTCCTTGCCTGCCCTGCAAGCCCCTTGTCCTTCTCCAGTCCCTGGCATGAGGCAGCTGGACAAGCAGGAGCTCTGCAGAGGGCTGAAACCCAGAGCCAAGCTGCATCACCCAACTCAGCACCATTGTCACCACTGGTTTCCAGGGAGATCTGCTCCTTTTTGTTTCCCTTGCTCACCAGCAGCCCTTGCTGAATGAGTTCAGACCACTGAACAGGCAGAAAATCAACCCAGCTGCCACAAGTGAAGCTTTCAGCGGGGATGATTGAGCTGGTTCATGGGGGGCTTGGACCATCCCTTTCAAAATGGGACACTGCCTTGTCCATCCTGCAAAAGCCTAAGAGCTGCTGGCATGAAGGAACCCTCCGTCCCATCCTCCCCAGCTCACACAGATTCTGCAGAGATGAGTCTCTTCTGCCAAGGTGAGCTGGAAACAGCAAACTGATGTGAGCTGGGGTGGGGTAATGGGTGGCCAACAGGAACACTACATGAAATAAAACAAGGGCTGATGTGCCATCTATCACTGAGCCTGACAGCAAGAGGGTGTTAATAAGCCTCAGAATCGGGGTCAACCTAAGCCGGTCATCATTAGATTGGCAGATGTGAAAGACAACTGATGGGAAAAATGACAGAAAGATGGCTCTGCTGTGAGGCAGCCTCCCAACTACAGCACCAGCAGCGTGGGAAACTGGGATGGCGCTCTCTGCTCCCACTGCACATTATTCCCTGCAGTCATGGACCTGGCACACCTGCCATTCCCTGAGCTTTGCACTCCTGGACATTCCCAGTTGACAGCCCTTGCTGCCAGCGGCTCAGCTGTTGACAGAACACATGTAGGGACCATGGGCACCTGCACCTGATCTAAACCAGTCACACACAAAGTCCTGTTGAGCTAGAGTTGAATGAAGTGTCTGTAAAAGACACCCAGAACAGCCTGGCACACCTCAGGGTGAGTGACACTCTTGGGGTCAGCGACAGGCTGGCAGTTTGTCACTGAAGGACAGACCACTGGTGGTGTGGATAGCATGCCTAACATTGGTGCTGATGCCTGTGGGCACATCATTCCAGTTATCTGGGACAACCACTGTGTCTGTTTAGATTTTCAGCCTTTCAGGACATCCCATCCTGTGCAATGCATCATGCAGCCCTATGCTCTGGTCTTCACAGAGTGGACTTGGCATGCTGGATTCTGGGAGAAGCAAGTGCAACCTGTAACTCAAAGGAAAGGCTTAAAATGCTGATGAAATGGAAACTTGAGTGCACTGGAATTTCGCAGAGCCTGTTTATTTAAAATGCCTCTTTGCTTATTTTCAATGCCTCACCTTTGGATCTCCAGAACTAGAAACAGCAAGCTCTGCTCTGCATGTCCCAGTAAAAACTTGCTGCAGTGGTGAAAACATGAGAGAGAAATCTGAACATCTGCCCCTTCTGCCACTGTGCTGACATAGCAGCACTCCCAAGGGGCTCACTAATCTGGAGGCAAATGCCACGAAATATCCTGTTTCAATTGAGTCTCTGCTCAGTTTCATGTGTTTCCCTTTTCCTTGGAGGCACCTGTTGCATCTAGTTGCCCTCCTGGCATCAACTTTGTAGCTGAAGGGGGTCCCAAAGGAAGTGGCAGGGAGGTGCTGAGGGATTAATTCACAGCACGTTGTCCGTGCAGCTGGCAGCTGCCTGTTCAAGCTTTCTTGTGTGCCCTGAAAAGCAGAAGTAAGTGTGCATGGGGACTTGAAGCATTCCAGATGTGACTAGTGCCCACGTCTGTGTCCATGCTCTCCTTCCTGAGACAGGCTTTCTGGCAAGAGGCAGCAAGGCATCAAACCAAAGGATGCAGGTGCTCACTCTAAGCACCAGCCCTCTGCACTCAGCCCACAGGGGTGGCAGAAATGAAATCAAGTGCATCTTTGCTCTCTTCCATAGCAAAGCAAGGTCAGGTATGCAGCTCCCTCACACTACAGGGAAAGGGAGGATGGCTGGATTTATCTTGCCAGACCTTGGCATCTCTGTCCCAGAGATCTGTTTTCTGCACCACATGCTGATGGCTTTAGGGGAATTCACTCTCCCACTTAGGGCTGAGAGCTGCACATACATAACCAGGGACAAGTTTTCAACCCTGTCACAAAGCAGAATCCAACTACATGGAGCTTGACCTATTTTCTGCAAAAGCTGCATGATCACAGATTGATTCAGGGCAGTGGGGGATACTGCTTCACCTGCATGTGGGAGGCACAGCTCATCCTTGAGCTCTGAAGTGTGGGTACATTGAAGGGAACAATGGCATCCTGGAAACCTTCAGCAGCCCGGCCTGAATGTGGTGCAGGCTGCACGTGGCACGCGGCCCAGGGCTCTGGGTCTCCTAATACTTTGGACACTTGGGGATGCATTTTTCTTTTATATTATATGAAAGTGCCCTCCTCTGCACACGTAAGCATGTGTGGTAAATTTCGAACTAAGTCCTGATTTTTTACTTTTTAGATTGAAGTTGCTCAGAACCTTGTTCCTTACATCTGACTTTTCGGTGTAGGTATGTAACATTTATCTGGACCAGTGATTAAGCTCTCCTCTCTTGTGGAGAGGCACATAAGCTTGTATACACACACATGCTGGCACAGGCACAATGAAAAAGCGTTTGCTCCCCCACTGCTCACCTGCCAGCTGGGGTTACTAAACTTTTCCCTTGAAATAAAAATGCTGTGGAATAATAAGTCCCACCTGTTGGCCATTTCTTTTTCTTTTTTTCCAGGTCCTTCTGCTCCTTTCATCATAGCTACATGGAAAAGCCTTGATGTGTTATGGCTGTGTGTGCTGGAGTAAAGGCCACCTCAGCTTTTCCATTATAAACCCCAGTTTTGAGGGGTTTATAAAACTCTGCTGCAAGAAGTTTGCTCCAGGGCTGTTACAAAGCAAAGAAACGGGGCTGGAACCAGGAAGGAGTTTATTTTTTCTCCTCCTTTCTTAATTAAAATTTGGCAAGTGATTGATCCACAATACAGGCTAATCACTTGGGGTAGTAGTTTGAAAAATGCATTAACAAGAGCTGAGATGTTGAAAAGTCGTTAGGGCTTACATGGTGCCAGGAAGGATTGGACTAGTTTGTCTTAAAATTGACTCTTAAAAAAATGGTATGATGTGTGCTATAAATTGGCTAAAGCAAGGAAACTTCTCACAAGGAAGGATTTAGGCACTTCCTGCTGTCCCATGGGTCTAAAAATGGGAAATTTCCAAGAATGTGTTACCAGGGACAGAGAATAAAGAGACAAAGAAACAGAGTGGGCAAAGAAAGTAACATCGAAGCAGGGAGATGACAGGAAGGACCCTAACCAAGAGCCAGCTTCTTGCCAGGAAAGGAACTGAATGCCAAGATCCAATTCTCAACCAAGGCATCAGCCTCCTCTCCCACCCATGCCTCCACACAAGTGTGGAGCTTCTTCTCTGCAGATGCTGATTCCCAGAGAAACAGCTGTCCTCCACTGCCATTGTGGGGTAATGGGGTTAAACCAGCAGGAGAACAACTTCTGTCACCAAACCTCCTCAAAGGGTGGAGCTCACCCCCACAGGCTGCTGGAGGCCAGAGCTGAATAATGCTAATTAATAACCAGAGTGATGAGAACATCATGAAGGCTCAAGTGCAGCATCCATGCAGCTGCTGACTCTGGAGGTCTCTATATGCTGCTGAAGCACTGAGGAATCCCCCAGAAGGGCTGCTCTGTATCTGTACCTGTGCTGTTCTGTACAAAACCACTCCAGCCCACATGGCATACATGGTACTAGAGCCTAGAGAGAGTGGCAAGGCTAAGGATGTAGTAATTACCAAAGATATAAATGTGTCAACTGCAGAGCACAGCATATATCGAAGGATCCCCTGGAAGCATTTTGTGATGAAGAAAGCTTTTTAGAAGTGATTTTTCCCTGCTCTTGTAGCTGTCATTTTCAAATAAGCCCAAGACAGGCAGGCACAAGCCTGAAGTCAGCAAATACACCTGGGAAATGCTGGATCTGGCTTGTACAGGTGATGGGGGAAACTCAGTAAACTGCATTTGTTCAAATAAACCTGTCCTCTTTCAGCCCTTGCACTGACCACCACCAACAACAAACAACAGCCTGACTTAAGTTTCCAGCTCCATTTACCTTGTAAAGAAGGATACCAGGGATTGGGAAATCACACAACTATAGCTCAGAGGGACATCAAGAACTTGCTGACCCATTCCCTGGACAAGATCACCTCAACCTGATTTACTGCTGACAGACACACATCAACCCTGTTCTCACAAACTTCCAAGGATGGAGGCTCCAAACCTCCCCAGCAGATCACTACAGCAGATGGACAATCTCTTCTGCCAGAGAACTCTCCTCAGGAGAAGGAAAATACAAATCTCACCCACTCTTAGCTGTAAGGTCCCCTCTCAGGGGAAGGATGGAGACTGGGCAGACTCTTACAGAGGGAGATTCATCCCCTACGACCCCATGACTTGGGCTGTAGTCCAACAAGCAGCTGAGGATGGACACCCACCATGAGGACTGTCAACATTCAGGGAAAGGAACTCCACCTGCTGCTGCCCAGGCTACGTCTTGCTCCTGCAACACCATTTCCTCTCCTATCTTTGAAGAACCTGCACACGTTTTCAGGGCTTCTAAAAGGGATCACAGGTAAATCACTCCATGATTTTAGTTCTCTTAAGACATCTCCAGGGTCTCTTTCTACAACCCCAGCCTTTGCTTCAGAGATGGAGTCTCCTCTGGTCAATGTTTCAACCCCAGAACTTGCAACCTGTTGATGTGCTGAGCTCCAGTATAATTACACCTAACCTAGAGAGTCCAGCAATCATTTGTAGAGTTAGTGATTAAAAGTCTCTTCCCTGCCCTTTCCAACAGAACAGTTATAATTTGGAATTGAACATCAAGAGCCAAAGTCCAAAAATTTTATTTTCATGAAGTCTAAGCATTTTAAGATCCAATCCTCATCAGTGCCCTAAACACTATCAAGTCAGATGCTCAGATCATTGTACTATTGTATCCTAGAAAATGTTTAAACCTTAGGTCCACAGACACATGTCAGCATCACATTTCACGCTGTCTTCAATACCCTGCAGAGGTTTAGAAGTGGTCCAGGGCACTCTGAGCCTTCAGTTCCAGGGCCTTGTTCAGTACATGATCCTTGCTCTCTCAGGCACACACTCACACTCTAAGTTAATGTTAGATCTTGGCTGGGCATGTAGGCACAGGCACAGAGGAGAAAGGGGACTTTTCACCAGCGTGGATGGCAGATCTCCAGACTGTTCAAAAGGGGCCGGAAGCCTGACACAACCCGCCTGCTCCAACTCCTATTAACTCCAACAAATTGTTTATTGCACAACAGCAGAAAAACGCTGCCCCTCTCCCCCAGCCAAGTCTTTCCATGTGTGCTGCACGCGCAGGCTCCCTCCTCCCAGCCCACTGGGGAGCCAGCTTTATACCCAGGGAAAGGTAACAGCAGCGATTATTACACACACTATCCCACAGCTCCTCGCTTGTTAAAAAAAACAAGAGTCTCTTTTGTGCCCGAAATAAAAGGAGATACCTTAATTAGAACAATGCAGGTTGGTAAGCATTAAACACTGAGCCCAGCTGCTGTATGCCATTAAATTCATAAAAAGGGAGGGGGGAAGGAGGGCAGTCTTAACGAGATTACACACATTGACTTTGATCAAGACACAAAAGCACCAAGGCGTTCCAGGGTTTTTATTGCTGTCTTCAGGCTACATTTTAATGGTTACATTAGAAACATGCGAACACAGGCTGGGAGATTTTTTTGAGATGGGAAAGGGAGTGCAAGCATGCCTTGTGAAAAGGCCTGGTTTAATAAATTGGGGGCTGCAGGGAGAGGCTAGGACTGGGGAACACATGAGTAGTCATTTATTAATTGCTTCCCCTATGCAAGTGCCAAGTCCTAACATGATATCTTGCTGGACTACTCCCATCCCGCCTGCCTGGTCAGCAGAAGAGCCATGTGCAGATCACACACAGCCAGATTCATCACCACCTTTCTCACAGACCTCTGGGGGGAGATGGCTTCCCCTCTGCAAGGGAAATGTTAATCCCTCAGCACCTGGAGTGACTTTCCCTGTTCTCATGAGAGGCTGTGACTGCTGAACATGACAAAAAGGCATCTGACTGAAGTTGCACTAAGTTGCTGCTGAGCCTAAGAACAGCCTGAAATTAGTGCCACAGATTTAGAACATGACTTGAGGCTGGTGGGAAGAGGAGAGGACAAAGACTTCAGAGTAAAGAAAATGAAGAGGAAATTAGTGTTTTATCTTGTGCTCTTAGCACCACTGAAAGACAAGATTACTCCTCACTTAGCAAAAGTGGCAGAGCACATATTCATCCAGACACCTCACAGCAACATACCCACATATGTGTCTTTTATAAGATGCTGCTAAAATGTTTACAAAAGCTTGTATAACGTAAATAGTGACAGGGTGTAGCTGAAGAGCTATAAAATACAGCCCAAGGGATAGCCAAGTTATTGAGTTGCTATTAGTACTCAAGCCCACAGGCACTTCACCATCCTGGTAACTTTTCTTGGACAAGACTTTTAAAGGGCAGGATTTAAAGGAGCACGATCAGCCTAATCGTAATTCCAAGCACACAATGTGTTTTATAAAGTAGAGTAATGCCTTCCAGGAACAAGTTTTTAGGAGTGGCATTCCCTTATATTTTTTGCAACCCAACACTGTATCATCTTGCTAACAGGAGAACTAGAAAGCACAATTGACTATTTTCCACTCCCCAGCCTGAACAAAATGAAAGCCCTGAAAATCAGCTGCAGAGGGGATGTTAAAGGCTGATTAAAGACCACAGTTTTAACACAAGAAAAGAAAACACTACTGGGTCACCTATTCAATGTTCAAGGTAGTTCCCAATCTTGTAAACAGAATGGCATATGCTTGAAAACCACACAGTGCTATTCCAAGTAACCTAAAAAACATAGATTCACATTAAAAAAGCTCCCTTCCATATCCTCTCTCCTGAAGATGATTCCCTTTGCTTCAGGGGAATATTATGTTTCTCAGAAGCTACCCATTCCACGAAATCTCAGTGGATTTGGCCTCCATTCTCACAGCTTTACCTCTCTGCATGGATGCCCCACAGAAAATTACTGAAAGGCAAGGTAGTCCCTGGCACAGAGCTCTTCCCACAGCAGCAGAGGACAAGGCAAAGGGCAAAACAGAGCTTGGGTCACAACGACTCCAACAACCATGTCAAAACTAGAGTGGGGTGTTAAACAGCCAGGCTTGGGAAACCTGCAAGCACAGCAGTCAGATTGTTTAAAATAAAACAAAAAGCACCCTCCCCTGTGGCAATCTAGAATAAAGTATCTGAGAAGAGTGGAAAAAGGCTGTAAGTGAACAAGAAAGCAGACAAGAGCCTCACCAGAGTCCGCAGCCAGCATTCTTCACAGTGCACATGCCAGCACTGAATAGAAGTCAGGGGCATTGTGTAGGAGTCCTGAGGAAAAGAAGCAAACATATTATTTCCATAGCAGTGATCTAGTGATTCTTCACTCCCAACCCCATCACAATGCCTTTCTTTGTGGGTAACACTGTCTAGTATTTTGTTAAAAAAGTTGGTTAAAAGAACCAACTTGTGTAATACATAAGTTGTATTTGTGTAATGTTTGTACAGAAGTGGCAGAAAGTCTCCTTCAATCCCTTTTCTTGGCTTCCCAGAACTCCTGTTGGAAGCCCATAATCCACTCAAGTGATGACCTAGCTCAGAAGAGTTATCACAAAAGCATCTGAAGTTGCTCTGGCCACCTGCCATTATTCTCATCAGAAAGGTCACCAGATCATATGAAAGCCAGTGACAGGGTAAGATCAACCCTTATCACAACTCAGCTCTGCAGGAACAGTGCAATCACATCCCAAGAATGGTGCTGCTATTTCAGCAGACATGCCTTCTCAAGGAGCTATCTTCTATCATTGCTAACAAACCTCTGGAAATCAGCAGCCAGCTGCTGTCCCTTCTATGGGACGAGTGACAAGGGCTGCACTCCCACACTCCCAAACTGTGAGCTGGCTGGGAGACAGAAGCCTGTGCATCAAGCTGAAGTTGCAGAGGGAGCTCTCCACCAAGCAGAATGTTCAGTCCTCAGCAGAACACAAACCCAACAGGAGATGTAGAGCCCTGCAGGCTTGGACCATCAGAGGGAGCTGCTGCCCTTCCTGAGGAAGGCCACAGCATCACCAGAGAGCACGCAGGACACTGGCAACTTTTATATGCTCAGGCAACATCCCTGTTCCCAAATCAGAAAAGGTGAGCTCTGACCACAGATTCTGCTCTCTCCTATGTACCTAAATTTGCACATCCAGGAAAAGGATGCTGGTATTTGGGAGTTTTCTACAGGAAGGCAGAAAGTCTTCTGAAGTTGGGCCTTTCTTGATCCTGATATAGAGTGACAGCTACAAATACCAGTGAAACAACGTAATTCATACAGAAATTTGAGTTATTAAGACCTTAATTTGGAAGGCTAATTGGTGATGAGTTCCCCCAGTCTGCCTGCAAAAGGAGAAAAGCTTCTCCTCTCCTCAGCAAAGATAGCAAGACATTTCTGATTCATTACCAGGAGTGGAGTGCTACTCACCATGCAAATGAGACATTTATAGCGGTCCCCACGGGAAAGCTGCCTTTCTAACTCACGGACACGAGCCTTTAACGCTTCAAATGTTGTCACTGCCGAGTCTTCTGTAATTCTGCAAAAGATGATGAAGAGTGACCATCACTGAGCACACAAGACTGTTAAAGAGTTTGGGGCAAAAAGGATCCCACAATAGGTACTGCACAGGAAATGGCATCGTATTTCAAACTAATACATCCAACTTGGGTTAAAAAAAACTCCTGAAAAGCCCGGTGTGAATTCTTTAAAGTGTCTTTCTAAACACTTCCAAACACATCACAAAAGAACACAACCAGTGCTGGAGTTGCTAGCTTCATACAGAGCAAGACACAGACTTTTAAAGAACAGATATTTTTGTTGGGGTTTTCTGTTTGTTTTCTGCCTTTTTTTTGTCTCTCTTAAGAGATTACTTAGGACCACATGCTTGAGACAAGTTCTGTATGTTGCTTTAAAGTTGCTGATATAACTTTTTGTGGGCAATAGGAGCTGTTCTTCCCCTTAGAGAGTGGAGGCCTTTGCTGGCCATCAGCCTTGTGAAATGCAAAATCAGCTCATTACACAGGATCAACACAATGGCTTATATTAATGAAAGCCCCAGCTTTTTGATTCTAATACTGAAAGAATGGAGAAACCAAAAGCACTGGACACGGTGCCAACAGGGTAGCTATAAAAGCAGCTTTACAATCTCAGCTTTCCCATTTCCTAGAGTCATTTTTGATGGGCAGCATTATCTCTTTTGTCACAGAGGCACTGTGTTGAGGCCAGGCAAGTGTATTTTCATGGTTGTGCAAGGCTGGTGAAAAGAGCAACTTGCCAACCTAAAAGCAAGGGCAGACAGCAATGCTTAGCAAATGAAATACAGGGAGCATTACAGACAAGGATGCATCACTCCAGCATGCTGCAAAATCTGATTTCTACACAGTGTAGCTATAGGGAGGGGGCCTCAGGTATTCCCCAGAAAAGATTTAAGAGAATTGGCAAAAAGGCTCTCACTTTCTTGAATAAAAACAAAGCCAACAATTTTCACGTGTGTCAGTGCATTTCTGGCATCTCCAAGCAGACTCCAGCTCAGAAGAACCTGAAGAGCATCTTGACACCACAAGCTGCATCATCAATCACAAGATAACCCACAGTGGCACCTATGTCTTCTACCTTTTTAGAGGATGATTCATCAACAGGTGGCTAAAGCACAGTCTAGTGGAATTACTACAACCAGTGAAGTGAGCTGCAATCTCAGCACTCGCTGCAGGCAGGCACTCACTCCTTTGTTCATCAGTCACTTGCTGCTAGCGTGCAGGGAGGGACTTGGGGTATCTCCCACAAGCTGATTCTGATGGCTTTTCCCAAGGCTTTGGTAATGGAACTAGTCAAAGAGATCTTGGGTGATTTTCCTAATTATGACACTTCAGAAGGAAGTGAAGCTGCTGGAATGTATATGGTTAACTACCAGTGCTACAAAGCTCCTTCAACTTCACTCCTGCCTTTGTGCTGATGAGACACGCTCTGCATGAGCTGAGATCTTCATCAGAAGGAGATTCATTGCAAGTGACAGCTGCCAGCAAATGGTAACAATTTTAAAACTGCAAAAAAGGTAAAGAAATACAAATGTCCCATGATAGCCTAGTGGGTGAGGACTGTCTGGGGACAGGGACACTGTGGATTCAAGTCTTGGAATACATAAATATTCTTTGGAGCAAGATGAAAGAGTTTCAGTAGGAGACAGTCCTCCCTGCTGTGAAAACACCCACTTGCTCCTGCTCGTTGGTATAAATTATTACCACATCCCAGCTTGAGTTCTCACCCTCAAGAAAGAGTTGCTAGCATTTTCAAAGAAAGTCTAGAAAGGTGTTAGTTTTGTCCAAGGAAGAAACAGATTTATTTATTTATAGCTTGAAGATTATTGTTGGCTGAGAAAATTGTTTCTCTTCCAGTCTGGCCCACCACTGAACTAATGCTGGCTGAATACTGAGGCTAAATTTGACTTCATGGAGTCCATTTCTCCTTCTGCATGCACAAGGGAACTGGAGGTGTAAAGGCAGTGAGTGTGACTCCTGCCCAAAGCAGGTGGCAAGTAGAACTTCAACCCTTGCTAAATTCTCCTTTTACCATCTGTGGAACTGGCTGCTCTCCTCAGATGGGTGCAGCAACTCAGAAAGGAAAAGTTGATTCTTTGAGCAGATACAAACAAATGTCCATTCATCCCCAGTCCCAACCCAGTAACAGTCAAAATTTGAAAAGGAAAAATTTGCCACTGTAACAACTAGAGAAGATAGAAAATGGTTTGTTTATAGAAACCTAAACAGCTGACCCCCATTGGCCAATTTCGGAAAGTCTCTGAGATAATCGCACCTGTCCAGTAATAAACGAATGAATCAGAAAAGGAGGCTGAATAGAGGTATAAGCAATAATGCTCAGAGGCTGCCTGATACAATGGCCAATCAATAGGAGGGCTGTAGATCAGGGTGCTAGTTAGCTGGAAAATTACCACACCGCTGCGTGCGTCACGCTGTAGGGATCCTGGACAATCAATGTGGGAGGTATTGATTTAGTTATTATCACTTCATACGCTCCAGACATTGTTAAATATACATTTATTAACAAGACTGGGGTGCATTGGTAAGAGAGGGAGCTTTAGCCACTGAGATACCTCCCAGCACTGATCAAAGCTTAGCTATGACAGAATTTAAACTCCATGTGCTTCCTGCCAAGCCAGCCCACAGGACAAATCCTGACGCACAGCACAGCGCTGAAGACACAGCTCCTACTTCACATGAGAGATAGGAGTTTTGGCTCTAAGTGAACATTTTGCACTTGAGATTTCAGGAAAACCTCTCGGAGCAGCAGCAACAAGGGATGTGGCAGCCAAGGGTCAACCCAAAGCGAGCGATAATTGCATGGTTACTTCGGAAAAGCTGGAGGAAATGAGGTCAAGGGAAATAGGGAGAACATTAGTAAATAAAGGAAACTGAAACTACCTCCAGGGATGGAATAAAGACGAGAGTCACTTCCCATGTGTCTGCCTCCCGTGGTGGCCAGCGCACTTGGGACACATGCCATTCCATTTAGTGTCATTTTACCGTCAACCTGCCGCTTGTATCCTAAAGATAAGCATCGCTTAGGAGCAACTCTTCCTGCAGCAGCAATCTTGGGAACTCCCTCAGGATTCCCTCTTGTGTGTGCACCTTGTTTGCGCCTGCCTGGACACAGCTGGGAGCAGCCTTGGGCAGAATTTTTACAGGGTAGCGCCAGGGTGGAGCGAGGGTCAGAAAGCCAAGTGCCATGGACAGGGGAAGGCTGTGTACAAGCTTCCCTGCCAAGTGAGGCAGAGGGAATTACGGGGAAGGAATTGGCTCTCTGCTTTGCCTTGACCTCATGCTGGATGCAAGAGGACTCTTAACAATTTTGCGCCTCAGCGCTCTGATTTGACGTGTTTGGATAACGTCATTTATCAGCCTCCAGGGAGACCTGCTGAGCACAGCTGCTGCCAAGAGCTATACCTTGAGCCTCAGCGCTCATGCTTCTCCAGCAGGTGTGAGGGGCCTCCCCAGTACCTGAACTGTCCTCTCTGGCTGAGGATGTATCAAGAGGGCACCTCCATCGTGGAGTAGAGACTGCTGTGACAACACCACACACAGCGAGCCTGAGTGAGAATGCTTATACAAGAGCAAAAACAGGAAGGGAGGGATCCTTGTGGGAGAAGCTGGGTCCTGTACTTCTCCCTGGACTTTGTGGTTAAGTTTTCCACACCTTGGCAGCCACAGCTGAGGATGCTGGGTATCAGGAAGTCTGGGCAGACTGCATGTGATAATTTTCAGTCTTTGCGCCCAATGCACATTTTTCCACTACTCACAGCATTTTCCCTTCAGCACTGAAAATAAGAACACTTTCTTTCTCTGAAAAAATCCTTGCTTTGTTCAGGTACAAGGCCAGAAGAAGTGCACAGAAACACAATGGCAGAGGAAAAAGGACCTATCTGTAGCTTTGAGCAGCAATCGCCTCCTGAGAAATCTCCCCCGGAAAATGGCCACCCCCCTCTTTGCTAAAAAACTTAAACCCAAACACTGGTTATTTGTTAAACATTAGCATGCATGTGATCTTTGTTTCTCCAAATTAAATCGAGCAATTCCTACCCGCTGTCCCAGTGGGCAATCACAAGCAATTCCGTTAATTAAATTATCTCTGATTCTGCAGCTCTGGAATCTCTCAATTGACTAAGTCTGTGCTTTATCATCAACAAAATACTGGACCAAAAAGGAAACAAAAAAATGCTGATGTCAGTGTGATTGGCCTTGGTTAACCCTTCCCAGCTGGTATTTAGGGCTGCTCAAGAAACTGCTGTACTGGAGCAAGCCCAAGAGTGAGAGCCTTGTACCACAAATACCAATAGCAGCTGTTCACTTTTGTTTCCTTTTCACTGTACATAAAAACACAAACACCACACTGTCCCTTGCATCCAGCGTCCTGCCTATTTGGGAGCCACAGAAAGATGCAAACTGTTAGCTGCTGAGCAAGCAGGAAAACACCTCAAAGAAGCCCCTGCAAATACCCCATCCACATCTTATCCAGATCGCATTTGATGTATCCTGCTGTTGAGGAGTCTCCATAAAACATTCCCCTTTGGTTTATTTCAACTGGATATAAATTTTCCTTTCTTCATAAATGGCTACACTGTACACAGCATTCCATAAATTTTTACAATTCCACTGTTTGTATGTACCTTGTAAAAAACACTTAGCACTGATTAAATGCACCACCAATAAAATTTCATGGGCTACTTTTGACACTTGATATTTTGACCTTCTCTCTTCCTCATACATTTATTTTTGCTCTCCTCTGCCTGTAAACACAGACTGTCAGAGAGGAAAATGTACAGTACCACTGACATACCTGAAAGTGATGTATTTATTTTTAAACAAAGCCTTTATCCTCCCTTGTCCAAAGTGGAGAACCCAGCAGAACATACATGCCACCTCCCTGCACCAAGGGCAGAGGTCATGTCACTAGCAGCTTACACATCATAAATATTAGAAACAGACTGGTCGATGCTTTGAAGGCAAAGTCAAGCTAAAGTAAAATTCCAGGAGCAGAGAAATTGCCCCAGGCCATATCCAACCTCAGCTGTAGATGACAATTATCATAACCACTGCTACACTGCAGGAGAGAAAGCCTGGTGCAGTCCTTGCTTTGTGGGGCACAAATCTTCAAGACTCGATAAAACGACCCCAACATCAGTGCACAATCATGCAATTGCCAGCCTTCTCTCATAGCCAATTTACATCTGGGTGAGAGGGCAACTCTTTCAGAGAAGAGACCCTGTTTTATTAGCCTGTAACATGCTGAGCACAGCTCTGTGACACCCAGGAGCACTGCAGAATGGCAGAGCACAGTGACACTGTCTCAGCTCTCACTCATACAATGTCTTACACACTACTCCCCCACTACCTGAGTTTCAAACACTAACTACAAACACACCTATATTTCTTGGGATAAGAACTGCTTTCATTTTCAATCTGATGAAATAATCTGCACCCACTTTCAATTTAGCAAGCATCAGCTGCAGCAAGTATGAGAGCTAAAGATACAGGGAGTTTATTTTGGCAGATGTGGGTGAGCGGCACTGAAGTCAGTGGGAGATTCAGACTGAAAGGACTTTTACACTGACTGGAGTGCAAGAACATAAAGCTGAAAAAGCCCCTTTGCTACTAACAAGCAAAACACTTAAACTGACATATAAGTTTTTAAAAAGAAAAGTGACAGGTGGCTTTAAAAGAAAACAGACACAGCTCAGGCATTTTCAGTATCTTAAGTCTCTGGAAGAAGCCCAGCATCAGGCACTGGTGGCAGATTGACTGTGAATCACCCCACAACATGTGGGCTACCAGACTGGCGCAATGTACTGAGATTTTATTTCACTAGATGAGCTGGTTATAGCAGAAGGGGCTTGCATGCCTTGATGTAGAAAACTGCCCAGCAAAGCTGTTTACAGAAAAGCCATGTCAAATCACACCAAGTGAAGTTTAGACCCTCTAAAGGGTCTGCAACACTGCCAATGCTAAAAGCAAATCTCCTGGCAAGACATCAACGTTTTAGGAGTTGGCTTCCCCTTTATTTAGCTAAAAATCTCATTTATTGGGTTTATTTGTTTTTAGACTAACCTCCTTTAAAAAGAGGCTGACTTATAATCCTGTAAAACGTTGTCACATGTATTGAGGAAATTGGCAAGGATGCTAATTTATTGTCCTCTAGGAAAAAAAAAAGCCCTCTTTCCTTGATTAATGTATGTTTTTGTATTGTAAGATATTAAAGAATGTTGCTTCACCTGTGATTATAGAGAATAGTTTACTCTGGCAAAGTGCCCTGGCTTCTGGTTGCCAAGTTATGAATAATGCAATGTTCCCCATTCTAATTTCTGTGTTCTAAGTTGTGAATTTGGAGCAGGGTGCATGCAAGGGCACACACACACGACTCCGAGGCGCTCTCAGTCACGGGCGCCTCTATTTTATACTTGCTTGCACAACTTGTTAATACTGGCATTTGCTTGCCAAATTCAGAGTTTGCTTCTCACTAATTTCATCTTGATGCAAACCAAAAATGTTGTCTCTTTTTTTCCCCACAGAGGAATTATTTCTCTTACACTTGCATGCACCGTCGCAATACCACTGAGGGGAGCTTACCACTGCAAGAAGGCGTTTTAAGCTGCATTTAGTAGGGACTTGGGTAAAGATTCCCTGAAGAATTTAATGACAGAAGAATTAATTTTGCTTTCACATCTCCCCCGCCTCCATAACACAGAACTCAACAATGTCTTTACAGAAGCAGGAAGTAAATTCAGGCGCTGGCGCTTTCTCTTCCCTTTTTTTGGCCCATGTTTTGCTGGGACACATGTGCCCAGCCCCAATCAAAACAGAGACAGATGGCACCGCTGATCATTCAGAATGGAAGGAGCCTCGGAGTCAGCATGTTTAGATGCATTTGTAGGGCTATGCAGTATCCACTGGCCACTGGGACTGATTTAAAAAGGCGGCGAGTGAAAGTCTGAGCTTGCGCCAAAATTTTAAATGTGCCATTTGAGCAATTATGGTTCGACATGAAATCTGGGAGAAAGAATGCATAGGTCATTCTGATTAGATTTAGAGACTATGTTCCCCGTTCCAAAGAGAAAATAAATGCAATCCCATTGCTTCACTGGAGCAGCTTTGGTGATAAAGAAAAAAGCCATGCTATGGAAAACTGGTTTGCTGCAGCAAGGTTCTGTAGAGGCAGCACAGGCTGAATCAGAAAATGATTCTCTAAACAATGTTCCTAAAGAGAAATAATGACTCATCTAATGTGTTAATATCTCTATTCACTTTTCAAACATATCCTTCTTCCTGGAGACCCCAACTGTATTTCTAACAGATCTGTGAAAGTGCATTGTGGTCTCTATCTTAATACAAGCCAGGGCCACAAAAGACAGGAGGTGGAAATGGAAAATGCAGCTCCTCTCCTTGCTGAGGCACGCGGGCTAAAGGTTCCAGCCTACGGACACTTGCCTCCATCCACAAGTAAACATGTTTGGATTATGACCAAGCTCCATGTATAGCTAGGCAGGTCTATTTTTCTACTGGAAGACTTATGGCAGATGTAACTTGTCATCTTACTGTGGCCTGGAGCTGGTCTGGGATTATTGGTAGCTTTGGCTGGACGATCAGGGCACAAAATTATAAAATAGCCATGAAATGAAAGAGGAATAGCAAATTCCTAGGGCTGAAAGTTGCTCAGGAGGTTGGACATGCAGCTGAGTCTTGCAGCCAGCCTCTGTGAGCAATTAAATAAATGTCTCCTACTCCCATGGCCCCCATCCAAATGCCTGAAATAAACAGGAAATATCTATGCTACTACAGCAGCACTTGGATTCATCTATAGCCTTTTAAGGGCTTTACTGTGGAGGTGATATGCTTTCCAGAACCTCCATTCATGACTGCTGATTGGAGGCACCCAAGGGCAGTGCGATAACACATCCTCCAGACAGCTTCCTACAACTGCTGCTGCCGCCCTAGAACTTTTACACTGCGGCTGTTTCCTTTACAGGGAAAGAAAGGAGCAGAATTAGCATCATTTAAGGTAATCGTGCCTTCAAAAAGAAACACGAGGCTATTAAAGGAGGCCAGGGCACATCAGTATCATATAACCAATTGTGGTCCCAGAGCTAGAAAAGGAAACCAGCAGAGCAGTGGAAGGACAGGTCATGAGCTGGCTATCTGAGGGAAAAGCAGGAATACTTATGCAAATGTGTAGGAAACAACAGCTTTTTGCAGCCAAATCATCAAAAATGAAGAAAAAAGATAATGGAGAAACAGGATGAAGTGCCTGTAGCAGTGGGGTGTAAGGTTAGGAAAAGCACTGACACTGAAGTGAGGACAGAAAATCAACATGGATATTAAACGACTTTAATTATATTACTTGCTATTACTTTGCTTCTGTAAAGGCAGTGCTGGGTTCTGTGTTACAGAGGCAAAGAAGATGTGAAAGCACAATGAATTCTTCTGTCATTGAATTCCTTGGGAAATCTTTACCAAGCTCCAACTAAATGTGACTTAACACTCCTTGTTGCAGCAGTAAGCACCCCTCAGTGATCCTGCAACTGTGCATGCAAGTGTAAGAGAAATAATTACCCACTCTACAGTTGTCCCAGACATGGTTTAATGAGAACTAACAAAACCGGTCCTTTTTAAAGTACTATTTTGTATTTATACTTACTAACTGTAGCCCAAGAAATGCATAAACTACCAAGAGCTGTAATTACAACCATCCTGTTGTCAATACAGCA
The DNA here is from genome assembly GCF_028018845.1 of Melospiza georgiana. Lineage (NCBI taxonomy): Eukaryota > Metazoa > Chordata > Aves > Passeriformes > Passerellidae > Melospiza > Melospiza georgiana. The sequence goes on along the minus strand of NC_080438.1, from coordinate 22,087,588 downwards.
GCTGGCACAGCACAAACACTTACTGAGTCCTGCCACAACAGTTAGTGAGTGCCAAGGAAAGCAGTAGCCCTGTCACCATCAGCAAACAGCCGGCTTGTGCAGCCAGGGCTGCCCTTCAGCAGATGCAGGGGAGAGACAGAAAACTAGCAGAGGATAGGGCACAACATGGTCCCTCTTCTGCTCTTCAAAACAACATTTTCATCCAAACAGGGAGTGCAGCCTACATAAAGATAATTGTTACTTTTCTCTTGAGAGCATCTGGGCGCCACACAAACATTTCCTAAAAAAAAAAATAGTATCACTCCCTGACTCTTAATTCTTGCAGCATAGCTAAGGGATGTGAAAAAAGAGTCACATCTTTAAAGTATTTTCAGAAGGAACATGGCAAGACCCACAATGCTCCATCAGAGACAATGTTAAACAAAACAGGCTAATTTTAGGGACGACTCCTCTGACAAGCTGCTCACACATCTAAGGGCAGAATTCATCTACTAGAAGGCAGTTGTTTGTGTTTTATAAGCTAAAGTTTCTCTTACCTATGGAATAACTCCAATATTTCACAGGGAATCATCATCCATCTAACTGAAGTACCCTCTAACAGACCATCAGCTTCATATCCCCTTTGAAATAGCACAGCTGAGCACTTGCTGGGCCACGATTTATTTTTTACCTTCTAAGACATCTTGGTAACTCTATAGCTCAATAGTGACAGTCGAATTTCACACTGCGATAGCCCCCCATCGATTTTTCATTCCCAGGAAGCAACTCTACAAATTAAAGTTAACAGCATTTCTGAAACTACGAAAAGAAAAAAGAAAAGAAGGGGCAGGCAAAGAGACATAAATTACAAGATGCCTAAACCACACCCCCAATGTAGGATTAAAATTCCATCCTGGGTTTTTCACCAGTTATGCAGGGATGCAGAACCTACTGCCCCTGAAGCCAGAAGACCCCTTGGGTTTGCAGATGCTTCAGCTTTAAAACATCACAGGTTCAACAGAAACAAGTCTCTTCCTATATGAAGATGTCAAAATCTATAGAAAACTGACTCAAGGCATGAAATTAGACCAAGTCTCTGGACAACACCACACTAAACAGAGATACCACCTGCCCCCAGGTCTGAGCTTGTACAGTCACAGGCTGCTTCACTGAGCTTTGTTAATCATTGGCCAGTGAAGAACCGGACACTGATACAAGTTCAGTTTGCACAGTGGTTATAATGTTTGAGACCATTATTGGCACGTGCAACTTCTCTCCAACAGTTAAAAGAGGGAGCAGAATAAAGAAACACAGCCAAGCACTCTGCTCTCCACTGTCACATCCCAGAGGAAGAAGTAATGCCAAAGCCTCACTTCATAAAGAAATGAAGCATCTTTCTCCATACCCTTTCAGCACTAACACCAGTATGCAGTACAAACGCAGTATTACATACTACTGGAATTACTCAAAAGGAGTAAAATCTAATAAAGATAAAAATCTGGACACAAGCAGCACAGCCCAGCAGCTTTCTCAGCCTTTGACAATCCCACACTTCAGTTCAATGTCCGGAATCCTCTCCCAAGTTCATGTGGGCTGTTCTGGTACTGAACTCACCAGCAGCATCATGCTCTTGGCTCAGCAGAGCACAAAGGGTTAGTTCATTTATGACTCAAGCTAATTTTTTAATTCTGTCTTTGCTATGAGATGTTCCTGTCTCCCATCAAAGCCTATAAATGGTGTGACACTGTGGAGAAGGGCTGGGTATCGCTTATCCTATGGTGTGAATTCTCAACAGCTTCTGTTTTCTCTGACATACCAGCTTCAGGTGCTATGAAAGGGCTCCTTCCCTTTCAGGCCTCTGCTAATCCTCTGGCTTCACACTCTGCTCCTGCCTGGATGGGTCTGCCTGGGAGCAGGGTCTCCCCAACACCCCAACAGACACTGCTACCTCCCTGACTGCTCCCACATGCCTGTCTCTGGGCACAAGGACCCCGATCTAAACTTTGCTTAATTTTAACTGATGCTCCTCCTTGAGCTGCTGTGCCAGAGCCCCTCCAGAGCCAACGTTTCCAAACAGCTGGACTGGAAAGTGGTGAGGTGGGAGGGAAGGGGAAGAAAGAAGAGACAGGAGAAATAAAACAAATACAATTGCTTTTTGTCTCTAAAACCCTCTTTTTAACCCAACAAGCGTCTCATCCAATGAAGCATGATAAGCATGAAGTGTTATATAAAGAAGATAATTATAAAGGGATTTAATGCTTGGCAGGGTTGTATTGCAAGGTTCAGAGCAGAGGTAGCACACTCACTTAAACAGCCTTGTGTCCGGGTTTGGTATTATGCGGGCAGCGTGGCTGGGGCCAAGCGGAATCAGAAACAAGATTTGTTTTTAAAAAAAAAAAAAAAGCACAGCCCCCTTCCCAGCGAGGATGGCAGTTTCAGTCCCACCTCCTTCCACTTCTGTCCCATCCCTGATTAATGATGTTGTCTGCCTGATTTATGACCCACCCCAACAGATTAGAGTTTCCCTCTTCAACCTCCCCCCCCTTTCACCCCTCCCAGAAGGCACAGCCACACTCCGTTGGAAATATTAGAGAATTATTAAATAAACATTCATACGTCATGTCTCTTCCCATACTGAGCTCATCGTAGTCAATGCTCAGCGGCCGGGCCCTGTTTGCTTTGGGGCTGACACCAAACAGCTGGAGTGATTCATGGAGAGGCTGGCTACAATGCTCTGTGCCATACATCATGCTCGCAGCGCTCCCTGCCCCGGCGGAGATAAACTGATCAACCACAACGGGCTGGAATGAATTTATGACAACACAAAATTGAGGAAAACAAATGGGAGGTGACCCAGTGGGCCACTAACCCAGACTCTCTCGCTGGCCTGCAATCTAGTCTTGTAGCAGAAAGCAAAATTGAACATTGGCACTCTGAATTAAGATGCTGGCTTTTAACCCCGGGGAACCTCTGTTTCAAAATGGCACCAGACCCTCACAAGGCAGGGAGAAAGACTTTTTTGTGGGGAAGGTGCTTTTTGCAGCTCTCTGTGAGCAGCACTTCTGCTGAGAGTCCAACGTTCAGTGGAGGCCATCAGGGAGGGTGCCTGGGCAATTAGGGACCAGCTGCTCTCTGAGCAAAGCTGCATCTCGAGCTGAGGTAAAGGAGCATTGCACCAGCTGAGCTCTGCCTTGGCAATGGCTGGGGTCTTCAGCAGACAAGCAGGGCTCAGATAGTGTGATGCTCCTTCATCTCTCTTCAAGAGCCTTCAGCACTCCAGTGTCTCTTCCAGACACCTCACATTGGCAAGATTAAAAAAGCCCAGCACTGAGACACCTCACAGTGTTAGGAAGGAGAGCTGGGACAGCACCATGTCTCCCACTACCCCTGGCTGCCACCTGAAATTCAACACTACACAAATGAGATCAACTTGTCCAAGTTACTGATGATCTGGCACAGCAGAAGGAGCAGAGCAAAAAAACACAGACTTACCCCAAACCCCATCTATAGCTGTTCTACATGCAAGAAACTCTCCCACAAAACCCCATGTTTAGATTAATTTAAACCTGCTCAAGTGAAGAAATTCAGCTGCGTGCCAAAAGGAGAACTGCTCAGTGTACTGTATTAATGGATTAAAAACCAAACAAAACTACACTAGTCTCTTTGCCCGGACTTATTTTTGGAAGAGGGGAGGAAGGAACGCCATTCTTATGAGAGAAGGATCAATAGGCAGATCACTGCTAACTCTATTAGCCCCTGCTCTAAACAGAGAGCACAGCTGACACAGGTGCTAAGCCATGTGCTTCTGGACAATTTTAAAAATGCTAATCAGATGCTACACAAGGTTTAACATGCCAATCAATAATGTTCAGATTTAAAGGCAAAACCTGAAGTTACAAACAATGGACTAAAGTGATGCTGCCAAAAACTTCCTGTAAGCACCACCCAAAACAAGAAAAATGAAACCAATTTAGCTCCAGATTAAGAAACAGGAACTAGAGATGAATCAATTTAGCCTGTTGGGCTAGGTCGCCATATATCATGGCTCAGCAGTGGAGTGGGAAGCAGCCAGACAGTGAGAAACCCTTCCCCCTCCTTTTCTGTAGGCTTCTAGCGCTGATCCCTGTTATCAATTAATTTAACAGAACCCCTCTACACAGACAAGCACACAGAGAATTCAGACTCCTTAAATGGCAGGACAGAAACTATTTATCACACATGAATCTCAAAGGAAAGGAGAGAGAGGGAAAAAAAAGGTAGCTAGGAATTCTCCACCTGAAACACTGTCTTGTTTTCTGAACCTTGGTGAAATAAACTACCTTAAACAAAAAGGTCCCTCTGCTACTTTCAAAAATTAACATTATTGGAAAGACTGAACAAGACATTTGAGGAATTTCTTGTAATTTCTTTTAGTCTTTACTGACTTTTAGCAGCACTGAAGCTTTAGCAGGCAAGGTTATTGCAGAGCAAGGTGTGTGTGAATAGACACACACACACGCTTGCTCTCCTCACGTCACAGCAGCGTTAGCGTGGGAGTTGTTTGGAAAGGATTGTGGGACCCTTCAAAAGGTGCAAGCTAAAGCCTCTTTGATCAGATTATTAAAGCTATGTCAATTTTATCACTTGAGCTCAAGTGTTCTGGAAAATGTCAAATCCTTTCAGCTCCTACAGTTTAAAGATTTTCAATAGGAGTGGATCTGGGAGGATGGAGGGCTGCTGCACTGACAGGCAGGAGGCCCAAAGGGAAGGCAAGCAGCAGCTGAGACAGAGGCTGACAGATTAGGGCAGAAGGGATGAGTCCTTGCCACCAAGACAGCATGCAATGGCTGGCTCACTCGAAGGACAAAGCTGGTTCTGCATTGACCTGCAGGCTCCCAGACTCAGTAGTCCCTGGCCAAAGTCTGCTAAGGAGAAGCCATCGAATGGCAGACAGCCAACATTTGGGACCAACTAACAAAAAGGGCTTGTAGAAAGGAAAGAGCTGAGACAGCAAAGCAGTGTTAAAGTTCCCTCTACAGCAGAGAGCTTCCCCAGTTAACTCTCATGGTGAACACATACTCTGCCAGGCTGCCTGAACTGTCAGAGACCCAAAAATGTGCCAGGGATGCAACCTCTTAGGTCAGGACCAGGGAAGAGAACGAACTACATGAAAATGACAACTTTCTGTAAAGTTAGCTTAATGCTACACCACTAGATTTTTCCCCATCCCAAACTATCAGTGGATGTCACCACAAATTGTAATATTTAAAACCCAGCATCACATTATTGCTTTCACTGCATTCAAGTTGTTTGGTCTCTCACTTGATCTTGGGGCAATGTTTTTTATCAGGCAATAATCAACTTAAAACACTAAGGCCCATCCCAGCTAATGCAGTCCACAGTAGCAGAGAACAGCCTGTAGTTTTAGGCTTGGACCATCAAATTTGTCCAAGCAGTAAGTCACCCCAGTAGCACGTGGAATAAGGTTTAGAATAGAGGCTGTTACTCAAATGGGCAGTGCAGATAAATCCATTTATTTTTATTTCAGACTGCAGCACATTCAGTGAGCAGAAAGGGACAGGAAAGGAGATGCCTAGCAGTCCCTCCCCAACTGTATATTAAAACACTGGGACTGAAACTTCTCAATCACTGAAAGGGTTGCAGGTAAAAAACTTCAAAACTGAGACATTATTTCTGTTAGGAACCATGCAAAGGCTCAATATAGATCTTAAGGAAAAAGAAATCCCCTCTGTGAGACTTCTTCCAAGTAACAGTGCTGCTAGGGGAAGATTCTCTTTTGTTGAGAGATGAAAGATGGAAGATAGAGAGAACAAGCATGGATCTATCTATTTACAAAATTTAAAAGAAAGCAATTTGCAGTGGAGAAGCCCTGTGGAAGCCAAATTCCATGTCACTGGGTAGCTGGCCTCAAAGATACCTGGTGGAGAACTCCCCACAAGCCCTCTGTTAACACAGCAGTGATGAGTGCTCCAAGTTCAGGCTTTGTGTTGCAGCACAATTTCCCCCTCTCAGTGGTAAAAGCTTCAAATATGCCTACCTTCAGATTACCACTGCTGCTGGGAGCACCAGATGGGACACTATGGCTCTTTAAAACAAGAAAAAGAGAAGCTACCCACTTCACACTCACTTTTCAATGTCACTGTTCTTACAGGTCTTCTGCATGGTCTCCTGTTTACTGCTTTCACCATTACTCGTTGAGGGCATTTCTGTGGAGGGAAGAACAGAAAAATTAGTAAGAAAACATGAAATCATTCCAATGAGCAAGTCACAGTTTCAGAGGGCCCCAATGAGCCACTTTCATGCCAGCTCTTGGTAAGAGATAGAGAAGTGACTGATGCTAAGTGTCCCTGTCTGGCAGGAAGGGCTGCCCTGGACAGTGTATTTCTATGATTCAGGGCCCAAAATACAACTGCCCTTCACAGCGATCTGACCCCTGCTGATGTACCCATTGTTTAAGCCAGGATTTAATTCAGAAGGGTTGATGCAGCTGCTACATGAAAGTGCTCTTCTGGAAAGGTGGATTTGGAGCAAATCCATCCAGGCCAGACCCTGCTCTCAGCCTCTCCCATTTGCTGAGACCTCACAGACACAAGTAGAGAAATATATACCAGGTAACCAGAATGACAGAACAGTCTGCTCATCATGGCTGCTCCCAGCACAGGAGAGGGTGTGAGACACCAGGTGGAGATGAGAAGATGAACCAGCCCCAGGGTTGTAGGTTCATCACCGTGAATTCAGGTAAAAGGTATGAAGAAAACAGCTCATAGCAAATGTCATCAGGGCTGCCTCCTCATCACCTCCACGGCTGTAGCTACTAAAGCTGATAATACCTACAAGCAAGTGCTTCTACATCACAGAAAATAAATGTGATTGCCTATCCCACAGAAGGAAATGCCTGCGATAGATATCCTATGTTCTCCATTTAACCATCATGCCCTTGGCAAAACTGGTTCTGCTCCCTTCCCCCACTCCCACTGGCAAGTAGTTATATCTTGTAGGTACTTTCAAGGCTGGGAATCAAATGCCCAAAGCATGACAGGAACAGAACAGGGAACAAAATCATTGGGACATGTCTCTTCAGGTCGCTGAGCTTCAGTTTCCTTCCTAAGGGAGCTGCAGCACACTGCCCAGCTCTGGAAATGGATTTGGCATCTACAGCTGGAAAGCGCCAGGTTTTATTATTCTCATATTTCCACTAGGTTGCTGCTTACACTTACAGTGCTGCTGGCATTGAATAAAAACCCCCAGCAGTCAGATGGGTTTAGCACTTCCCCCTTCCTTCTCAATCCAATGAGCTTTCAAGTGCTGTATGCAAAGGTACACATTCACATTAACTCCTTTGCTCTGGAGTCTCAACTACAGGTCATGAAATAGGACAGATCCTAGAGTTTCCACTCCTAAGGTGAAGGCTTCACAGTGGTAGGCTTTTCTTGCCATACAAAGGCCAGCAAGGACAAGATCTACCCAAAAGATAAAAGTCTTTAGTATATCCTCTAAAAGAAGGGAAGAAAAAGCAGTTGGAAAAAACTCAATAATAAATGCACCTGTGTAGTTTAAATATCCAGCAGATGAACACCACTACCACATTGTCAGGCTCTGCTGGCTCGCTCTGTAATACAGCAGTTTGCCTTCCAGTGGTGTGCCATCAAGTCAATGCAAACCCTATCTCACATCACCATCCCACTTAAGGTGGCACTTTTGGGAACTTCCCAGCTGCCATTACTGACAATTAATTGTACTGTTAAGTTCCAAAAATATAGTGTGGTTTTATGTGCATACCTATCTGATGACACTCTGCAAGAGTATCAGTAACTACCTCTCCTAAGTACTGGCAAGCAGAAGACACGGACGATCTACCTGCCCCCCTGCAGTACATAAATTAACAATTTACAATTTCAACACTCACCGTCACTGGCCCATTTAGAAAACTCTGGCGTTATTCGAGTACTTGGTGTGCCACCACTAAAAGAGAAAAGGATAACATGCAAAAGGTTGAATACAAACAATTTTGTTGCTCAGGAAAAGCTATGCCTTCCACCAACCACTCCTCTCTTAATACTTCTATCCATCAGTCTAGGTTTCAAAATGTGAGCAGCTGGCCAGCCAAAAAACACGCTCATGCTTCGTGGCATCAGAGACACTACTGTATTTCTACAGAAACTCAACAGAATTTCAAAGTGCTTTTACAAGCAACATCACCTCTTGTGTTGTAGAGATGGGAAAACAAGCCCAGGAAATGTGCAAGGAAGGACCTTGTAAAAACAGCAAAACAATGTGCTAGGTGCAAGCCACATGAAGGGACTGGATCTCCTGGCCTCAGGCACTCAGGTATCTCACCAAGCCCTAAGTGTCTGTAGCCACTGATAACCAAGAATCCTCCTGCTACCACACCAGACTCCTAGCTGTGAGGGAGCTTCAGCATCTTTGTGGCCCTGCTTTTGGACTAGCATGGTTAGCAAAGTATTGACTGGACCAATGGTTTGGATCCAGTGGCAAATGCCACTTTTCTATGGAGTGAAACCTAATTTTGAAGTAGTGTTTGCGACAGGCTAAGCAGTAAGAAAATTTCATTTCACTGCTCTATCAATCACTTCAGCCTTGACCCCACAAGATCACTCAGTGAAAGAGATAGAGGGGTAATTTAAGTCCTGTTTTATGCAGGGCAGGGGGCTTAGAAAGCAATCCTAGCTCCCTGTTAAGGCTCATTTTATTCGCCTGGAATGCTTCCCTGAGTGCCCTGAATGCTGGCTGCCTACATTCTCCACATATGTATGTGGGCAGAGCACACATCCTGCCCCAACCCACAGCTGAATACAGATGGATCAGTTTGCATGCCCCACAACAATTAATTTGATGCAATGAAGTCACACAAGGGATGCCAGACTCCTACAGTGCCAACCAAGATTCCAACAGCATCACACTGTACTGCTAAGAGCCACATTTGATCATGAAGCAAGATGGTGCATAAAGCCTTAGTCCAGCACAGTTTCCTTATCACCAGAACTCATCCTCTGTCCAGCACTGTTCAGGGCAAAGATGGCACTGGCAGGGCAGTGGGGTGGCTCAGAGAGGTTGAGTGTACAGGAAGGCTTTCCTAAGGCTGCACAGGTAGAAACAGAAACCCATCTGCTGGATTTGTAAGGCTCTTGTTGCAACCCTTGCACTCAAGTGAACAGGGTATTTTCCACAAACTGAGACTCCCCAAAAGTAATGAATGCACTAATTTAAAAAGGCAGAAATGATACTTACTTTAAAACAGCACCTCGGAGCGCTTCCCTTTCTTTGGCTTCACCTGGCTCTTCTCCAGTGCAAGGGATAATGTCTGCCTCTGTGTACCTGAGCACAAAGGGTTAAGGAAGATACAGCCCTGCTGCAGACAGTAGAAAGGCTTTTGAGATGGTTAGGACACTGTCTGGGATATAGAACAAATTAATTCCAACTGGGAACACCTTAAGAAATAGAGGGGTTGATATCCGCAAAGGGGCCTGCTTTAAATTCTGGATTAAAGTTTTGTTTTAGTTGGAGAGAAACAGTAACACGATTCCACAGATTCTTGCAAAAGGAAAACTAGTTCCTGAACCTGTGCAAACTTAACCTGCAGAATTTGTGTTTGAAGTACAGAGTTCTTTTACCAGTGGAGGGCTGGAGCTTCAATCCTAAAGGCTGGTACAGATTTCAATAAAACCTAATTCTACAGCTGCACATTGTCCCTCATCACAGCTAAGGCAGTGTCTGTCTAATGCCCTTGCAGGAATTCTTCCTTGATGCCTATTACAACTGCTGTGGGGCAGAAGTCCGGTCACAGCTCTCCCAGAGCTGTGCCCAAAGAGCCTGCTCCCAGATGGAGAAGTTCTCAAAATCTGCCTTTAATGGTAGTTCCGCCCATGAACTGTGTAATGAAAGAGGAATAAAAAAAAAATCAAATCTCGCAGAGTGGAAGGTGAATAGTGCTTACTGCACAAACCCCTTGAAAACAAAAGGGTGTCTTGTGGAGAATAAACTCAATTCCTACCCTTGAAGCAGGAAAAGCTATCCATATAGAACAACCTAGATGTAGGCAACAGATTGTTTATGAAACAGAGAAACTCTAACTGATCCCTTGCCATGTCTCCTACAGACTTCAACCAGGTCTAGAGTAGTGCTGCATCAACAGCAGGATCTCAAAGGGAGCAATGGGGAACCTCTCCTAGTTCAAATAACATGGTAACTGGAGAAGGCTGTGTCATTTCAGTAGGGCTGGACAAAGATTATCCCCAATTTCCTGGGGCAGGAGCACCTCTGGGTCCCCTCTCAGTAAGAGCCTTTCAAAAACGATACTGTGGTTTCCCGTACTCGAGTGTGTCGTCTCCATCCACATCCAGGTCAGCGTCGCTGTCCGGATTCTCCTTCCCGCTGCACATGATAAACCCAGACCCTGAAAGAGAATAAAACACATGGATGAGCATTTGAATTGGAAATGAAGTGCACCAGATCTCCCCAAAAAGGTGCTACAGCACCAGTTTGCAGGTTGTCCTTTACTAACAGCCTCATAAAAGATGCCCTCTCCAAAGACAGCACAAGAACACTCACCAAAATGCTCTAACTTCCTAGATTTTATGCTCTAAATGCCCCCAACATTGAAAATGGAACATTCTCGACTTTTAGCTCTCCACATGAATTTTTTTAGAATTGGAGTCACTGTAAAGGTCTCTCTCAAAGGCAGAAAAAGCAATGAAACTTAACAGGAAAGACTTATTTTTCACAGAAGTAGTTAATGCAAAATCCACACTACTAGCAGGTAAGAGAAGGCCACAAGGATGTTCTGAATTACTTCTTAATTCAGATGCAGAGAGCAGGCAGAGGCTAAAATACAATTAGAAACAGCTCTTCAATTTTGAAATACATTTAGTCATGGCTTAGATTTTTAAAATTTAAAACATTTAAGAATAGCAAACCTGCTCCCACAAGAGGGGAAAAAAATCAGACTTTTCTCATTAACAGCTCCTCACACGCACTTACATGAGCAAATTGCAATGCAACTCATCAAGAGTTCTGCTCTTCCAGCACAGGGGTGTCAGGCACACATCCAGTCCCAACTCCATCAGGAAGTAACCACTTACAGTTCCACCTGAGGCTGACTGTGCATCAATTCCCAGTTTCCAACAATTTCTACATTTACTTTGGTCCCAAGCATTTTGTAAACTGTAACCAGGCTTCTTTTAATTTAATCTGCACAAACACCTACAAAGATGAATCTTCATATGGTATTTTCTGCCTAGGGTTTATTAATAGAAGAGAAACTATAGAAGGCATATTTACTCTTTATGAGAGCTAACACTGAATATGCTCTGTCCTGTTGACTGGATATTAAGCAAAGACCTGCTGAACTCTAAGGTGCTTGCTGCTAGGTCCCCATTTGTGTTCAATTTTGCAGCAGATCTAAGCTGTTTGGGTACATTAGCTGTGCAGATAGAAATGTACTCACTGCAGCTGCCTCCAGTATGTTCCTTCACTAAACACCCCTGTCCAGACAGCAGAGCTGGACACCTGGCTCAGGCAGAGGTGGAGCCTGAAGCACCTGGCACATCCGAGGCTGGTGACCTAAGTCTGTGGTAGACCAGGGAACATATCCCAACTGCAAAGATTGAAAGGGTAAGGTAGGTATTGCCTTGGCCTTGCACCAGTGGCCCAAAAGGGCTATGGTCCTGTACTGCAATTATGGTTCTATAATAATGTTAGCCTGTATTCTGCATTTAGAAGCACTGAGTATTATATGCATGTCTGAAGAATGAGGACATTCCAAAGCTTTAGGAAATCTTTTTCAGGAATTCAGATGTCTGAGTCTGTTCACCCCACTAGGCTCTCACCAGCACACTTAACATAAGCCCAGAAGGGTGAACTGTATTTCTAATGGTCTGCATCTGTGCAGACAACAGGGCAAAGCAAAGGTCTCATTTCCAAGGATACCATGCAGACACAGCTCTTTACTGTCGCTCTCCAGGAACGGACGCTCTCACTGATTCATTAAGCCCCCAATAAAATTTGTTTATATGGATTTGATATTTCTCTACTCTGAATATCAAGAAGGTCCTTAACGAGTGACAACTGTAGCATGACAATGATTTTAAGACTAACCTTTCCCTAGAAGCATAAACTACCTTTTACCTCAAAGTAATTGCCAGCCTTAATTTTTAGCAGAGGTAACACAACCAGCACCAAGCATGCAGCACCCATGTCTGTGCCAGGTACTGTGGGAGCCCTGCCTGTAGGTCAGCCCCATGGTGTCACTGGGGCAGCCCTTTTCCAGCAGACCCCTTTCAGAATGTTTCACATACTGGCTGAACACTGCCAGCCAACACAAGCTGCCTCCTCTTGCTGCAATGGCTCCTCTAGTAAATCTTGCCTCATTCAGTTCATCACAATGTTTGGGAGAAGATTTAGAGGGGTAAGAGAGACCTGTCAAAGAAGCTGCATAGTCTTTCAAAGCTGCTTTAAAAGTCAAGAGTGGGCGATGGGGTGGTAATTTATAGGCATGGCATTTAACCTGCAGTAACACCATCCCCTGCACCTGGCATTACTTTAGCCCATCACTTCTCAAAGGCCATAAACTTTGGACACACAGGTCTTCATTTTTCTTGTAGCTGTGGGAGACACAAATCATGCAAAGCTGGAGCTGTGACTTGGCCAGTCCCAGGGGGTGATCTGAACATTAGCCAGACAATGAATACTTGGAGCAAGTGCCTTGGTGGGGGGGAAGGTGGCCAAATGAGTGAACATAAGTGGGACCACCCCCCTTGTTACTGTCTCTGCAAGGATGCCAAGCACACAGCAGACATGCACCTTTCCATCAATTTTGTTTCCAAGTGACTCAAGCCAAATGGTGGTTTATGGCCAGAGCTTAAGATGAGAAGATCTGCTTACTACAATACAGTTTACAAATATTAAGGCACCTTGTCTTCAGAATCCTTGTGTCCTTGCTCTCAAGACCTTTGTATTTAAGAAAATCCCTTTTAAGTCTGGAAAGAAAATATTCCATAGCTTTGGCTGAATCTAGCTCTATTGCCTAGCTGCACTGCCAGCAGACTACTATGCTTCCTGAACAGGGTGTGTACAAGGGGAGAGTTTGGATAGTATGTGTTCTGATGGCAAACACACACTGGGATGATCTGAGAGAGCCCTTCAGTCAGAGAGTGCACAGCAGAGAAGTTCATAGGTTAAAATGAGGGACAGGGGAAAGGTAAATTTTCTTTTCTGATCAAACAAGAACTCCCAGACTGACACCTAAAGGAGGTGCAATCAGGTGATCCAACTCTCAGTTTTTCACTTAATATGTTTTTTTTTTAATGTGACCAAGTGCAGTCTATTGCAACATGGTGAAAACCAATGACTTAGAAACTGTATGGTAAACAGAGTAACCTCTATGAATCCAAAAAATATTCTGAATATAAGTTGTGCTATCAGTTTTAGGACTTCAGAAGCTGCTTTAAATAAAAAGGAAAAACAAAAGCCACAAAACATGCTTCTGATGCGAATCAAAATATCCATAAATCCCAATACTGCTCCTGCACACAACAAAATACTAAAAAATGGGACGCAAAGCTTGGCCCTGCATCACCTGGGGAATGAAGGGCTTGCAACCAGCATCCTATAATACCTTTTGATTCTGCAGCAGGGATGGATTTTGAGGCCTGCTCCAGTGGGATCAGGTTTGGTGCCACAATTTCAACCTGACCCTCCTTGTCTAACTTCCTGGGGTTGCTTCCATGCACAAAGCCAGTGAAAACACCCACGCAGCTGTTCAAATATTTGACGTCTGAACTGCTTGACATTATTCATTCATCTCAGGCTCATTCAAACCAGATTTCTGGACAAGTGCAGTTATAAATGGATTAAGAAGACCACTAAATGCAAGGAAGGTCCAAAAGGATCACACCTGCTTCTCACTAACTCAGCCCAAATGTAAAGAGGGCTCACAACTTCCAGCTCCTGCTGGTGGTGTAAACTGCCATCCAGGAGAAAGGAAAATGTGAAATGGAGTGCAGAGGACAAGAGCTTCCACAGGACCCCCTACCAGCTCCACTGGGGTGATTTGCAATTCAATAGTGTGCACTGAGAACAGGGAATGGTTCCTCCAGCAAGGCTCTGCTTCTGAAGGTCACACAGTAATTCACAGCCATCAGCAACACGGCCTAGAGTAGAGACCTCTAAAGCCAGTGTGTTATCCAGAGGTCAATGCTCGGGACCAGAACTTTATTCCCACGTGTTAACAAAGTGAAACCCCACAACTGAATGTTAACTTGTGAGCTTGACCCAGGAATTCATAAGAGATGTGATCTCTTATTCACAGAATCACAGAAGCAGCTTTGACTCTTAGGAGTCACCCAAGGCCTGAGGAATGTAATTCCACATGTGAATTTGAAAATGCTGCTTTTAGATGAAAAAAGAATAAATCCAGTGCAGGCTCTTCCACACTTTTCTTGTCCCTTGTTGAGAATTTTTTGCTCTTGCTGTGCATTTGGTAGGAGGCAACCCCTTGTCATATGCTGCCAGCCCCAATACAATTAGCCTCCTGATGCTAAAGCAGCACAATTCTCTGACAGTCTTAATCCCAGCTGCCTCCTTAAGGACCAGACAAACAGGAGTCAACAGGCAGGTCAGACGCTGAGGCCATTAAGCAGAGAAAAAACAAAGTTACAGCTCTGTCTCCAATCCCCATTGCTCTTGTAGCCAGGTGCTCTGACAAGCAATTCCAGCACTGGTATTGAGTGGCACCTCTATAAACCCTGTGACAGTTTGGGAGACAAACTCGCCCATCAATCAGAATGTACCTATCAACATCACTTACCTAGCACTGTGTACACAGCTTTCTTTGCTTGGGCTGGTCTCAGAGCAGTCTGCCTGAGCACCAATTCTTGTTACTTTCTGAAAAATTTAGGTACTCTACACAAGCAACAGTGTTTCTGAAATACTGACTCAGAGGTCAGAAAAGCAGGAAAAATTCGATGCATTGTAACTGCTGCCAACTTCAAGCACTGGCAGGCTCCAGGAATCAGCTGAGCTTGAAGTTAAAAACACTTCCCATTCTTTCCATGTACCTATTAATAATGTCTGTAGATAAATCTCACCAGAAATCCTTTCCTTCCCCTTCTTAGGGGAAGCAAATAAAATAAAAGCACTTTTCTTTCACTCAAGTTGTCCCCTATGCCCAAGCATCCTCTCTGACCTCTGCACTGCTTCTCAAATCTCACTTCCTTTATGCATTCCCCCTGATGAGTGGTCACCTGATCAACTCTCCAGTGAATGGTGGCCCAGGTTAAGATCAAGAGTTATTAACATGATATGTAAGCAGATTCACAGGACAGATAAAAGGACTTCACATTCAAGTACCTCCTTTTCTCCATCACACTCAGTAGCAGATGGTCCAAGTGACAACATATGCTGCTTCAGGTGCTGACAGCACTGCTCCTGCACAGGCACGAACGAGCTCACAGGGACACTGGCAGTCTTAGGGGCAGAGTGGTAAAACAACCAGACCACTGCAGACCCAAACAACCCCAGCCTGATTCCCTGAGCACAGGCAGGAAAACACAGACCTACTGTGCCCCCCTCTGCTCCTCAACTCCCACCTAGGCAGATCACTTTTGGTGACCAGCTGTTCTGTATACACTTAATTATATGTTTATATTTCATTATCACTCCAAAGCAAGCCAGGGAAGAAAACTAAGATGTCAGTATTAAACTAAGATGTCAGTATTATTATTTGTACCACCATTGTCAATGCAGCTATGAGATACTGCTCATGCAGAGGATCAAACTCATCTGGACAACTAATATTTCTCCAGTGTGGCCCCAAGGAATGGGAGAGAGAGTGAATGGAGTGAATGTGTGTGTGTGTGTGTGTGTGAGAGAGAGAGAGAGAGAGAGAGAGAGAGAGAGTGTAAAAATCTATACTGGAAATATTCTAGAAATCCCAAATTTTGCGTGAATTCCATAAATGGGTCTAAATTCAAATCCATCTTAGAGGCCTAGAGCTCTACTGGGGCCTATTTTGGCTGGGAAGAGGCATTCATTCTGTTTGCAGGTAGCATACATGTGGCTCAGGAAAGAAGAAAAGCCTCCCATAAATCTCCAGAACTGCAGCCTTTGCTAATTACACTCCTTGCAGTGACCCCTTCTGCACAACCTCCCTTTCCAGCACGTTCACTCTATTTTCTTGTTGAAATGGCACTCGTTGCCTTCTTGGAGAGTAAAAACAAGGAAGGCAATAAAAGCAGTTTATGCAGACTCACGGCCAGGCCTCACATACTTCCAAGAATGGCTCTAAACTGGGTTTATTCCGTGATCTGCTGAAGTATCCCAAACTAATACTAAGAGGACAGGGTGGCATAGATGCCATTTTATTGTAAGAGACAACTGGGAAGACAGAGAAAGCCACTAAAAAGTCTTGAAAACGAGAGGAAAGCAAAGATGAGACCATGTTGAACACAGGTCTTTCTACAGATCCATAATGCCTCCCCAGCCTTAGTTTTCAACAGTGAAATTGTTCCCCCATGTTTTCCTAGCATCACCAGGGATAGAATAGTTCTGGTGATGTTCCCAGCCTGTTGCAGAAAAAACCCGACATTTAGAAGCCAAGAAAAGCTGCTTGCAAAACAAGAGTTTTGTTTCTCAGGAGCCAGATCCATTTAAAGCTAAATTTACCTGGAAAACTGACACCCAACTGTGTTGTTACAGCACACACCTGAAACAGCAGATGCATCCATCTGATGCTGTCTATTAGCTCCCACAGGGGCACAAATGGGCTGTCAGAGCCCTGACTGCTTACCAGCGTGGATGCTTACAGGGATCTTTGCTAACAGATCACAGAAACAGCTGCCTTTAAGGAAAGGGGCCATATAATTTTATGACCATTACCATAATTTTGCAGCAGCATGCTGAACAAAGGGCAGGCAAGCACTGCTGTACAGGGTAAGAGCTGGCTGCTGCAAGGCTCAGGAAGAGGCTTCCCCACCCTTTGCAGCATTGAGGAATATTCCAGAGATGTCTTTTGTGCCTCCTGTAACTCATCAGGTACAGACTATGGCTGCAGAGGGGAAAACACATTCGGACCGGACCAAAGGTCTGATCGGGTTTAACAATTCATGGCTGCCTCCCAGAGCCTCATGCTGATGTGATACAGGAAGGTGAGAACAGCCTCATGTCTGTCTCAAAGGCTGCTCTTCAAAACCTGGAGCTGAACTACAAAAGCAGCAGCAACAGCCATGGTCTCTGCAGCTACAGCTCGTTTTCCACAGTTAGGGAAAGGTGGATCTGAAAGGTTTTGTTCCCCTGGGGAGAGGGTGGAAACAAACAAAAAAAGAAGAGGGAGAATTAAAGTAATCTTGAATCGCTAAGCAGATTCACATCACTGGATCAATAAGCACCACTGACAGGGATCACAGGAATGTCGCAACTTTGCCAATAATAAAGCAGCACAGCAGAGCTCGGAGGATGACTTTTCTAAGGCAGCCGAGCATGAAGCTGCAAGGCTGGTGAACAGCTGAATGTGACACCCTGGCTTACAGCAGGCTGCTGCCAGTGGTGGGGCTCAATGCAGTTTGCTTTAAATAATGATGAGCACAGAGATTGTATTCATGGGGAAAAGGCAACCAAGGACTGGAAAAACCAAAGGCTAAATTTCATAGGCCAAACACATGTGCTTTTCCTCCCAAACTAATTCTTTTCTAGGCTGGAAAGAAGAAAGAAAAATCAGTGCTAATTTAATCAATTGATCAGTCTATTGATTGCAAAACTGGAGCTGCTAGTTAGCCATGTGCTGTAATGCCCTCAACTCTGAAACCACAAAACAACCATTGATTTCTTCACTTCCAGCTCCAAAACAAGAAATAAAACCGGGCTTTCATGGAAAAACAACTTCCTTGTCCAGGGAGAAGACGCAAGCAAAGAAGAGAGGCCAGGAAACAGGGACAGCCGCATCTTGCGAGGTTCAAACTGAAATTAGTTACAGATGCAGTCACAGTGTCTTGTGTAAACTCTATCGATTGGGTGGCTGACAGTCTTGGGAGCCTCCATAGTAGGACAATCAATCCGGCTGCAGTGTCACCTGCCACTTTGCTGAACAGTTGACAATGCAATTATCCAGTGTGGAGGCAGGGAGTTGGCGTGTGTCAAACGCAGTTAGGCACTTTCCGGGCACCACTCGATAATGCGCTGCACCGCCGCGCGCAGGAGGCGACACACGGAGACAGGAGCTGCTCAGAGCCACCGAGACCTGTGCTCCCTCCTTCCTTCAGGAACATCTCACTGCCCCCGACTTAACAACTGTATTCTAAAATGCTATTAAAATCACGTCAATCAACTATTGTGTGCTTAAAGCTCAAGCTTGACCTGAGTGTCCAAGAAGTAGGTTGCAGCTCTAGCAAAAACTGCACATCCTCGAGGGAAAAAAATTAAAAATTTATCAGATTACTATCTTAAAGCCTATGATTTTCAAAACAGACCAGTAGAAAACTGGATTGCAGAGCAACTAATGTCTGAGATCTACAAAACCTGAAGTTTAAAGGAACTGTCAACTGAAACTCAGTCTGCTTCAAAAAAGGAGTAGTTTCAGGTGCTCTACCTACTCCTTTACTCCCCCTACTAATTTTCATGGTGTTACAACTGCATTTTCTGTTTTCTTTTTTCTCCCTTCCTTTCTCTAGGAAGGGGTTAACAGACATCCCTTTTCATGCTCCAACTACAATATGTAATACTGGAAAAGGGAAAGAATTCCACTTCTTCCTGCAGAAAATCTTTTCCTAGTTAGAATGGCTATTGGTGTTACATAAATCGACCACCAAGGTTTACTTGATTGTGCTCCTTTCAGCTAATGCATTCTAGCAGTTGGAACATAAAAATTAATTATTTTATTTTTGTATGCATTCAAGTTAACAAAAATGTACAATCAGCAATGAGAAATTTTAATGGCTATCTTCACCAATTTCTTTTTTTCCGGTTAAAATTATTTTTACTTTGCTAAGTCCCATTGATTACTTTGTGTTCCAAAATGAAGGAAATGGTGTTCCTTGAAGAATTATGTGAACTTCAAACACACATGACACTGGACATCAGTTACATAGCAGGTCATGCTGGCTTTTGTACATAAGGTGAGAGGTTTTTTCCTTCTTAAATCACATACTATTCTAATCTGTTTTTCTGGCTCACTAGAGCCAATTTATGATATTAATATACAGGACAATACTTAACAGATATTAATTAACCACAGAATCCTTCAAATTCTATATGCAGACACAAACTACAGAGAAAGAATCAGGTGCAGCCCATGTGATTACTGTATCTAGCACTATGCACACAGACTTTGTTAGCATTTTTAGGTCAACTATTACTTTATGGGCAAGTACTTGCTCTCAAAGGAGAGAGGTGCAAACGTTAAGAAGTGCTTGGGATACTCCATCAGACAAATCCAAATTACTGCACTGCTGCAATGGAGGGATTACCAGGATTACACAAGGGCTGAGGTAAGGGACACAGGTGCTCTGGGGCTCAGCAGCCCTCTATAAGGGGCATAAGGCACAGACTAAGCACTTGAGAAACATGGAATTTATACATCTTGCCCACTTGGAAGCTTACAAATGGTTGAAGTGCCCAGCAGAAGGTAGCAACCTGAACATAGGAATGCTAAAATTCAAGGGCTGAGAGGCCCAGAAAGATGCTCAGATGTACAGACAAATTCAACTTAGCGAGAGATGCTGACACTGGAAACATGGCAGAGAAATGCACAGAGTTGAGCTCTTGCTAAATGGGAGGAAGATTAAGAATTTCAGCATAGATTCCTTGTACTCTTAACACAGACTGCTCTTGCACCCAAGCTGAAGTTTGCTTTAGCTTACCAGGATAAAAGGAATGCATTCTGGCTCATCTACACAGCAGCAGCAATGATGATTCTAGTTACTAGACCACTCATTCAAAAGGCCTAAATATGCCAGTGACATCTCCCATTTCCCACACAGCCTCTTAAGACACACATTTACTGTTCAGCTCAAATGCTTTTGCTGCATTTGAATAGATCAGGTTATACCCTCTTACCAGTATAACCTTAAATGCAGCCTGAATCTCCTGACATGCAAAAAAACGAAGTCTCCGTGCCTCTTGAAGCTTCTCTGCATGTCTCATTATATTTTATCTGAAAAAGAGGACACAGCTGGCTACTAGGTGAGACTCCAGAGCAAGACTTTAAAGGTTTGTCGCCACTGCTACTATCTTTCTAACACTAGAGAAGATGCTTCTCCATGCTTCAGTTTCCACATACTTGTCAAATACAGATTTTTGTTGTAGAGTTCCATTTTCATGAAATTGCACAGAGAAGCACAAGTGAATTTTCCCCCTCTATTTGGAGCTTCCTGCCAGGCAGTTACCAGATCCAAGAAGTCACTGTAATCACAAAAACCTGTTGTTGAGGTAGGAGAACTAAAAAGTATCTATTTAGATTCTTAGGCCAGGACCTCACACATTAAAGAATGATTCTAATGCTCCATGGATTTAGAAGAAGAACAAGCTGGAGGAGAATACAGATACTGCCCCAATGCTCTTTCTGGGACAACTAACCCACACTGGACAAAGGCTGCCTCTACAACATTTGCTGCTCAAACTGAAGCATATCTTGATTCTGTGTTGACAGAAAGCTGGCAGTGCGAGGACTTCAGTCATTTGCTACAAACTTTTAAGCATTTTAATACAGTCCTACTTTCCAGGCAGCTGCCCTAATTGTACACGACATGAGATCCAATGCAAATGGACCCCCAAGGATAACTGTAGTTTGTTACAGCTTATAAAGGCTTTACCAAGTCCCTCTATGCATACACTTAGTTGTGCTGTTCTTTTCCCTTGGTAAGACATGAGCAAATAGAGCCAAGAGCTTGGGAGAAGGGTTGCATGGAGAAATAAAAAGAAATACCAGAAAAATAAAGACAAACTTCAGAGTTAAGTAATCCCTGTGTGTTTTTCCTTCTTCAAGAGTATCACAATCTATCAGACAGATCCTTGTCATGTTGATCTTTCTTAGAAAGTATCCTTCCCTGAAAATGCCCTGCTTGCCATTTTAACATTTTTAAAGTCTTTCTCTCTTTTGTGTTATTTTTGATGCAACTGATCTGCCGAAGCAAAAGAAACTGAGAAGAGCAGTGGTGACTCGCTTGCTACTGCACCTAGAGGAAGGCTTTTTGGTGGGGGAGCTGGAGGGGAGAAGAGGAGGACAGGGCGGGTGGAGAGAACTTAGCTACAATTCTTCAATTCTTTCATATCTAAAGAGGACAGCAATCTCTGTTCTATCAGACCGCACGGTTCGTGCTTTAAATGGTACTTGCTGCCAGCTTGCTTTCCCTGTCTCTCTCCCTTTGAAGCAGACTGGACAGCTTCCTCAAGCTGGCGTTATCACTCCCTCTAACCACTCTTGGCAGGCAATCTAATTCCCCCTGAAAAGGTCACCGCCATTTTAACTGCCTTTCAATCACATTAAGCACGCTGCCGCTCGTGCTCAGAGCACTGCGCCCGCAGCTCTCCTGACTGAGGTGCGATCGATAAACTGACATCCCGCCCAACACCCAGCTCCCCAGCCGCCCAGCCCTGCTCTGCTCCATCCCCTCTCCCGGGCAAGCTGCTTCCCAGAGTGGACAGAAAGGGACCAAGTGACAAAACCCTCTCCTCAAATCTGAGGCAGCAGAAGGGAACCGCTAACCTGGCATTTACTAATCTTTGTCCCATCTGTTAAGAAACAGAAGGGTGCAAGCATCCCCCACTCCCCCGCCTTCCCTAGACCTACAGAGGCAGCAACTTCACAGGACAGTTTGCTTAGGCACCAGTCCAGACACCTTTGAAGCTGTGTTACAAAGAACAAGCCTCCCTCAAGCTTCCCTCAATGCAATCATTACCGTTATCTCTCCCCCCGAGCTGCTTTTTTTTTTGCAGTTACGAGTTATGTGTTCCACCCATCGATCCCTGTGTAAGACACTGTTTTAAGTCCTCTTGCCTTTTGACTGTGCTAAGCCGTTTAAGAGATGACAGCAGCTTCTATCAGTGTGAAGCTGATGTGATTCTTTTCAGATAAAGCACTTTTTTTCCACTTCCCCCCCTCCCTTCCCTTCTTTCAAGTAAGAAACATACACACAAAAAGAGACACTGAATCTTTCAAAGGAAAAAAAAGCCTTTTGAACTTCCCTCAGGAATTCTTTAAAGGGATAACCTTACAGTGTAAACACTGAGGGTAACGTGCATCCATTCTGGACTGGAATAGAAGAATTGCTACAAATATGTTGAGCATTAAAAAAACCCCAAAAACCCCACATCAGAGATGAAGCCACTTGACGCTTTCACTTGCGAAGCCTTGTTGGCATCCAAAACACAGAAACTCATTAAAGGTGGCATGAAATAATCCCGTGCAACAAAGAGCTTCAGAGAGCGATGATTCAGAGACATGGGGAGAGATAGTTACTGAATGTTCAGGTATTTCCAGAGAAATTTTACTCTTGTGACATTGTACTGAGGCAGGGGAATATCTGATTATTTTATCAGTACAGTTTTACATTTTGAAGTACACACTTGATTGATTTAAATAGAGTTTGGTAATTCATGCTGGTATTATTCTGCACCTACCTCCAAGGAGAACCACAAATTCTCCTACAAACCGCTGCTTCAAGCAGCACCTCTGCTGAAACAAAGTGGCTCCAAACCCTATATAATTGCCAATAATCTTAATTTACACCTTACCTCTTTCCAGCTTTGCAAAGCAAACTGAATGACAGCAAATTTTAAGAAGCCAAGAGGACAGCTGGAAGTACTAAATATTTCCTGACTGAAATCCTTCAGCAAACCCAACAGCTTCAGAGACAACACACTGATCCCTGCACTTCTTAGGTCATATTCCTATGTGCTGCCACAGCCTGTTCTTTCTACCTGCTGCCTCAGGTATGCCAAGCTGTGGCAGCCAAGAAGGTGTGCTATGGCTCTGCCACACTAGACCTGACTGGGGGCTGGCAGCTGTAATAAACAGAGAAGACAAATAATTTCCAGCTTCTAAGACAGCTTCTCAGGTCAGAAGAGCAAGATTTTCCTGCAAGTGCTTTGGAAGCAGGAAAGTGTTATCCTAGGAACTTTACAAGTGAGAGTTTCAGCTTGTGATTGCTCCTATATTTTAGACCACCTTCCAGAAAACCCAAACAGGGCTGCTCATTTCCCTGAGGCTTCTGTTTTTAGGAAGAAAAACCCTAAGGTCTCTCAACCTTACTCCAACTGATAATCTGTCAGCATTTCCTATATAATTGGCAAAGAATTTTCCTCATGTGGAGAGTGATATGAACCTTGTCCCCTAACCAAAAATGATAAAAAAGTCCGGATCTGTGTTGAGACACTGCTGTAATGCTGCCCAATGGACTTATGTGCAACACACAGTGGCCACAGTGTCCTGCTCCCCCTTCACCCAGCTGTGACATCTCCTCAAAGCAACACACCATTAAAACTGAAATTAATGAGACACATGGCCATCTATTTTCCCCTCCGGTTTTATGTATTTCCCCATGTCATCTCTTTAGACATTGGTGACATCCCTGTAGCCTGGTAAAGGCTGTCTGGCATTATAAAAGACATTTGATTTCCACATCACTGCTACTTCTCAGCAAAGGGAACAGAGCCAAATGCAAAGCCTCAGGTGACAGGGGTTAACGAGGGCCTTGCCAACTCCAGACAAAGCAGTTTTAAGCATTAGAAAGCATCTACAAAACGTTGTGCTGTGCTTCAGGGCTGTAAATTAAGAATTCTGTCTGGCAAGAGCCAACACTGGCAGCAAAAGAAGAAAGACAGTCACCTTAAGGTTACCTGAGAGTGCACATAGCAGTCCTGAGTGATGGAGACCCATGAATGCAGCAGTCAGAGACAACAATAGGAGAGCCACAAAAGAGAGCGTGAAAAAGTGTAACTTAATTAAAAATAAATGCAATCAGCCAGCTGTAGGAGATCACTCCAGCTTTGCTCTGGCTTTCCAAATTTTACAACTTCCTGCACAGAGTAGGTAGGTACTCTGTACATATTGTCTGACTATTCCAAAATACTAGGTAGAAAGTTGTTAGGAAAAACATTTACCCAGCCTAACTACAGCAATTACACAGATATTGTCCACCTGAAGCCTCATTTGAAAGAAAGTATCCATATGACCAAGGTAACGTGGAAGATTCAGATCACACTTCAGTGAATTAACTCAAAAGCAACTGGGAGCATTTACCAGATGAAGACAGCACCATGTCCACACCAAAGAAGTGGAAGAGCGTGCTCTCCTCAAATGCAGGTGTTTGGTGGGGATGAAGGAAGAAACCACTCAAGCACAAAAAAAGGGGAAAAGATGAACTTAACAGCTTTTTCTAACCAGGGCTAGCAGTGATGACAACAACAGAGGCACACAGAAATCCCATGCCTCCCTGCTACAGAGTGTAGTGTCTATGCTACATGAACACAGTTTAAGATCCTGCATGGTCTCATCAGGCCTCTACGTGGAATCATGCACAGACACAACTCTCCAGGCAGTCACAAAAAAAGTTAGGCTGCTGACACAGCATGTAATAGCATGAGCTTCACTGGGGGTCCTTTAAAGCCTGAAGAAGCTGCTCCTTATCATCTGCTCTGCTACAACCCAGCTACAATTTAATTTCAGAGGAAAGCAAGAGCAGATCAGGAGTGCCTGGTTTTAGCAGAGCACACGGCTTGCTTTTTAGTCCAACTCCCTTATGCAGTAGCCTTTCCCCTTGAGATATTTTAAATTAAAATCCAAGCTGATATAGGAAGAGATCACATCCCATCCTCTTTATTGAACGAAGGGAGCCAGCATTCCTCCTCTCATTAAGCATGCGCTACGTGGATTGCTTGTGAGAAACTCTCATGAGTGCCTGAGGTTCATGCCAATGAACAGTTTAGTAAATCCTCCTCTTTGAGGCCAAAGGGCTGAATGTAAGAAAGGGGCCAGGTTTCTAGCTAAAATTACATTCACCAATAAAGCTCACAAGAGGTCAAATTTTGCCATAACTCACTCTCTCCTTGGTAACTGATTTCCCCATCACTAGGGAAGGAGCAAAAGAAGGAGGAAAAATAAAATGTGTTTGTCTGAGAGCCCTAAGGGCTTGCAGTGCTGGAGGTGCAGAGCAGGTTCCTGGATTCTCATTTATCAACCTTAAAAGGGATGGAGTGATAAATGCACAACTGGCCCTTTAATATTTTATGCAGGTGCTAAAGCGACTTAGCTGTCACCTCCAATACATCACCAGAGGCTGATACACCAGCTTTCGTCACTCCAGGCTGGGAATTTTTACAATTTCATTTCTATTTCCCTCTCTTCACATATTTCCATGTATTTCTTACTACGTGTGAGATATAAAATGTTATTTTTCCCCACATGATCTACCCATTCCCTCCTCAGCCACATTCCTTGAGAAAGAAATATCCCCACGCTTCGTTAAAGATTTGCACAAATTTTGACTCCAATCGTTCAAGAGGGACAAAAAACTGAAATCACTTTACATTCTGGCAAAAAGGCTGATGATTCTGCCTTTGTGGAAGGGAAATCCCTGCGTCCCTCCCTTTAAAGATAGGTAATGATGAAATTCCAGAGCAGAATGGTTTACAAGTGCCCCCGGAACACTGCACACCTCGGAATCCTCCCTCCAGGAGAGTAGTGGCCCGTATCCTCTTCTGCCCGCACCACTCGTACTCCTCAAAGCGGTTGCCGTTCTCGTTCTCGATGTCCACAGAGTCATCCTCAGTCATGCACGAGCCTTCTCTCTGCATGGGGTAGAGCAGGGGCAGAGTGTTGAGATGCACAAAATGGCTCTTTGGGGTTCGTAACTCGTGGTGGGATGGGGAAGAAAAGCTGGGCTGCTTGCAGGACAGCTAAGTATAGAGCATACAGCAGCCTCTATTCCCATTCCTGCTCCTGCTAACCTAAACTAGAAGTAAATAGGTACTGGAAGAACTTTACAATCTAAGATTAAACATGTTGCAAGTTTCATAATTTTTACTCAAGGAAATATAAGGTCTGGTCCCTACAACAATGCTGGTGTTCACTTCAACATGCATTCCCCTGCCTTGCAAGCAAAATTTCTCTGTCATGGAGGAACATTCCTTTGACCCCTAGCAGAAGTGTTCTCCTGTAACATAGTTTCAGGGCATACTGATCAAAATACACCTCTCTTTATACTATGCACCTCTCGAGGCAACAAGTCCTCTATTGAAGGTTTTTCCCGAGAAACATGAACAAAAAGCCCTATGACAAAACTCTCTCCCCTCCCCTGGAGCTTGTTTCTCCTTCCTTGCTGTCTTTGGGATGAACAGCAAGAGAGTGGTTCTGCTTAAATGCAACTTCTCTGGAGTAAGACGATCATGCAACCTTTAAAAATCCCAGTCTGCTATAAAAGAACCCAACAAACAATTGTAATGCTGTCAAAGGCACAGATCAGAACAAACTGTTCTTCCTGTGCTACACAGGATGCCTGAAGTCCTACAAAAGGTTCATAAATTTCAATAGCTCCACCTTTCAAATCTACAAATTAGACTTCCATAACAGAACAGTGCATGAAGTAAAAAGTTGCTAATGCAACAGAAAAGAAAAATCCAGAAAAATCCATCTTCCCAGACAAAGAAGTGACTACAGATCTTAGGGAGACAGTTAGCATTGCCTGCAAGCTCAGCAATGTTAGTTTTTGCCCCACATTAGGACAACTACAGACAGAGCTGGGAGTGGGGAGAAGGGAATGGCAGCTGGTGATCCTGTTGCGCCTCTACCTTTGCAAGGCATTGTTCCACATGCCTACTCATCTCCTCCTCGGATCCTGACAGGGGCCGGCTGCAGAGGGGACATACCTGCCCTTCGTCTTGCTTCCTCCGTTTCATTTTTCCAATCCGAGCTGCATGGAGAAACCAGGGAAGAAAAGAAACAAAAAAGGAAGACGTCAAGTTTGCAGGTCCAGTTTTGGCTCAGCTCCAAATAATAAACCCTTGGCAAAAATGCTAACATTTCACAGCAGAAAATCCCATTGTAACTCCCAATTCTGACTTCTATGAACAGAACAGAGACTGTTACTTGGCACTTTTCAGAGGATATCTGTAACCTTTGGCTGAGCACTCTGATTCCACAAAGGCAGCTATTCACAATTTAACAACCAGAAGAAAATCTGCTACACATCCCATGGTAAGTTATTAGAATGGTTAAAATCTTTGCCTTGGAAACATGAAATTGTTTTCAAAGTTGAGTGATAAAGCCACTGAACCCTGTTTTGAATTCTGCCTTTTAAGTCTGAGGTCCTTCCATTAACATGTCTATTCCCTCTACAAGAACTTGCTTAGAATGTGGAAGGATGATGTAGCACCTGATAGCCTTGGACAAGGTATTTAACAGTCACTTCCAGAACCACAAAACTTCCTGTACGCCCTGAAAAACTCCTTCTCAGACCACCACAAACAAGTCAGAGCACCATCTTGGTAGCAGGCAAATTTTATGGAAAGGAAAGAGATTTGCTACGAAAAACACAGGATCTATGCTAGATAGCTTCTGTCTCTCTACTGTTTTTATTTCATGAAAACTAGGAGCTACACTGCCTTCTCGAGAGCACGCTCTGGGAAACAAACATGTTAGGAATCACGATGATTAGAAAAAGCAGCCAAGGTAGCCTGTTGCTTAATCCAATAGCTGGTTAATTTGAGCCATCGTTTAATGTGATCAAAACATCTGGAACCAAATCATTTGCATTAAAAAGAACTTCTGTCTTTTATTATGATAGCTTTAGGCAGGTATTACTGAATAACTCAATCACTGGCTGCAGGAAAGTCACTGTTTAATTAATAAGGAAGGTCAAAATTCTGAATGAGAGACAAGAAAAAGCCCAAGGAAAGCCCGTGTGATAATGAGAGATGACACCACCAAAAAGCTGCATTAGCCAGAAATCGTTACTGACATTGTGAGCACTGCAGCATGCTCTGAGAGCCTTCATGCCTGAACACTGAGGGATCAACAGCTCCCTGCAGCCAGCGATCACAGAAAGCTTCTGCAATGCCAGGATGGGAAGGACCAGTGCACAGGAAAGTTTCTGTTCATTGTTTTCTCAAGTGCATTAGTTTAGAGCACACACATCAAGTGAATTATAAAGTTTCAGCTGAACACATCAGCACAGACCAGAAAGGCCTCCTTCAAGACTTTCTTGCTGGCTTCCCTGGACTCAGGACTCTCTGGGTTAGGATATACTTTCCCACAATTCCGGAGCCCTCATCATCACCTATACTCTCTCATGCTCCAGCACTAAGAAAGCTTCAAATTAGCCAATGGGCATCGTTTTTCCTCATTGAAATGCATATGTGTGAAAACTCCCTGAAAAATACATCTCCTCTCCTCACATGCTGGAAAGGATTCTGCAAATGTGATATTCCTAGAGTAAGAGACAGCAACTTGAGACCAAACCAAAAATGTTTTTGATATCTGGCACTTTGAACAACACAGACTCAATAAACACAGCTTTGATTGTTTCTCTAAATTTTATTTGCTGAAGCTCCACAACCCTCTCTTGTGCTGGGTACACCACACTGACAGTTCCACAAACCTCTCATTTAGGCAGAGTTAAGCCATACTCTTTCTGGCTTGGACTTAAGTGCCCAAGAGATTTCTGAAGTTCTGGTTTAGTGCATACCTGTATCCTTCAGCATGGCTCTTTCATTTAAGTTTAGGATGATCTTTCCTTGCCTCACTAGCTCTGTAGAGCCAGAAAAAAATATGGAAGGAGGCTGGAATCAGACACGACTTGAGCATTCCTCAGCAAACACCCATCTGGAGAGAAACACAGAAACAAAGCCTCCTCTATCCTGATCACAGACACAAATTTCTCTCACCTCATCATGTTTTTAACAGGGAAATGCAGGGAAGGAGCAGTTTAATTATTCTGGTAGGACTCCCCATGGCCAAACAATTCAGTTAGAGCAGTCTGCCTGGTAAATTTATTAGTATTTTAGGGATTTTTTACTGCCATCCTCCAATCCATGCACTGCAGCAGTGACAAAAGGAAGACAACTTATTTTGGATCTTCCACAGATAAATTCTTGGGACAATTCTACCACAACAAGCACCTGATGTACTGCTGAAATTTTAGTGCAGAGTTGGGAAAGAACCTCACTCTACCCCAGCTCCACACCAGACCCAGCAGCCAGCCCCTATCTTGGCTCATTTAGCTCCGCAGAGCGGCATCCCTTCGAGTTGCAATGCCACAAGTGAAAAAGCCACCGGAGGAAAGAGGTGTTGAAAACAAATCCCCCTGCCATTTTCATTCTCTGGTCATTAGCAGTGGCAGCAGCGCCGTGCCCACGGAGGCCGAGGGTGCCCCTGGTGACAGGAGGGACGGGGAGGGAGCAGCCTGGCACGCAGATCCGAGCGGCGCTGTCCCTGGCCCGGCCATCACTTCCAATCAGCGCGGCGGGGACGGAGCGGCCCCAAAGGCAGGGGCTGATTGTGCCGCCGTCCCGAAGGGGAGCAGCTCAAAAGAACACGCAAGTGAGACCGCAGGATTGCTAATTAGTGTTGATAGATGCGATCATTTCTAATTAGCTCACTAATCCCTCTCTCCCTCGCTCCTGTCGCAGGACCATGGAGAGAGGGGGAAAAAAAAAGAAAAAGTCATTCCCTTCCTCCCATAATTCAGGAAGATAAAAACGCAGCCAGTTGAGGACTGGATGTACAAAGAGGACAGAACTCAGGGAAGGAGGTTTTTGCACAAGACCGACCCATTCTTACCTCTGACCGCACAAAGATTCTATAGTTATTATTCTAACCTTCTGCCAGGAGGTGAGAAGTTCACTAGTTTTTATTAGCATTAATAATTATTATTATTAGGCTATCAGAGGGCTTCCAGCACCTCTGAGGCCTCACTTTTAAAGATGTACATTACCCTATACATGGCTCCTGCTGCAAGTGCATGTTCTCCCTCAGATTACACGAAACCATCAGGCACAGGGGGAGTTTAAGTCACCACAGCAGATGAATGAGAAAGTGGCACACAGAGGTGAGCAAGAACTGGGATCCTCTGCAAGGGCAGGGGGGTCTCAGCTATGGTCTCTGACTTAACCTAGGAGCTGTGCTGGCTATGGAATTGCCCTTCCCTTCACTGATATGTAATTCTCTAATATGGGGCTGTGCAAGGTGAGAGGCTGCTTGCTCTAGAGAAGGAGCCCCACTGCACTCGACAGAGCCTCTGCTGCTGAGGGAACACTGGTCCCTCCTTCCCACAGGCACAGAGACAAGGAGCCAGGCCACCACTGCTGCCTTATTGGCAGAAGAGACTGAGGATGCTTTCTAACAATGGGGTCTCCTCATCAAGGCTGAACATTATTAATGCCTAAAGATCATGTTACTCTCTGGTCCAGCCAAACTTCCTGCGAGAAAAGCTAATGGATTCTACTTTTCACTGGTGCTCCCTTCCCCAAGCAAAAATTCACCTTCAGGACACAGCACTAATTACCTCAGAAGTGCTCTTACACAGCATCTAGCAGTGGACATTGCACCAACCTCTCCTGCAGCATCAAAGGCCATGATTAAGTTACTAGCAATATCTCTTATGGTTCCCTCCACCAGTTTGAGTGGTCCCCTGAGTCCTATGCAGACATCATTAGCAGCTCCTGCAATGGCAGGCCAGTCAAATTAAGTGGAAGCATTTTTGTCTCCTTTCCAGTGAAAATCATCCAGCTTCATTCCTCCCCCACCCATCAGCTACAAAAGCACAGGACATGGTGCTGGTGGTTCAATAAACTGCACGGTCTGTTTGGGGAGACAGGCTGGGGGTAACCACCAAAACTGGATTCACCTTGTCAGGGAGGTGCAAATGGAGCTTTGTAAGGACCTACTTCACAACTCACCTAAGAACTTTGGAAACAACCCTAAACTTATGCCAAAGATATTCAAGCACAAGAGCTAGCACCCGTTCTCTGCAAATCTGCAGGAGTCCTGAGGAGTGGCTGTACCTACTTTTGTTAGATGTATCACAGAAAGCTTTTGTGAATGATCAAACTCGTCCACATTATCTGATGCAAGGTAGTGGCAGCGCACAAAAAGCCATCTCAAGAAGAAGCAAAAGCAAGAAAACAGATGGTCAAGAAGGAATCAGTTTCAGACCTTAAGTACAATTTGCTGCTCATCTGCCTGAAAAAGAACATTAAGGGCCAGATTCACAAAAGGATTTCAGTGCAGCTTTCAGATTTGCATGGTCAAAGTTCCACACAGATGATTTTCAGCAACCTTCAATGTGACACTATTCTCAGAGGTTGGCACCTACTTAACCTGCTGAACCCATGTTCTGATACACTAAGCCAAACTTTGTGCCTCCAATTTTGAATGACTACCTAACCTGCTTTGCACTGCTAAACTCCACAAGCATCAATTTACAGGGTGGCTTAAAGTTTCCAGTTTGGCAACACTGGAAATAAGGCAAATGAAAGAAAAGCTTCCTTTGTCACACAGGTTCATCAGGAACCAGCACCTCATATGCCTGGGTTCACAAGGACACAACCTCTGGAAAGTGAGTTTAGCACAGGTGAGAGGTGCAGGATTAACTCACGGAGGCTGACAGGGAAGTTGTGATACAAACACTCAACCAAGAGCCTAACAGACAGAACATTAATTTCCTGCTCCTGAGCTTGAAAATGCATTTGCCTTACTTACAGCTCAATTTAAGTCACAGGCTTGACTTAAAGAATTAAAATTCTGGCCAGTCAGGTACATGTGAACCATGTTACTATCAGGATCTAATCATGTTGTGGCCAGGCCAACAGAAGCTCACAGAAGACATTTCCCTCTCTACCTTCTCTTCCCTTAGCTCTTTTTGCACATTCCCAAATGAACACAACAGGATGGAAAACATCAAGGTCCAAACAAGACTGAGTCACAAACAGCCTGGGCAGCCAAGATTAGAGTCAAGGACAATGTAAGAGAAGAGCAAACACTGTGAGTCCTTTTTATGGGAGGAGTTTCCAGAAGTGCTTCTGGAACTCAGCTCATAAATGCATGACAGAAACACCAAGATAAACTGGTTACAACAATATTGAAAAGTACACATAAAACATCATAAAACAAATGAAATAGATTTTTATTTGACAGACTGCATTTGCTATATCTTAAGTTTCTGCAGTGTGTCAATGAGAATATGAAACAAAGAGTCAGTTGTCCTTGAACAAGTCCTACACAACTTCTGTTCATGTAAAATAATCAGGATTAGGAAACTAAAGTTGCATGATTGATTAGAAGCTCATTAAAACATGAGATATAGATAAATAAGAGGTTTTTTTTTCTCTAAAGCACTCCAGTGTTCTCCATCTAAAGCATTACTGCTCAAATTACTCAACAATTAGATGGCATAGCTTACAAATACTGCAATTATTTCAGTACAAACAAACGTGGAGGAAGAAACTAGAAAGCAGCCAGTGTTCAGAAGTACACATGTAAAGACACATGCACAGAAAGGAGCAGAAGAACCCACCCAACCATGTGGCTGGGTGCAGCCTGGACCAGACATCACTACAGGTATGTTCTGGGAACAGCAGTGATCAGTCACAAAAACCTAAGGTCAGAAGGAACCAGTCCTGATCTAATCTGACCTTCTTTGGGACCCAAAGCACTTCACCTGAATTTCTGCATCCAGCTCCCTGACATCTGGACCCTCTTCATCTTAGGATGAAGAAGAGAACAGACAGGAAACCCCAGCACTATTAGGGCAGCACATATCTTCTTTCATTTAGGATATGGCTGTACCACGAAAGGTACATAAAGAAGAGTAAAACGTCCAACAGAAACAATGCAAATGCTGTACAAAACTACCTGCCTCCCTTCAGATGAGCACAGTTCACAAAAACATCCAGAAGAGCTCCCAAAAGGAGATCACAGTCTACCCAGACTGTGGTGCAGCCCTGCTTTGGGACACAGACAAAAGCACAAAGCAATACTGAGCCAGTTCAGCTGAGCATGCTCTCACCGAGAACTTTGTCTCACTCTGAAGGACTCCACAACACCAAGAATTTGGCTCAGACTTAAGAAAAAAAATCTTTAAAATAAGGTGACTGCACCTTAATTGCTGGCCTGAAAAAAGGTGGAAGGAGAGAGCTTAGCCCTAGCTATCCAACCATGATAAAGGAACAGTTTGACATCCTTGACCCCAGAGACCTCGGTCACACAAGACAAGTCCCCAGAGAGCAGCACCTCGTGTACCTGGGCCATCTGAACTCTGTGTCTGCCTGCCAGCACTTCCTGCACTCATCCTGGAGTGCAGAGTGAGCACCTGCCAGCAGTTACTGTCACTGGTGCAAGGTAACTCCTTTCTTTTTTCTGTGGCTTAACACTTTCTGGAGTTTGCTGGTTTTTGGCCCTCTGGGTTGATATTTAAAAATTGTAAGGCTAGCTCTGAATTCACCTATGTCTAACTTATCAAAGTTCTGGATCAGTAGCTTCTATTTGCTTAAGACTACATAAACATGGAGGGCTTCAAATTCAAGCAAAATGTTTTCTATCAACACACTCTAAACTTGTTTGCTATTTTGTTCAAGCAGATCTTCTTCTAAATAAACTCCAAATGCTCATCAGAGGTGTTATAGTGAACTATCACATCAGGAAGCTCGAGATTAATGAGCCTCCTATTAACCTGAATAAGCAAATTCTGACTAATTATTACATACTAAAGTAGCTACAAGCAGCACAAAACCAGACAACAGAACATTGTTTCTGTGTACACAGTAAGTTCTGACTTCAGAACTTTAAGAAAAGTTTCAACTTCTTCAGCTCTAATAAAAAAAGTTTCCTTTCAGCTTTTCTTTCCAATTTCAAAGCAGAGAGATGGGCTTCCTTTCTCTGAAACGATGTCTGATTTGGTTTTTTAATATCAGGCCACTGTCGACTAGAAACAGTTGTTTACTTGTTACGAGCATCCATAGATACGAGAATAAAAGTACCACACCAGCATCTGTGGGTGTGAGAGGAAAAAAAACCCAAACAAAACAAACCATGACGTCAGATGACGCTCAGGCTTCCTAAAAGTTTACTGCAAGATTCAGCCATGTGAGCTGTGAAAGCTCAGCAGCCGGGCACAGCAAACACGGCTTTGGGGCCTGTTTTACACCGGCGGGGGGATCCCGGCGGGGACAGCCGGGGCTGAGCGCGGAGGGCTTCACCCGGATGCCCCCGCGCCCTCCCGGCGGGGCTGGAGGCGGCTCCGGGCCTGCGGTGCGGGGGACACGGGGGTGCCACACAACTCGGCCCAACTCTGGAAACTTCTCCGGAGGGGCAGGCGCCATGGGGGCCGCACTCACCGTTCAGCCGGGTCTGCCGGTTCGCTCGCACCCGCAGGAAGGTCTGCAGAGGGGAGACAAGAGCGTCAGGACGCGGATGCAAACAACTCGCCCCTCGCCCGTACACTAGGCCCGGCCCGGTCCCCCCACTCCCCGCGCATCCCCGGGACAACGCTCGGTCCGCGGGCCTCCCCCCCACCGCAGCACCCACCTCTTCCCGGCCCCCGCCGCCAGGCCCCCTCTTGCCGCTCTGCATAGCCGCGGGCGCCGCGGGCGGGCGGCGGGCGGCGGGCCCGGGATGCGGGGGGATGCGGGTGGATGCGGCGCGGCCCGGCGGGCGCCGCCGATCAGCCCCCGGCGGCCGCCGCCATGTTGGCCCCGGTCATGTGACCCGCGGCGCGCGGGTGAGAGTTCAGCAGGCAGTTCCCATGACAACCGACAGGGGGCGGCAGCGCCCGGCGAGCCCGGCCAATCAGAGCACCGGGGCGGATGGAACGCGGAGGATCTGGCCAATCAAAATTCAGGGGTTACACGGGGAGGGGGGGAAACCCTGTGTACCTGACCAATCAGAAATAGGAGATTACTGGGATCCTGGCGCCCCTGGCCAATTAGAAATCAGGGGTTACTGAGACCCTGGAGTTCCTGGTCAATCAGGAATCAGGACCCTCTGGAACCCAAGGGGCCATGATTAATCATACCCCAAAGGCAGGTTGCTGCTCCGGGGCAGCTGACCAATCAGAGCCTGGGAGCAAGTGGTAAACGGCTTTCCTGATTTCCTTGTCCAATAGTGATTGAGCACCCTTCAGGCTCAACGTCACTGGCCAATCAGAGCCTTAGCCCTAAATATAACCCAAAGGCACTGACCAATCAGACACCACTATGTCACTCTCCAACTTCCTCTGCCCAATCAGAGCTTGGGGGCCCAAGAGCTCTTGGCCAATCAGAATCCAGGCGCAATAAGACCCAAATGCAGGTAGCCAATGGGCTCTACTGTGGTTCTTGCCCTGGCCTGGCCCTGCCGTGGAGCCCCCAGGGCCTGCCCTGGCTGGGGAAGTCAAGCCTTGGGAAGCGGAGCCCTGGGAAGTGGAGGCCCGGGAAGTGAAGCACATCCTTCCTGCCTGCTGACACCCTCTGCCTCTGCCGGGGCCAGGCTGAGCATGCACCTCAGCTCCAGGGCTCTGACACCTGCCTGCCCTGCCAGAAATGGCCCCTACCACAATGACACCTTGCCTACAGGCAAAGCCTGCGCTTTCCAGACACTCGTCCCTCTTTTCCTTTCCATGGTTCAGCAAACCTGGCTGGTCAGAAGTGTCTCATGGGTTTCCCTGCCATATCTGCAATTGTTGGGGAGGATGGCCTCAGCAGACCGGCCTGAGGTTGGGACAGAGCTGGGGGCTACAAATTGGGCAGCAGAGGCTCCTTTACACACAAATCCCATCTGCTCCCCTCTCTTTAGACTCCTCAGACTTTGTTTCCTGGAATCAAACCTACATTTTGGGTCTCCTCTCTGGCTCCTGTGACAGTCTGTCAGTTCTTTTTCAGAGGGAAAACAAAAACCACCCTGGTAAATGTTTTGCTCTCCCCAGATGATGATGGCAGCTGGACAGTTCAGTGCTGGCTGGTGAGCTTTGCAGTCTGTCCTACATCCCAGCTCTGCCTGCCTGCTGAACATGCAGCTGGATTCATACATGGCTTACTTATAAAATCACAGCTGCTGATTGTAGGCTTTACCCTTTCAATGAATTGAGCTGTCTTTTGGGAGCACGCTTACCTGAGCTCAGGGGGAGGGATATGAGCCTTCCCTGGACAAGCATTTTAGCCTTTTGCTTACACTACACTTGCTATTCAGTCACAAATATTCTGTGGGCTCTCTTCTAGCCTGAAATGCCATCTTTGCAGTACGATGTTTCACTTGCAATTTGCTGTTGATTTCTCCACTGGGTATTCACAGTTTTATCTAAATGTGACTAAAATGGCTTTGTTTTTACTCAAAGCTCCATCTGACAGAACATACTGTAAGAGGAGTAGCCCCTACTGACCAAATCCATTGGCTGCCACTACCTCTGTATGATCAGTCTCCATGTACCAAACTCCAGCAAGCAGGCTTGGCTCAGGGGAGGCAGGAGATGCCTCCTCCCCACATCCAGGAGCCCCCCACTGCCTTCACTGCAGCCTCCTCTCAGCATGGGGAGCAATTCAAGCCGCCCTAGTGCTGTGCATGCCCCTATTTCCATAGCACTCCTATTCATTAATCTCCTTCCCTAAGTTTCCCCATTGGTACATAAGCACAAAGACTGAGAAAACAGAGCCACAGGAATTCTGAAAACCCAAACGCCAATAACTCACGTTCTAGCATGTTACTAATACAGTGTATAATCATGATTAGATCACAACACAAGGGACAGCCATAATTCCAGCACACCTCTGCATATGGAAAGCTAAATTTTGCAGCCCTTAAAATCACCACCGTGAGAGTCTTCTGCTCTGCTTCCTGGGTTTTTTCCCTTGGCAAGCCAGGCAGACTGAATTCTCGTTCATATTGTGGCTTTATTAAGAATACACAGAGGCTTTACACAGCCTTGGCACCCACTCTGAGGTCCCTTTACACTGCCAGTGCAGCGTAACTCAGCCAGCACAAGCATAAATGAAAATCAGGCCCTAGAGGTGTTTTCTCCCTGCAGTGCAGATGTACAACTCCCATTACACATTTGCATTAAGGGCTGCAACCCTCCATAAAATATGCTCACAAACTTAAAGCACATTAGAGAGTAGCTGGACTCAGCACATGGAGGGGCTTCTGCTGAGAATATTTGTCTTTGAGTATGACATAATAAAAATGTGCAGGAACAGAGGGCTGCAAGGGGCCACCAATCTCACAGAGACTGATGTCTGGCAGAGTGGGAAGGGAGGGGGGTTCTCCAACAAAGGGGCCATAGCAAAAATCTCTTCCATGCTCTTTTGAAATGAACATAATTTAATTATTAGCCTTAATAAACAGGCAGGAAAGAGAGCAGGATTACCTGAAACAGGCATTTCTGTATCTTCTGCAAGGTTTTGCTTCTTTTGCTTTGCTCCAGCTTTTATTGTTTTACTTTCATGGGAAAGTAAAGCGGCTGTGACGTGACACCAAGTTATACCTCAAAGCCACATGGGAATATGATCCACAACTGATAGTATAACCAATAAATAGGACAGAGGATGGAATAATGGGCAACAAATGTACAAATCTGTTACTAACAGGACCCAACTTCAGAAATGTGTTATAACTGTGTCTGCTCAGTAAGAGCCTCAGGACTGGTCATCAGCCTCTCTCTGCAGGCTCAAACACAGACTTGGCATGTGCAAAGTGGCTGGTGCAGAAAGATATGAGTGCCCACCTGACCCTGGGCACAGGGTATGGCTGCAGACCACCACAGAATAGAGGGTGATAGGTGTTTACCTGGTACAGCCTCAGCCCACCCAGCCTGTCTGCACAGCAGGAGGACACAAGCTTGGGTCTGTGCTGATGACCAACATTGATTTATCTGCTGTCTTTCAGAGCCTACTTGAAGCCAGTGGCTGAGTACAGACTTGCAGCCAAAGACTTGGATGTGTGTTGAGCTGGAGTCAAGTGTGCCAGCCTGCCCCAAAAATACAGCCGGACTTACAACCAGCCAAGCTGTACTTGTGCTCTCCCCTTTTCATTTCTTGCTCCATCTCCCTCAGATTTACTCATTGCATCACCAAAGTCAAGACCTGCTGCTCCTCTGGGAAGAGAGTGTTTTATAAAACAGGCTGGCATGGCTGTGGATTGTCCACTCATTTCTGTCTTTGATGGGAGTCATGAGTAAAAAAGGTCACTTCTCTGAACGCTTCTCAGTGGGCACAGGGTGGGTAATGACAAACATAGCCATGGAAATGAGACCAAAATGGTGAATATAATGCAACAGAAACCTCAACAAAGATTTTAAAACATTTTTAAATACCACAGTGGTTCTAGTCAGATTTGCAGACAAAAGCCCACCTCTGCAGTCCTGTGAGGGGCCAAATGTTCACATCCCCATGATGTGGGCAGGAGAACCAGGGCAGTGACTGCATAGCCAAGAGCAAGGCTGTCACACAGAGAGAGCTGTGGGCACTGGGTTGTGCTGGCTCCCTGCCTAAGGCTGAGACCAGCAACAGCATCTACCTGCTTACCTGGTATCTGTCTGAGTGATGGATGTCATCTGAGGAGTGGGGCGATGCTGTCGGAGAATCTCCTTCCCGCTTGATTGAGGCCGACAACAAAATTGACTGCAAGAGAAAGGAGAAATTCATGTTGTGAGCACTGCCAAGCTCTCTGCCTGTCTCTGAGCTGTCCACAAAGCCATGGACAGTGTCTCCTGAGCTGTGGAACTGTGCTGGGATGGAATACTGAGCTGTGGGTCTGGCTCTGCTCTTTGCAAGGGACTCTGCCCCATGAGGGGATCAGGCTGCTGGGTCTAGGAATGTACAAATGAATGGGACAGTCATTTTTACCCCTGGTGGGTAAAAATGGTGTAAAAGGTCTGGTGGCTGGGGCAGAATCAGGCCCTGCTGGAAATGATATGTGAGGACCACACCAGAAATTCTCATGATAAGGCACAGGAGTGCTGAGGTGGAGCAGTGCTTACACGTCCTCTTCTGCCCTTTCTAAGTGCCACTAAATCTCTCAATAGCTTTGTAAACTGCACTAAAGCTCTCAGCACCTTTGCAGTGCACTACCTCTTCCTTCAGTAATTATGCTATTTATTTTAATAAGTAGCACAGAGAAAAAAGGGCCTTTTAGAAGGTTAAAAAGCTCTGTGATATTTGAGACCTAAGAGATCACTGATAAACTTCAAGTCCATAGTAGGTAAGTCTAAATTCTACACACAGTGAACTCTAGCAGGAAAATTACTATGGGAGTTTGACAGCATCTGAAGAAATGTACAATGAGTTGCAATTGAACTTGATGATTAGAGTACTTTGAGGGGAAAATGCAATTTAAAATTCTATCTAAAATTATAAATTACCTAAACTAGGCTAAATATAGCCCACTACATTGTGAAAAAATGTGCACTGGATATGCAGCTCTGCAGATGTTTGTTTCTGAGAATCAGCTGGCAAGATTTGACAATAAATGACTGCTTGGAGATGTGTGTGTTTGTGAAGTGTAGATATCATCTGAATTGGACAGGTCAAGTGTGGTGACAACATTATTAAAAAGCATAATACCTTGGAGAAAGGCAAGTATTCCAGAAATATTTGCCTCTGGGCTGAAATGAAACATGAAAAAATGTGCATTTTTGGGGAAAGATATGAGAAAGTGGAAAAATGACTCAGCATACAAATTAGTTCAGTCAGCAGCAAGCAATCCCCCAGGCTTGGACAGGAGAACAGCCCAGCAGTGCAGCCAGCATGGGCATGGAGGGAAGGCAGGCTCGGGGTGGCGGTGGAGGAGGAGAGTTTGGGTACTGAGTTCAACCCCATGGGTGAGAGCTGCCAGCCCTGCCCTGAGGGCAAGAGGCATGTCCCAGTGTGCAGTGCACACCTCTGCCATAAAGCCCAGCTCTACTGGCTGTGGGCAGATGTGATGTCCTGAAAGGGGTCACAGAGGAGCTGCCTGCTGGGGTGCTCGGTTATTTCCTTGGACAAAACCACTTCTGCCAACTGAGGGCTGTGCTGACCACAACTTGGGGCTTGCTTGCTCCTCAGCTCAGCCCAACAGGGATGCCAGGCACTGGGAGGGGCAGTGGGAACCCAAGGGGCTGGGGGCATCCATCCCAGGCTGCCTCAAGAGCCCAGCCTTCACTTTCCAGATGGGCAGGGCAAGGAGGCTCTCTGGCTTCATGTGTTGGCTAAACCCAGCTGCTAATGGGCTTTGGTGAACAGCTCAATTATTTCTGCAGAATTTCTGCAGAAAGCTCCTGCTGTTGTTTAGTTTCTTTATTTTCTAAATAGAGAGTGAGGACCATTTTTGAATAAGCAGGATTGCACATTTCCTAAAAAACACGGAGGTGAGGCTCAAAGCCTTCAGTTGTGACTCACAATAACAGAATAACAGTTAATGCCCTACTAAGCCAAGCATCCTGGAGGTGGGAGGGTTAAATCTGTTTTGTCTTCCAATGTATTCTAGAAAAGGGGAAAAAATACCCATCTCCCCATTCCTTGACGACAGACAGACAAACCCTGCCCGCCTCCCGCTCCCCCCCTCAGCTTCTGGTAACTCTAATCCAATATTATTATGTGAAAAATGGTTGGGCTAGCTATGGAGACAGTAAATTAAACGTTATGTATTAGTTTTTAGCGTGTGGTCCTAGGAAGAATGCTGGCCCCATTTATTCCACAAACCTCCTGAGCACCATGGCAATGACCTCTGGAAAAACGCAGGGCTAAACTAATCCCAAAGATGTCAATCTCGAGGCCTCTTCTACATACACTTGCAGTTTAGATTAATAAACTGTCTATTTTTAAATTGTGTGCAAGCACTTCAATTTTAAATACCTTGCCGGCATGTTAAACACAGCGTTAGAGATGCCAAGTCACACTTCCCCTTCACTCTTAGGGAACTTGACTTCATTTGTTTTTCTCATTTCCCTGTGCTGTGCCACACTTTGCCTCTCGGGCAGCCATGGG
This sequence comes from Melospiza georgiana, assembly GCF_028018845.1. Taxonomy (NCBI): domain Eukaryota; kingdom Metazoa; phylum Chordata; class Aves; order Passeriformes; family Passerellidae; genus Melospiza; species Melospiza georgiana. The sequence continues at coordinate 22,046,680 of NC_080438.1, read as the reverse complement.
GGCAGGTAGGGATGCAGGCTCAGAGGCTGAGGGATTAGAAAAGGCGCTTGCCACCAGGGTGACTTTCAATCCTGCAGGAGGCCAGCCTCAACAGTCCCAATTTTGGCTTCTTTTACCCCACATTGTCATGTTGAGGCTGTTTTCCAATGGCTGAGCAGTGAGGATGCCTGACCACAGCACCCCAAGCCAAGGATTTGCTGTTCCCTGCACCGCTCTGCTTATTCTCACACTGCTCCTGGCAAGCAGAGGAAGGGTAGCGATACAATTCCCATTCCTCTGTCAACTGCATTCTAGGAATGTGGCTGTGGAGGGAAAAGGTGCTTTCCCAGCCCTCATGCATGCCCATGCTGCATGGCAGACCCAAATTCTGGCATCCCAGCCCAAAAACATGGCGCTGTGTGCAGACAGGCCTGATGTGGAGATGCTCTCTGCCATGGGACCAGGTTCTTCAGCATGGTGGGAACAAGCCTTGATGCTGAGATGTCCCTTTTCCCTTGGGTTAAGGCCACCAGGCAGCTCATCCGTGCCTGGCTGACAGTACATGCCAGCTTCCCTTCAGAGTGTGTCTGAGTGAGGATATTGGAGGAAGAGGACCCTCCTTCCTCCCTTGTCTGCCCTCCACAACTCCCACCATCAAAGCTGGAGCAAGGGCTGTGTGTGAGTGGTGGTGCAGCTTCATATTTCTCCCTCCCCTTTAAATCATCTCTCCATTGGGTAGAGGCACTCTCTGTGGAGGTTATAAACCCTGAGAGGATCAGACTGAGCATTACACCTGGGGCAAGCTAAATAAAAAAAGGTCACCGGCGCTTTTTAAACATGGACAAAAAAGCAGTAAAATGTGTTTAAAAAAAAAAATCTGGCATTAAATCATGACTTTTTGCCTGCCTTGCCTCATTAAAAGTGGCCTTTTGGAAGGTAAAATTATCATTGTAAGTGATAAGATCTTTAAGAAAATAATTCACGGCTTCTTCACCCTTTAATATGATAGCCGCCACCGGCTAATTTTTTTCTTAATGGCAACGAGGCCATCAATCTTGTTCGAGCCCTGTACTCCCTCCTTCCTCCTGCCCCTCCTGCCATGCTGGGCAGCCATGGCCCTGCTCAGTGATTCCTTCCTGCCCCTCAGAGCCCAGTGGTGCCATGACATGGAGAAGAAATGTGTCTGGCTGTGCCACAGAGAAGATATGTGTCTGGATGTGCCATGGATCAGAGATGTGTCTGGATGTGCCACGGATCAGAGATGTGTCTGGATGTGCCACGGAGAAGAGATGTGTCTGCCTGTGCCATGGAGAAGAGATGTGTCTGGATGTGCAATGGAGATGTGTCTGGCTGTGCCATGGATCAGAGATGTGTCTGGCTGTGCCACAGAGAAGATATGTGTCTGGCTGTGCCATGGATCAGAGATGTGTCTGGATTTGCCACGGATCAGAGATGTGTCTGGCTGTGCCATGGAGAAGAGAGATGTGTCTGGCTGTGCCATGGATCAGAGATGTGTCTGGGTTTGCCACAGATCAGAGGTGTGTCTGGATGTGCCACGGAGAAGAGAGATGTCTCTGGATGTGCCACAGATCAGAGATTTGTCTGGATGTCCCCAGATCCCAAGGGCACATCAGCCTCGCCCTCACACTGCAAGGCTCCTCTTGGTCGCTCCTGACACGCTCCATGGACCTGCAAACTTGCAGAGATCAGCTGGGAACCCTTCAGCAGCTCACCCAAACGCGGAGCAACACCGAGTTTACATAAATAAGCACGGGGGCAGGTTTGGAATGAATCAAACGCGCATCCTGCAGCCTGTATGCCAGCTGCAGGCCGTGGATCCCCAGGCCTGCTCCTCCCTGCCGGGCCGCAGGAGCCGTGGGCAGTGCTGAGCAATGTCACCAAGGACACCCGTGCCAGCCCACCAGCGGCTCCTGACCTGCAGCCGTGGGCCCTGGGCAGCACGGGGAGGGCCAGGGGTCAGGGAGCAGCCGCCAGCGCCGGGAAATGGATGGAAATTGGCGGCACAGGCCGCCCCCAGCCCAAAGCGCGGCCTCTCGCCGGCAGCCGGGGCAGGTGTCAGCACCAGGACAGCCCAGCCCGTGGCTCTGACATTCTGCTGCCTCTCAAGGCCAGTCATTTGAAAGTATTAAAGTGCTGGGCTCCTCTTTCTGAGAGCCCTGGAAAAACATAAGGAGTCTATTTTTCTTAAACAATCCATCACAGCTGCTGTCAGCAGAACAAATACCCTAACCCTGCTTTTTATGTATCTATATGGCCTTTTAAAATTTTTTTCTTTCTTTTTTCTTTTTTTTTTTTGGCATAAAGTGTTCCCTGCTTGATGCATTCAGCCTTAACTCTGCCGTCTAAATAGGTACTTATCACTTAACATGGAGGTGATGGCTTGACATGTTTTCTGTCTCCTGCCCTCCCCTCCACGGTAGGGAAGACGTCAAAGTGTTGCTAATAGCTGTTATCACTTGGGAACTGTAACCCGAAAGCAATAAGTGATACCAGGCCTTGCTGTGATTTCCCCCCTTAACTCTGCTAGCCTTTTTTTATGTTATTGCTGGAGGATCCCCAACACAAAGATGCTACTATTAGAGCTGAGTTTCCTAGAAGCTTTTGGAGGGTCCACATTTGCTCCCGGGAAAAGTTAGAGGTAAAATTATCTAGTGGCTTTTAGCTGGCTGAGATAAAGGTGGGATGGAGCTGGGGATGAAAGGCTTAAATGTGAGAAGGGTGCGAATGGCGAATAGAAATAATGGCAGCAGCAGCTTCTGGCCTTCACTGAAAAATTCCAGTGGTTCCCAAGCAGAATAAGCTTATAGAAATGTGAGCTACTAATTAATTTCTGTGCATATTACAGTGACACTTGAGATTGTAATGGAGCTCTGCATCCTCTTGGAAGAGACACCAGCTACATGGAGGGAACAGGGGCCCCTTTCTAGCAGAACTGCCCATCAGCACTCTGGAGATGGAGGGGGAAAGAGATCTGGCCCAGGTCTGCCCCTCTGCTCCTTCTGCCAAATGCAGTGGTTTCCCCTGGTCTGACAGGAGGGTACAGCTGCTTGGCCCAAGGGGTGTGAGGGGCTTTGTTTGGACATGGGGCAATTTGTTTTATGGAATAAAACCTGGCAGATACTTGGTTTTGGAGTGACTCTGGTATTCATCACCCCAAACTGCAGGAAGCAAAGCCAACTAACACTCATCTTACGTAATTTCCTCTCCTTCACATATCTGTGGGCCGTTCTCATGTCCCCAGATTGGCAAAAGCTTTGCCACAATACTCGGATTTAGCTTTTAAATCTTTCCTTGTAAATCACAGTTACAGGGGGAGGGAGCGCAGATAGGGGAATGACATTGCCAACCTCCCACTCTGTCAGTGACACAAGAGAAGGAGTTAAAACCCCAGGGCACTGACACCCGTCCCCCATTCCTACCACCATGGACATGATATGAAGAAGTTAAATGATCGTGCTAGAAATTTCATCTCAAGCGAGGCAGCTGGGAAGGGCTAAATACAGACATTCTGTCAAGGTTTAAGGCTCCAAATCTCGCTTGCTTCAAAGCTCTTTTTCCTTGGAGGGCTTTAGTGGTCAAATTTCCCACTTGATGTTGTAATTCTCTCTCAAACTGCTCGGAGAAGCTGTAAAATCACGGGGGTGGGTGGGGGAAGCAAAGAGCTCTGGCCCTGTGGCTGGGTTCCCAGCTCTGCCGGAGGTCTGGGAGCAGAGAGCTGGCTGCCTGCCTGTGGGCACCCTCTGTGGAGCTGGGTGCACACCTAAACAAACCAGCCACAGGCGTCTGCTGGGTGCGTGGCATGCATTTTGCTCATGGCCACTCACATCAGTGTGTGCAGCAAGAGCACAGCCAGGACTGGGAGTGGGAAAGGCAATTTGCAGCCATGTATTAGCAGTGGAAAACGAATGCTGAACCCACCACAAGAGCTGGGATGCTTCATGAACCCAGTCTCTTCCCCTTCAGTGATCAGTACCAGCTCTTCCACAGGGGATATAAGTTTACCTGTTGGTTACAGGTAACAGTCTGCAGCTAAAACCCTGAAATACAGGCAGTAGTGAAGTGCTCTTAGGTAGCAAGAAGGATCTGGGGATGCTGACTCTCCAGCTGCTCAAGGAATAGTGGGAACAGTTGGATTTACCTCACCAACATGGGTCCAACCCAATGTGTGGTCCTCTCCTGCCTTGCAAGAGGCAGCCGAGGCAAGGGGAGAAAGGCAAGGGGAGAACATGAAGTGTGGGAAGGATATCCAAGGGAACCTCTCACTGCTGACAGCTGTGTGCAGACTCCTGGGCAGCCACCAGTCCAAATGGAGTCTGGTGTGCTCCATATGCCTCTGTGAGACATTCCTGCTGCCTGCTCTGCCTGAGACCCAGGCTCTGGCCATGCTGGAGAGTGCTCAGGCCTCACAGAGGTCTGGGTCATGGCTGGCTTGGACAGACCTTCAGAAAGGGACCTTCTGAGTGACAATCTGCTTGTCCAAGTGCCTTGTCCACACTGGTGTATCACCATCTATTAGGCTTGGTCTCTAAGGGCAGATGAGGATCCTGAACACTGATCAGGATCTGTGGCGCTCAGCACTGCCCTTTGAGCTGCCTTTGCAGAGAGAGCCCAGGCACCAAGCAGTGGTGCTGGCTGGAGCCCCAGCTTGCAGCCCTTGCTTGGCTGTCACTGCCTCAGTCAGCTCTGATAATAGAAGAATCTGATACAATAATCCTGCATTCATCACATCCCATGTTGAGTGATTGGATTTTCTTTGACATATTGCCATGAAAATTGACCCAGTGCAGTGAGTGACAGCTCTTCAGGGGCAGGGGAGCAGAGAGAGAGGGACATGCATTCACATCTGGGCTTTTATTGCCCAGAGAGAGGTTTGCTGGGGCAACTGTGAGGAAGGAGTGGGAGCAGAGCTAGGCCACAGAGCATGAGAAGATTAAATCCCCAGTTCCAGCTGCCTCAGGCCAGCACAGAAGTGGCAATGGTAGTGATGCTATGGGCAAAAGCCCTAAATGAGCCCTAAAGTGGAGTTAGAGTGACCACAGGTGTAACTATCAGCCTGCAGTTATTCCAGTTTCCATGTCCCTGAGTGAAACCAGCCTACCCTTGTTTGTTTTGCCATTGGAAGCTCCTCAGGGGGATGGGGAGGTGCAGCCCCTTCTCCCATTGCTGAGCTGCTGGACCTGCTGGCCTTTTTGCTGGCACCAGGAAAAGGACTGGCCAGGAAACATTGCAGCAGTCCCCTTCCACCAGTTCAGAGTGGTACAGATCTTCCCTGGAGGTGCCTGCCAAACCTCCAGTGATGCCTGGGTGCCTGACATGGACTGCCAGCCCACTCCAGGGGTCTGTACCCCATCCTTCTGCCTGGGACTGTATCAGAGGGACTTCACAACCTGATGGGCTATTCATACCCCATGCTGCAAACATGCAGTGGGCACAAAGGAAAGGAGCAGCCTTCATCTCCCCACCACCCTCCTCCTCAATCCCACCTGGTTACAAAAGGGCCTTTAATACCCATCTCAGGTGAAGGTGACAGCAGTGTGCCTTCCCATGCCACACAGGACTTGTCTCCCAGCAAAAGCCACATAGAAATAATGAATCCTCCTGGGCTGAGAAGCTTTCAAGCTCTCTGAGAAGGGAATGAAAGATTTCCTGATTTCACCTTCTCCCTCCCTGCTCTCCCGGCTTCTTGAAGTTAATGTTCTTAGTCCCAGACGTGACGGGCAAAGGGAAAAGATCCATGTGGTGACAGGGGACGATTGATCTCTTTTACATAGAACGACGCTCCAGTCCCAGTTTAATCCCCTCGCTCAAGGCAAATGGGATTCTTTGTCAATGGAAACTTCAAAAGCCTGGCCCTGCCATGAGATGGACCTTCTTCTTTATCTGGTCTCTGTCAGTCACTCACTGTGTTTGCCTCCAAACAGCTAATCTGTCTTCCTAGCCGTCCTTCTCCCTCACAGGAGATGTGTTTGGGACTGCTGAGTTATCTACATGAGTCCTCATGGGGAGGGAATGGGAAGATTGCAGTCCAGAGGCTTTCATTTTGCTGGTGCCCTTTCCAGCTCCTTCAAGACATCCCAAGGCAGCCTCACACTCTGTGGATTATCAGCAGTGGTGGGTTTGGGGATTCCTCTCTGCTCTGCATGTTTTTGTGGGAGAGTCAGGTCTCCACTGTCCTGCATGACTGTACTTTGCTCCAGGGCACAGGAGGAAAGTATGGTCATGCAGGAGACAAAGGTCTGGAACACTATGGAGTATAATTTCAATTTCTTTTTTCCCTTGAAGGATTTGGGAAATTGTTGGAGTTATTTGGGAGTCATCCCTATCTGCCAGGAGCTCAGGTCAGCACAGGGGCTCCCAGGCCTCTCCCTTGGTGGGACAGACAAGGTGTTGATGGATTTGGCAAGACACCGAGCCCCAAGGAGAAAATCTAGAACTGAAACGTCAGTCTTTGCTTCTGACATCATCTGCCAAAAAAATCACCATAAGCTTCCAGAAAAACCAATGGGGAATGAGACTGGAAGTTAATTCTAATAAAACAAGCATGAAGACATCTCCTGTGAGAGATGCCCTGCACTTGTCTGGAAGCCAGGAGCCTCCCTCACTTGGACTGTGTCATCAGAAGTGTAGGAAAACCTGAAGCACTTGCCTTTGCCCACCTTGGGGAAGACAGCATGGTTTTCAGAGGCTGTGCAGTGCCCTGCAGTGCTCCCTGCCTCCTGCTCACCTGCCCAAGCTCTGTCTTTCCCACCCCTGTGCCACATGAGGTCCAGCTGACAGCAAATCAGTAAATTAAGCCCTTTGCAGTGATGCCATGGTGCTCTGTAAGTCTTGTATTTCTGCATTGTGAGCCAAGGGGATGGGAAGAGGGTCCTGGGGAGGGGGTTGAGACCAAGATGGGGTCTTTTAGTGATTTGGGCTCCTCCTTGGGTGTGCCTCACTCCCGTGAGGCAAGCCCACTCTCCCCTCCCAAAGCTGGCATATGGCTCTGGCTCCAGGAGCTCCCACACGTGATTTCCCAGGCTGTGCTCAGGCTGTGTGTGATCAGCTTTCATTAGCTGTCATTAGACACAATCTGGAGCCCCAGAGCCCAGCAGCTTCTTCGGCTGAGTGGGGACAGCAGCTTTCCCCAGTGCCACCAGCCCCCAAAGTGTGGCACCTCCCTGGGACACATCAAGTAGCAGGCTGGGAAGGTGAAGGGGTGAAAAGAGCATCCCTTGGGGGACAGGGAAAATATGCTGAGGTTTGCTCACTTACCTTGGGGGTGCCTGCTGCCATGGCATCCTTCAGGAGGGAGCTCTTGCTGCCAAGAGAGAAGAGAACGAGGTCAGTCACAAAACTGGCAGGCAAGGAGGGGAGTGCTTCGAGAGATCTCATGAGGTCAAATAGCAAAGCACATTGTTCCTCTTCCCTGGACCAACAAGAGCCTCCTCACCCTGCCTGGAGGGACATGGAAGGAGGGCAGTGCCAACTATTTCTCCAGCTGTAACAAAGTGGTCATGTGAGTGGAAGTCCCCAAACCAGCCACATGAGTCAAACACCGGCTCTCCCCCTGCCTGGGGCCTACAAAGCTCCTCTCCCAGCACCGGGAAAAAGCAAAGAGCCAGTCTGCAGGGGCACAGGGAAGAAAGCCAAGGAGAGGGCAGCAGAGGTGGTGAGCCCTGTGAAGGGTCAGGCACAATGAAAAAAAGGGGAATAGGAAAGAGAAGGAGATTAAATTGGTCTAAGAGAAAGGGAAAAAAAGATTTCCTGAGCTCCAGGCACACCGGGGAAGCAGCAGCTCTGCTGGAGGCTGGAGTGATTTGTTAATTCAGCTTGCTCTCCATTTAGCTGGGAAGGAGGTCCCTACCCGGTGCTCCTCCTCGCCTGCCCTCGCCAGCGGGAGATGCTATAGATTTAATAACACCTTCCCCCCTCCAGACAGGTTAAACTTGAAACAATTACATATCAAAGCCGACATGGCGGGGAGGCCTGCACTGTAATTTTTTGGTTATTAAAGTAATCTCTCTCATGTAAATTCTCCTGCTAACATGCTGCAAACAGCATTAGGAAATAAATTATTTCCCCATGATTCGATTTGTCAATGCAAAGCACCTGCAGCAGGCAAAAGGCTCTTGAAATATGTTGCCAAGCCCAGTGCCTGTGCTTGTAAGCACACGCTGGTGGGGTGGCTGGCTCCCAGCTCCCCATAGCCCCGGGGAGATGATGGATGGGTGGGTGGGTGGAGGGGGGAGGGCAGTGGGGGGAGGCGGGGGCTGGGGAAAGGGGGGGAATGGAATTGTGTTTAATAACAAAATTTGTATGCAAGCCTGCATCCCAGGCTAAGGATGAGTGATCGGCAGCCAGAAAGTATTAAAAAGCCTCGCTAAACAGATGCTGACAATAGAACAAGACATATCAAATCAGATCTACTTCAGAAACATTAATATACACACGCACACACGCTCGCCCGCGCGCGCGCGCCCGGCTCCGCACACCCGCGCTCCTTTCTTCTCAATCACAGCAATATGGGAGACATCAATAAATTTTTATGAGACTTTTAGAAGATCAACACGGTACTAGATGTGACAAAAAAGCAATGTGCCTGTCATGTTCGCTTTGTCGGGGACACTTTAGCCCCAGATGCCGAGCTGCAGTGCCAGCAGGGAAAAATTGAATTTGGCTGGCTTTAATCTGCCTTGATTTGGCAGATGGCTGGGTGTTATGAAATGAGCAGGGATGGAGGAAGGTGTTTTCTCCTGGGGCTATGGCCCCCCTCCTCTCCCAGCGCCACTGCCTTTTGCCCCCTGCCCTGAAATGGTGGAAACACTCAGTTATCCACTGCCATCAGGTCACTCCCAGTGCCACAGCTCCGCTCCCAGCTATGGTTCCTGGGGACCACGGATGGATGGGCTGGGGCGTCGCCTCTCACACAGCCCCACTTCCCTGAGGGAATGTGCTGTGGGATGCTCACCAAGGGTACAGGATGCCCCCTGTGTCCTGTCCCCCAGCTCTGCTCTCTACCCTCAGGAGGTGTCACAGAGGTGAAATAGTTCCTGCTGCCCACTGAGACACAGCCCTGGCACCTCCTCAAGCCTGTGCAAGAACAAGCACGATGGGAAAGATTTCCATCCCCTCTGAATTTCTACCCTGAATTTCTCAATCACATGAAGTGTGAAACAACTTTTTTTTTTTCCTTTTATAATCCAAACGCCTTGTTAAAAAAACAAACCCGTTTCCTCCCTTTTCTTGTTAGAGGTGTTTAAAATTATTCGTTTTCAAGGGAAAGAGGAAGAATATAATTAATTCCTCCTAGAAATGGTGTTAGGGCCAGGAAACTGAAGTTTTCAGAATGAGAGTCTCTCTGGTCAGCCAAAAGATCAAGCCTCTGCTGTTGGGACCGATAAGGAAGGGGAGTGGTTTAGATAACTTGGCAGACTTTATTTTATTCTTCATCTGGAGGATTAATACTCACCGCCTTTTTTGCAATGTAGCTCTACTCTATCACTAATAAGAGTTTGAAATTTGTTGTTTTAATATCATGCATGACCTAATTTAATAGAGATGGGTTAGGAATAGGCATAATCTCAGGTCATCCAAGCACCCAGACCCTGCAATTTAAGTGTGTTTTTCCCGATCCCACTAAAGAGCCCCCTGAATTCCAAGGGCTGCAGCCCCCTGCACCTCTTAAGAATGCTGGCAGCTGGCTCAGGATCGAAAGGCTGTCAGCAAAGAGAAACCTTCCCCTCCATAAACACTGCAGACAAATTAAAAATGGTAAAAGGGAAATCAAGACCTTTAAAGTTCAAACACTTTTCGGTGCCTTTTAAAGTTTTTTTGCTCTAGGCCCTTGCAGACAGCACAATCTTTGGAGACCTTGGGATTCTCTTTAATCACCCAGCCAGGCTGCAGTGGTCTGAAATGATTACACATTTACATAGTAATAACCCCAACACTCCCCACATTATTTCATGGCTAGCATATTTCCACTCAGCGAGTGATCCATGTGTTTTAAATTATAACCTGTACATAGGAAATTAGTTACTAAGTACGATATTCACGGGCTCATCTGACACTTCTAATTAAGGTGATTTACACAGAATTATCTTACGAAATAAAAAAATGGTGTTTTGCTAGCTAATAAAATATAATTACTACCCGCTTTTCTAAGTTACAGTTAGTTTTAATCTATTTGGGGAATTGTTTATCTAGTTCATTACAGCAAAACAACTTCTTTACCTTTTAGGCACCCCCCTCAAAGTACCAAAGAAGAGCAAGGAACAACCTGGGAAGACCCAACGATTTTGGCAGCCTCCGTGCTCCAGGACACACTGTTCCTTTAGATTAGGGACCATCAGCTTTAAGAGGAGCCTTTCCTCTTAGCAAGGCTCTTCACAGTGAAAGCAGAACTCAGGCTACACCAGAGACACGCAGATGTCCTTTAATGCTAGGCACACACATTTGGTTAGGAGCATCCCCAGGTGCAGCTGGGAATCCCCTGGCGTGTCCCTGAGTGAGCTCCAAGGGGCTGTTCAGGCCCAATGCTTCTGTCATGATTTCCCAAAGGGCAGCTCAGCAAGCCAAGTATGTGCCCTCCTTATCCACAGTCTTGGGGTTTCCTCTACCCCTGCCATGGTTGCTGTTACACAAAATTACTTCCAAGCCTATTTACTTTGTTATGGTCCTGCCTTTTGGGGTGTGCTTGCCATGGGAAATAAAAAGGCAACACGCATGGAATGGTCCCTTATCACCCTCATGAATGGAAACTGCTGCTTCTTCCCACAGGGAAAAATCAGGTCATTAGCTGAAGGTGAAGTTCTCTGAGCTGGGGCAGCTGCAGTTGCTCCTGCTTATCCCTGAAGGAGCAGGTAAGAGAGCTGCTGCCATGCAGCTGGAGCCTTCCAGCTCTGCCACTCTTCCACAAAACCCCTTCCCCTGTTTGACAGGCATCAGCCTGTGCAGCTCCCACATGAGATCCTGCTAAACCAAAAGATTTCTACAGGCTGCTGACAATGGATGTATTTCACTAAAAAAACCCCAAAAGCCAACCAAACAACCAACCAAAAAAAAAAAACAAAAAACAAACCAAAACAAACCACCAACCAAAAAACAACTGGAAACAATTTATTTTTAGCTGTAGGATTCGTGGCTTGAACATGCAGCCTCGGGATGGGAGCCCCAGCAGCAGAGAAAGCCTCTGGCAGAGCCGTGGATGGAACTCCAGGTGTAATGGAGCAGTTGCTGGATAGAGAGGGAATTGGATTTTTGTGAATGCCAGTTTAAATAAGTGGAAGTGTCACTTGATGCTTAAATAAGGAAATGGGAGTTTGATTTTACACCTAGCTGCAGGTGACAGCCCTCAGCATGGCCAGGTGAGGTCTGTGCCATCACAGGAAGCACACTGGGGTTTTTACCCTGCTGTGGCTCCCCCAGTGGCACCTGCACCCATGACAGGAAAAGGGGCTGAGTGATGCAAATAAATTGCCAAAGAGACTGCAGTCAGGGCTAGAAATGTTCTGCTCCTGTAGTGCCAGACGTGCTTCCCACATGCTCTCCCTGTCAGTATTTGTGAGACCTCAGTGACCAACACAGTCAGTTGTGACAAATCTGACCCACAGGGCAGTCACCCACCTCCCCCAAAGAGATGAAATGCAGCAGAATCATAAAACACTGTGGCATGACCTGACCATGCTGAAATCCCCTATTTGCTCTGTCCTATTCACATCCCCAACTCTTTCTGCCCTGCTGGATTTTCCTTTATCAACCTCTGGTACCCCATGTCCCCATCAGAGTGGATAACAGATTTCTGGGTGATGGTCCATGTGTGCAGGGCCAAACAGGAGACCGTGGCTGAGGGGGTAGTTTCATTTCTCTCCCACTATTTGAAAAGGAGGTGGCTGGAAAAATAAAAAGGAAAATTGGAGGGAAAGGTCATGCATTAGATTGATTTGGGGGGCTCTTTGCTACCATGGCTGTAATGACTGTTTAATTATTCCCAGCTCATGTGGCAGTTCAGAAGAGGCTCTGCAGAAGACGTGCATCGCCCCAGGGCAAATAACTGACCGGAGATTTATTTCTCACCCTTGGGTTTCCACACACCCCTTCCCAGCCTCCTGCTGCCCTGAGAGCCAGCAGCTCTCAGAGGAAGGCTTTGCCCTCCAGAGTTTCAAACCTCAGCCTTCAAATTCATATCCAGGAGTCAGGGAATGGACTGCAGGTACCACAGGTCTGAAGGCAATTTAAGGAGTGTTCGTAGCCCTTTTGGGGCAGTGCATGAGCAAGGGAAAACATGACCCATACTTTTTTTCACTTGGTGTGCTACCCTGGAAGCTCTTACCCATGAGAAATGCTTCCCACCTATGGATTATGGACAGCAGCCTCTGCCTGCCCTGGGGTCTGCCATGGAGGAGAGGAACAGGGCATCTCTAAGCAGGGCAGGCAGCTGCTTGGCTTGGGCTCTCTCCTAGGAAAAGCTGTGGGTGAAGGGTCCAGGCTGCTGTCATTGCCACCCTCAAAATGCTCAGGAGGAAGCTGGAGGGTCTCTCTTCCCTCTCTGTCCATGATTAATCTGCCACAGTGAGGGGCAGGGACACAAATCAGAGCAGGAATGAAAGAGGATAAATCCATGGTATCAGCAGCACCACATTGGCTAGATAATAAACAGACTCCTCTCCTCATAAATTTCTCTCCATTCCCGCATGTTTCCCCGCCACCAACACTGGCAGACCTGGAGCTGGGCTGCTCCTGGCCTTTCTGATGTCCTGGCTGGTGGGAAGAGCTGTGGCTTTGCCAGGGAACTGGGACCCTCCACCTGGTCTGGCATCCTTCACTCCCTGCCCAGACTGGGGTGCAGCAGGAGCACCAGGATGGCACAGTGGAGCACCATCCAAGCCCACTGGGGTTTGGAGGATGCATGGGACACCTGAGGTGACTGTGGTGAGGTGATCCATACCAGCATGGGGAGTGGGTGGGAGAAGCACTAGAGACTAAGCATGCTTCAATTTACTTGGTTGTTTCACTCTCTGTCTCAGTGCCCCAGGACACCTCATTCTCACTGCCCCGCACTGTGTCCTCACTCCTCATTTTGGTAGCAGCCAGCTCACCAACTTCTCCACACATCACATACATGGATGTGACCCTGTTAGCTGCCTTGTGGTGGCAGGTGGTCCTGACCCTGCTTGGGGATCACCAAGAAGCTGACACTTCAGGCAAGTCTAATTTAAATTGGGCAGGAGTCAAACTGCTGGAGAAAGCTTCAGGTGATACCACCTAGTTGGAGATGCATCTGTAAAAAATGGAAAATGAAGCTGGACCCCCCTGACTGAGGGCTGAGGTTCTGTGCTGAACACCTCTGCTGTTGGTGGCATGGGATGTCCCACTGCTGCTGTGGGGCAGGACTCTCTCTCCCCCAGGGAATCAGGGCAGAACAGGATGGGAAAACCCGTTCTGTGTCCCTGGAGCAGCTCCCAAACACCAGCCTGTCCCTACAGCCTGGTTTTGCTGGTGAACAGTGGCTGCAGAGCAATCGTGGAGGTCTCACACCCAGGAGGAGCACTGAGGAGACATCACACACAATGGACTGCCTGACTGAACACCTCGGGGGAAACCAGAGCCCTTTGGGAAGGCGCTGGGAGCCCTGGGAGCGCACAGCCAGGGAGAGGGGGCTGCAGGAGAGGTGCCCAGTCCCACCTGCAAGGCACACTCAGGCACTTAATAGCACCTGTCCCCAGCAGCTCCCCGGGCTGGATTTATGCCTTGAGGGGTCACCTCTGGCGAGACTCTAATAACACGACTTTATTAGCTTTCTTGTTCCTTCTTTAAGATACACTAGCAAGGGGGGAGGAGGGCAGCAGCACCTCGGGAAAGAACGGGGGTCGTATGGATAGGAAGCAGCTGCCCTCGCAGTTCCCCTTCTCCGTGACAAGGGGGAGAGGGAGAAAAATGATGCTCCCTTGAAATTTATCATGCACCCAATTACAATGTTAATTGGCAAGTCCCAGAAATCAATTAATTCGCAAATTTTTTTCAATTAAAAATTAAGATAAATCATAAAACGTTATTAAGCAAAGGCCAAACTCCATGAACTTTTTTTTTTTTTCTCTAGGCATCTGGGTTTTTTAAAAATTTAAATAATAAAAAAAAAAGAGCTGTGTTGCCAAAGCCCGATGCCCTTGAGTGCCTTTGCTGAAGCGCAGGGGGCTGTCATCAGCAGGACTGGGCTGAAGACAGATAAAAAAATATCGACCAGTCGGACACACTGCTTCTGCTTTATTGATCAGGCGGGAATTTAACTTGCTGTGCATATCCACCGTGTCAGCAAGGGCCACGGGCGAAATTAAAAGTACTTGGCTTGGAGATGTCGCCTTGATACCGGGGGGTGGGGAGAGATGGAGGGAGGGGGAAGAAGAGGGGGAGAAAGGGAAGAGAAGAAAAGAAGAAGGTGGAAAAAGAAGAGGGAAAAAGAAGGAAGAAAGAGATGGGGTAAGTTGAGGAGCAGGAGGTTGCAATGCCTGCTTGCAATCTCACTTGTTGGTCAGGGCTCCTTCCTCTCTCTGCAGAGCCCGCAGGTGTCCACTGCGTGCAAGGAAGGGAATCATGTATTCCAACAGAGCATTGGAAAAAACCCTTCACTCCAAACCATTTCTAACCTCTCTCATTCAGAGGCTGGGGGACCTGCAGCATCTGCTGCACAAGAAGTCTGGGGAAGTAGCTGGTCATCAAGTTAAAGTCCCCAGGCATAAATCAAGGAGACCTGAGGCGAGAGCCATGACCCTGATGTGACACATGACAACAGAGCTAATTCGTGTTTTACACACCCTATTTATCCTGCAGGGCCTGGCAGCACGGCCACTCGCCCTTCCCCAGCAGCCACCCGCCCACGCTGGCCCGGGGAAGGTCCTCCAAAGGTCCTTAGGGACAGCACAGCGCTTGGCAGAGCCCACAGAAATGAAAGGAACACTGCTCTGGGGCAGTGCAAGGAAAGGAGCAGCTGTATTTGAACAGAGGGTTCCCTGGGCAGGAGAGGGGTGTGAGACACATCTCATAACCTGCTCTGGGTCCTTATTGTGACCAGGAGCAACAGATCAAGCCTCTGTCATTTGGGCACGCAGGGATGATGTGCTTGCGAACCTGTCCATTAGCAGGAGTCTCCAGTGCAGAGTCTGAGGGGCTAGCATGGGATGACTTCAATCAGAAAGACCATGAAACACTGGGAAAGCAACCTGTGAAAGACGTGAAAAGCAGGACGCATTTCCATAGGTCTGGATACATCTCTCAAGAACAGTCAACTTGCCTTGTGACCAGTATATTTCTCAAGGCCCCACAGCCTTTGTGTTTCAGCTATCTTGCCAGTTTCCTCCTCATTTCTTATCCCACTGGACCCAGAGCTGCCTCTGTCCCCTGAGAAGAGTCACTACTGTGCCTCTCTGCATAAAGAAACCAGGAGCTGAAGCTCCTCCCAGCAGGGTGAGGATGCTCTGTGCAGTGCCAGGGACCGAGGAAGCACTTTCTGCTTCTACCTCAGCTGCAAAAAAAGAGTGGATTAAGAACAGTGAGAGGAACAGAGCATGTGTGCAAACAAGGGAGAGGAAGCTTCAGATGGAACCCAAAGGAAGATTTAAGCCTGGGCAGAGGTGCACTGAATGCTGCTACAGGAGCTGGATCACCATAGTCCTGGGGTTGGTTCTTTTCCTCTGACATGAATCAAAGCTGGCTCCAAAAGTCAAGCTAAATCCCCCATCTGGGCACTTCACCCTCTTTGACACAGGCATTCCCACTACATCTTACTCTGCCCTCCTTTGCCTGACACTATTTGGTTCTTTGTGACAGCACCTTTGAGGTCACAGAAAACAGCCTGCAGCACTTTGCATCTGCACCAAGGTGCGAGACCCCGCTGCCCTCTGTGCTCCGGGAAATGCTTCGTAATCACAGAAGCAGAAGAGGAATTATTCCTGGACACACAGAAAGGTCATTAGGGGAAATCAGTAGCTCCTGAGATGCTGGATGTGCAGGGATGTGTCCCCACGCCCCCAGCAGAATGGCAAGGAGCAATGAGAGCTGATGGCCTGGGCTGGGAGCAGGCAACAGGTGGGCACTTTGTAATACAAACATGCTCACAATAATCAGTACTGATTGCAAAGGAAAAAAGAAAGAAAAGTGAATGAGGGAAGAGTTTGCACAGCCATGGGGCACTTTGAGAACATCATCACCCTCACTGCTCCACCCTCTGGATCACTCCCCAGCTATACTGATACACCTCATCCATTTTTGGGGAGGTGAAATCCCAGCTCTGAAGCATAGACTTGCTGCTGCTAATGCAGGGGAGAATCTGTCAGCTGTCACACAGTGAAATAAAACACCCCCCACCAAATATTTTTTTAAAGGAGCATTGCATATTCAAGAACAGATTGTTATGCTATTAACACCACTGCATCCAAAGGCACATTCCCAACCTTCAAACTGCTGAACTCAGCAACTGTAATATTTGTAATGCGACTTCCTAAGGTTTTTTAAATGGCCAATAAATGTCTCTTCCCCAAACTCTAGAAAGAATCATTGTGGAGCATCAGCTGAGGCTGGCTCTACAGCTCTTACTTCCTCCTTTACTTCTACCCTCAAATTCATCTTTTCCCCCACCCTGAACTCAAACCAGAGCCCCAAACCTGCCTTTCTCCACCCAGCCTCCCCTCCATCAGCAGTGCTCTGAGGTCACTGCCTGGGGAAAGCAGGCAGGGATGAAGGGTGCTGCTGCCCACTGCCACCTCTGCTCACAGTATTTACCTGCAGGGTGGCACACAGCAATGCACACGGGGGTGTGTGTGTGTGTGTGTGTCCTGAGGGACACCCCTGGGTGCTGCTCTAGAATGCTCTAGAGTGCCCACCTGCACTGCCTAGGTAGTTCTAGGCTGGGGAAATGCTGCCAGAGCAGCGGCTGAAGCTTGGAGCTGGGGCCACTGACAGCTCCAGAAAGAGTCTCACATTTCAGTGTGCTTTGCCTTTAACACGGCTGAGGTGTAAAACAAGTGAATATATATTGAGTGAGGATAGGAGACTCACATCCAGATCAGCTTCATGCACACAAACCAGGAATATTCATGTATTCTGTGTCGACCAGCCTGGCTGAGGCACAGGGCACAGACACATACAAAGGGTCGCTGTTATTATTTCTTATTTTTGCCTTGGGGGGCACTTAGCTGCTCAGATGGGCACCTTTTGCTCTCTGACTGCACAGGCAGGGCAAGGAAAGCATCCCTTCTGCCCTGCATCACGGGGCCTCCCCTCACCTGCCTCCCACTCCCTGCTGCTTTGAGCCTGTGCTCTGCAAAGGTGAGCTCCAAGGCAATTTCTCTTTGGAGGAGGAATACCAACAGTCTTGCCTGGCAAGAGTTAAACCCCATAAAACCAAGGCTTGTAGTTTTGTTTTCTTTCAATTTATACCCTTCACTTAAAGGGGGGGCAGGTGGGGAGGGAAAGAGGGGGAGAAAAAAGAAAGCCAGGTGACATATTCTAAGAGGGAGCACCGAAAACGTGTTAAGCACTTCAAAATCTCATATATTCAATCGGCCTCTGGCAAGACATCTGCCTAATGTTAGCGCTTAAATATCCTTTTCCATTTTACATGCATTCAAGTCTCATTTGAGCGAAATGAAACGGTATTATTAAAGGGAGATTTTGCACAAATGGCCTGAATTTGACATGTCAAGTTCAATGAGGCTGTTACATATGTAACACCAAAAAGGGCTCGGAGGCTGCCGGCTCTTGAAACAGCGCCAGTGGCTCAGAAATGAAATTTGCATTCAGAGAGCCCTGCTTGGCTGCATGGAGCTGAGCACAAGGCTCGGTTGGACCCACACAGCGTGGAGGAGCTGTGGGGTGAGCACAAGCAGGTCTCTCCCTATGCTGTGGGAGACTGGACACACCAAGAAAGCAGCAGAGCTAGAAACCCAGGTGCCTCATTCCCACCCAAGGTAGCTTTTTCAAGGGAAAGCTGGACTCTGCAGCAGGGTTGGATCCTCCTGAGTGATGTCCATCACTGGTCCAACAGCTGGGTTTAGTCCCTGGTACATGCACAGGACTGCTGAGGCATGGGTGGGTGCTGCCCTGTTGCCAGCATGGCTCCTCCTGCCTTGCTGCAAGATGCTCAAGCTGGGTTGACCTTGAGATGTCCCTGTCCTGAGGCCAGGATGGTCACACCAGTACTGCCCTTGGAGGGAAAAAGCACTGTCCCTGTCTCTGGGGGATAGCAAACCCCATTCCTATCAGATGAGAAAGGGGTTCATTGGAGTGGGTGAGTTGCTTGTGGTGATCTGGGACATGGGTAGCATCATCCAGGTGGTGCCTGCAGCTTCCTTGTATCTCAGCCCCCAGAAGCTCCTGGAGAAATCCCTTTTCTGGAGTTGATCCAGTGCCCACCAAGTCTCCAGTGCTGCAAGGCTTCCCCAAGCACAGGAAATCTACGATTTTGTTGCAAATCATTAAGGTTTATTAAAACTTAACATCACAAGCCATGATTGGCTGCATCCTCTTTAAATTAGAAAAAAGAAAAAAGCCCTTGGAAAGTAGCCCCCTGGTTTGCTTCTCCCCATCAGACTGATAAGTAACAGCTGCTGGGCCATTTCGGTAACAAGTCGATATTGGCAGGGAGCGGCCAGGGCTGCCAGTGCCCGTCGCGTTTATAGGCCTACATTTTATTTTTATGTTTATTGGGTTATTTGAGATCATTATTAGTTTCTCTCTTCTCTTGTTGATGTGTTCTTGCTCCTGGCTTCTCCAGGCAGGAAAGGTGGGGGAATGGGAAACGAGGCAACCCACTGTAGTGAGTTGTAGCGAGCTGCCTGCTGGGGCTGGGCAGTGCAGGGGACTCAACCCCATCACACCCCACTGCAAATCCTGCCCACGATTCCCGCCTCCGATTCCTGCCCTCCCTGCCTGCTGCTGCCCTGGTCCCTGCCTCAGTTTCCTCCAGGACTGGGAGGGCCCATCCCTATGGGGAGCTGCTGTGTTACAGATTAGCCTCCATGGCCTGAATCCATCGCCTAGATTGAACGTTATCTATCACACTACGGAGCGAGTCATTATTTAATAATTAATAAAGACCTCTGATTCTTCCTTGCCGCCTGCGTGGCTGAGCGGAGCAGGCCAAGGAAGCGAGGGCAAGCCAGGGAGAGCTGTCTCCTCTCTAACTGCTGCTGTTATTTAAAGGAATAATGCCATTCTTTTTCATTTGTCAGCTGGCCCACAATGGCCCTTGTCACGCTTTATGATTTAGGGTTTCCTTTCCTTTCCCATTAAACGCCACCTTCCCATCACCACTTCGCGCCAGCCAGCCTCTGCTCCTGGCTTGCAGTTTCAGTTTCACTCTGATATTGGCCCAACTTCTTTGATGGGCTCCTCCGAGCACTAATTGCTTCTGTTCATTTAAACCTGTTCACTAATTTGCAGTGGCCCTTTATTAAGTTGGATGCGGCCCAAATTACACCATAAATTACTCTTGCAAGGGGACTGGGTGTCGCGGGGGATAAATGGCTGCCTGTTCCCTGCTTCCCCCTTCCCTATCTTCCTGTGCAATGCACAGGGAATGTGGGTGTCAGCCTGAGGGTGCAGGTGCCAAATTTGGGGTATCTCAACCCAGATCCATTCTGGGAGGTGTCTCCTTCTCTAACTAAAGCTCCCTCCTGCTCCCTCCATCTGCAATGGCTATCACTGAATCCAAGAAGATCCAAGCCAAGCAGGGATGGATTCTACATCCTCCATACTGTGCACAGCCATGTGCAGCCCTCACCCTGGCACACACACACTGACACACATGCTGTCCCTCCTCTCCTACCACCTGCTGATGTAACTTTGCTTCGAGTAGGCAGTTTGATTCCTTTCCTCACCTTTTAATGACCGGAGAATTCATTAATAATTGAAATAAACACGCTCTTTCCCAAGGCTGCTGACTTTTATTAAGGCAGGGCCAGGGATTTGCCAACCCTTGGCTGCAGCCATTTCCTAAATAACTGCTAGCAGTTAAAAGGCAATTTTTTTTTTTAATAGGTGACTTTTTTGCACTGAGGGTAGCAGAAGGGAGCTGAAGGCAGCTGAGGAGCAGTGTGCACCAATGCTGCAGGGCTGCTCCATCAGGGGGTGTCAGCAAAATGAGAGCTGCTCACTACACACACGTCCCCTGGGAAAGGGATGTCTGTGACCTCCAGGAGGGATTTCTGCCTGCCTTTACCATTGCAGTGAACCCCAGAGAAATGTTTCTGCCCCATTGGCTAGCACTAGATCCCCCACATCTTGTAGCTGCGGGCACCACCATCTTCTCTGCCCCATGCAGGTGCCTCAGCCAGATCACCAGGGATGCTGATGGACCCCAGGGAGCTGCTTACCTGATGTTCAGCTGCGTGAGCTTCTCCAGCTCCTGCTCCATGTGCTCCTGCAACTCCCCGGGGCGAAGAAGGACCTGGCAGATGGGGCAGATTGGAGCCTGGCTGTCAAACAAAGTTGCTTTCTTTTTGCCTGTGAGAAGGAAAAGAAGGGGAAAAGCTTTAGCTCAGATCAGCTGCCATCAGCATCATCCATGCTCTGCTTTGGTTCCTGTCCTAGCACAGGACTGAAATCCAGGGATTTTCTCATGGTATAGCCCTAATTCACTCTCCATCCTACAGTGCCTGGGGCAGGGATTGGCTCTCTCCTGCAGTGGCTCAGCAACTGGCACAAGAGCATCCCAAGCCTGGCTGTGGGCCCTCCACTCTTACAGGGAGACAGCAACAGCCCCACATTCTGGAAGTGCCCCTGTGCACACCCAGCTTCCCATTTGAGGTTCAGGTGATATGATCTGGAGTAGATGGTTGACTCTACACTGCTCACTGTTCCTATTAACTCATTATAAAGAACCATCTTTATCCTCCTTGACACTCCTGAAGCTGGGTGGGTCAGGATGATCCTCCCTATGAAGGGCAGAGTAAATCTCCATGGGCACACAATGTTGGGCAGCAAAGGAAAACCCATGATGTGAGGCTGTGGATGCACTAGGGAGCTCACCCAGGATTGCTCACCCTTTCCCAGGGCTGGGCTTGGGCCCCTTGTCCCCCCTGCACCACCAGCAGCTCCAGACCCCAGAGTTCTGGGTCGCTGGGGTTGTATCACCCCTGGGTGAGATTTGGGGCTGCCTGTGTACCCTAATCCTAGCTGGGTTGAGCCTCTGGGGCAGATCTGCAAGCAGCACATTTCCTCACACCCTCCTTACTCTCAATCCTGTCTTCTGCTTCCCTGCCCAGCCACATCTCCCTGGTTCACTCCCTGATCTGAAGCCAATTTCTTCCAGCTCAGAAACTTTATTGCCCCCTCTGTAAGGAATATACAGCGTCTATTTAACATAAAATAAAATTCTAAAGCAAACAATGAAGTTCCCATAAAAGAGGGAAGCCCTCAGGTCCCCAGGCCCCCTCTCCCAGCTGTACTAGCAGCTCTGCTCATGAGAGGGCGTGCGGAGCCTGGCTCAGATGGCTCTGGCAGGGAGGAACGTGCTTTATAGCTGCCTCTTGTCATCCAGCATGAACCCTCCTGCTGGATTATTTATTTATGTATTAGACATGGATCAAATTGGTTAAATCCGAGTGAGAGGCAGTAATGCACAATAAAGCAGCCGGTGCTGGATACGAGGGGGCTGTGTGCAATGTGGCCTTCCAATCAGGAGCCAAAAGGTGCCATTTTATGGTTCCTAATGATGGTGGAGCCCAGTTAAATGAATCCCCATTAAAGGAATAGACCTTCTCAAAGGATAAAACATTGGCGTGAGCAGCTTTACTGGGTCGCTGCTTCTCTCTGTATAACTGCCTGGCACAAGCATTTAACAAGAGAAAGGGTCTGAAGTAAGTTTGAGAGTCACCTTGGCTTTTCTTTGCCCTTCAGCAGGACAAAGTGTAAGGGCCTGATGGAAGCAGGGCTGTCAGGAGGAAAACCTGACTGGTCTCTCCTCTGGACTTGGGCCACCCCCAGTGGCTCCCAGGCAGATCCCAGGTGCCTTGGGCCCTCATTCCCACCACCCTTCTGCCTGGGAGGACACACAGTTTTTGGCAGCATGCAGCCCATGCAACTTGGAACATCCTCCTCTCTCCTCCTTCGCTCATGTTTAAATAATGCCCAGAATCCAGCCCAAACCCAAACATCCAGCTCCTGCTGACCCTTGCGGGAAAGGTCGGCATTTCAGTAATTCCATCTTCCTCTTGGAGCTTTTCCACTTTTGTCTAGTGGGGGCCCAAAATAGCCCAGGAGCGTCCCCGACCACCTGCTATTTATAACCCCAACTTCACAGCAAAACAATGGAGCTGTCTGAGTCTCCCTCCCAAAATAAACAGGCAGCCTTTGAGGGACGGGAAATCCTGCTGGATCCCCGCTGTGGGGTGTGCAGATGGATGGGTAAACAGGCTGCCCTCCGCCCTGCTGCTCTGCACCCCCACTCCTGGCCCAGGCCACTGCCCTGGGGCCCACGAGCCCCCATCACCACCACAGCTGTGGCTGCTGGGGCTGGGATGCTCTCAGCAGCACCAAAGAGTGGAGCAGAGGTTGGGCATCCCCGTGTCTCCGCTCCACGGGGAAACCAGAGATGTTCCTTTGCTGCAGGAGGTGATGGACTGTCCTGGACCACAGAACTGGGATTGGCAGCCTTGGGTCAGGGTGCATAGTCAGGGTCCCCTGCTGGGGACCAGCTGGTACTCCAGACTGCTGGGATGTTTAACCCCCTGCACACCCAAGGCCTCACACCCTGCTTGTTCGCTGGTACTCTTCCACGGGGTGCATGTTCCTAAGCAGAGGCGACTTTGGATTTCAATGGCTGGGGCAACCAGGAGGGATCTCAGGCCATGAGAAGAAGCCTTGCTGTCTTCCATGACTGCTCCCAACCCCAGCCCAGGCCAGCAGGAGAAATGAGCAGCAGTGGCCTTACCCACCAGCTACACCAATGATACGGTGATGAATTTGTGCCAAGGAAGGATGTGACAGCTGTCACTCCACATCCCCATGACAGCCAGGGAAGATCCCCTTGCTCCGGTGAGTGCGGGAGGCTGGTGCTTGCACTGAAACAAGGGCTTCCAGAGGGGCAGGAGAACAGGAACCGGGACACACAGCCAAGTCCCTGATGTAGAGACTGCAAAGCAGGAGACAGAAGCAGCCCCAGCTCCTGGCCCAGGGGGCTGGCAGCTCACTTTCACAGGAGCAGGGCTAAGTGCAGCTGACAGGCAGGAAGGAGGGATCCTCTCCCGTGCCAGGAGGACACCTACGCAAGCCTCCCCAGGTCTGCGGCACCACTGCAGGCCTGCAGGGCCACAGAGGCTTCTCCTGGAATGTGTCTCCCCAAATCAGCAGCTTCCACATCTGCAGCATGCCCAGAGCCTGGCACACACCCACGCTGTGGTGACCTGCTCCAGGCAGTGGTAACCATCTCCATGGTGGAGGATGCTGGGTTGTGAGGAGAGGGACAGGATGGGCATGGCAAGTTTTCAGGCCTCTTGGTTTGTGAACACCAGGGTGGAGAGAGATGCATACAGCCCACCTCTCCTCTGCAGAGCAGAGTCATCCTGATATCCAGGAGCAAACAAAGGATGCTACATCATGTGTGTGGGTGGATGGTGCTGGGGTGTAAGTGCTCACCCCTCTGGATGGAGCAGAGGGCATTGATTTGCCCAGGGCAAAACAAAGGGCCCATATCCCTGAGCGAGGGGGGGACCTATGCCTGCTCCCTGCTTATCCCTCCCTGCCCTGTGCCAAACCCGCTCCTGGGAGACTCTGAATGGCTCTTTTCAGGCTTTTGTTTTTTGGCAGCTGTGTTTTTGTTTTCTTTGCCCCTCTCTCTCCCCTTCACTCTCTGGTTACTCGGTAGGCTCGGCTCCAGTGTTTACCCTCCGCAGCTCTGCCGCGCTTCCCTCGCTGCCGACCCCCCGCTCGCCGGTGCCAGAGAGATGAAAAGGCAGAGCTTTGGTGCTCCCGCTGTTTGCACGGTCTCCTGGGCTCCGCGGAAATGTTTAACTCCAAGTGCTGAAACCGAATATTTCCTGCTCTGAAAGCACCGTGCTCAATACGCAGATGCACCCCTGCGTGGAGGAATTTCTCCACAGGCTCTTTCGGAGGGCATCTGCAAATGGATCCCAGCCCAGGTAGGGACTGGACCAAGCCCTCCTGATCCCACTGGGGATAGAGGGCTGGATCCTTCATTCAGGGACACTGATATGGATCCAAGATAATTCCCTTGGGAAGGGTCTGATTCACTGCAAAGCAGCCCGTAATGGGCTCCAGGCTGGGAGCTGGGCTCAGGTTCAGGGGACACAAGGTAGGCATGGAGCCATGAAGTCACCCCTGCTCCTGCCCTGCACCTGTGCCCTGACAGCACTGCAGGGTGGGAGTGTGTCACTTGGAAGGCAGAACTTTCCCTCACAAGCAGAATGTGAACTACAGTTTTGGAGAGCATATAAGTGAAAAACCCGAGGAAACCAGCCCACCAAGAGTGCTGACAGCACAGGGTGCATACAGCCCCTCACCACTACACAGTGCAGAGTAAACAATGCTCCCATCACTCAATGAGCAAAGTTTACAAGGCATGAGGGCTCCCTCTGCACAGGAGCTCAGCAAGTTGCCAAATGAATGAAATAAATAGTCTAAAACTGCACTGCTCATCTGCACTGATGCACAGCCAGGTGCCTCCCCAGGAACTGCTGCCGAAGGTGGCACAGGCAGTGCCACCTGTGGCTCCCCATGCTGTCCCTCCTTGTGACAGCTGAACCTTGCTCCCATGAGGACCAGCTCTTCAGTCCCAACTCCTGATTTCTCCTACCTCAAACTCTTTTCCACTTCTGTGAGTACCAAACCCCCCCTCTTTGAGATGCCTCCCTCCATCTCACCTTCCCATTTCTGCTCTCTCCCTCCTAAACACTCCATCATTTAAACCCAATCAAAGCCAGTTGATCTGAAACTCTTCTGAATAGAAATGACCCCACGCTGGGGCCCTGTGGCCCCATGCCCTGCTTTGGGGGCTGTGCTAAACCAGGTGGGTGGTAATGGAAGTGCTGACACAGGCTGCTTGACAGCACTGCCACTGCCAGCTCCTGTAATAATCCCTCTGGCTGCTCTGCAACTCGCTTTCCGCGGCGATTATTTTCCATTCGATGATGGGCTTGCTGTTATTTGTGTACTGATAGCAGGTATCTTGTGTGACAAGCCTCCTTTCCTTCCAGCTCAAAAAACAATAATTCAAAGAAAGCCCCATATTAGCTTGGAAATAGCAAAACACTCACTCTTCTCCTGGTGAGCCCACGCCACAACTGATGAGGCTCACAGAGCCCTGGTAGTAAGTGGCGGCCAAGGAGGGGAGATGACAACAGTGGCTCAAGGCAGAGATGGTTCATGTGTTAGTGCAGAGCACTCCAGAAGAACAGTAGAGGCAAAAAATATATGGTATTAAAGTGAGGGAGCAGGAATAATGTTGATGATTGCTCTCCCATCTCCCTGTTATTTACTGGTTTGGTTCCAGTGCTATCCCCATGGAGTGACATCCTGCCTGCTGGGCACTGCCTTGGATCCTGCTGGTTGGTACCAAAAAGTATAGGCACCCAAAAACCTGCAGGTGAGGTCAGGGCACCTCCCATTCCTTCTATGAGGGCCCTCCCATCCCTCAGGCTCCTGCTGGCTGGGGATGCAGACCTCAACTTGCTGCCCAGGATGGGTGCCCTGGATCTGGCCCCTGCTGCAGCTGCTCTGCACAGGGCAGTGGAGATCCTGGTGCCAGAGACAGTGACAGGCAGTGAGGTGACTCCAGGTTTGAGTGCTGTGGCTGGGTTCAGTGTCTGGCCATGACTGCATCCACAGCACAACTTAACTCTGCAAACACCCCACAGAGCAGCAAGCACATCCAGACCACCCAGCACTGGGCAGAGCTCCCTTGGATCACATGCCCTTTGGAGGTCTGTGCAGGCAGGAAGGTGGCAGAGGCCTGACAAAATGGCTATTCAGATAAGAAAATATTTTTGAGGAATCACTCACAGCACAAAGATACTGCATAGCACCAACAGAAGCTGGACTTGGATTGTGCTTGGCACATCACAGAGCCAGTCCTGCCTTGAATCTGGCAAAGAGAGGCACAGGGATGAGGGACAGCTGGTTTTATACACCTAGGGTGAATAAAACACATAGAGACATAGACAGACAGGGGGACCTCTGCAACCCCATGAACAAACTGGGTCACAGAGAAGACCTGTACTCAGACTGCTGCATCCCCACCAAGAGCCTGATCCCTGACACTGCTCCCTGCTAAGGTGCCCAGGCTGCCAAGCAGCTTAGAAAATACACCTGCTTCTCTTGAGAGTAAAAACTAGAAAGAGATCTGAGGCAGAAAAGCTTGCTAAAATATTGATTTCCCTCCAAAGAAAGAGTTGTTCTTGTAGCTGCCTGTCCAGACAAGCTGGATACTGGAGAGGACTGGTGTAAACTGGTGCAGTGCTGCTGCCATGCAGTTAACCCCAGCTGAGGCTGGTCCCATGGGTCACTCAGTAAAAATGCATGTTTGAACAGCACCCTGGGCCCTTCAGAGGCTGCTGCAGGTCCCGTTGGGTCCAGCACCGTGTTGCTCATGGCCAGTGGCAGCTGGGCAGCAGGAGAGGTGAGGAACCCCTTGTGATCCCACCCTGGCTCTCCATCTGAGGAGATCATGGCTGCCCGGTGTGGGGCAGTGAAGATGGATGGAGCTGGGCAATAATTTAAGAAACGGAGTGAGTCTGTACATCCAATCACTTTACAAATCAGGGGAAAGGGAGAGAGGAGGGAAGGCAGGAGGGGGGGGGAGAAGTGAAAAGGCCGCGCAGGGAAATGCATCACAATTACTGTCTCAGCTCTAATGAGGAGCCTGTCATGAGGCTGTCATCCTGCGGAAAGCCACCTACTCAGAAAGATTCAATAAAAAAGTAGCAGAGAGATAAAAAAGAGATATATTTCAGCCCTTGCTAATATTCTTTTCATTTGTCCCAGCACAAAATAAGATACTGCACTTAACCGGCTCGGTTAAAATGAAAAGGGGGGGGGCGGGAAGGGAGCAGCATTGATCAATACCACTAAAAGCCGGGAGACACGGTGATGGAGTGCAATTTTTTTGTCTGTGCTGAAGCATAGCAGAGGCCCGGGCGGGGTAATTTATGATTCGTACGCATGCCGGCTAACTAGAGGCTGACAAGACAATGAATCCCCGATGAGAGGGACGCGGGCTGCCGGGAGAGCTGGAAAGGGAGAGCATGACAGGGACCTGGAAAGGAGAGAGGAAGAGGAGGATTGGGACAGGCTGATGGTGCTGCTCCATGTGGGGATGCTGAACTGAGCAGAAACACTTCCCTGGGTTTCACAAGGTGAAAACAGAGAAATGCTGAGAGCTAGCAAAGGAAGGTGTTGCACTGCCTCCTCCCCTGTCCTCCTCTCTCACAGCTGGGCAGCCTGCCCACACAGGCTTCTCCCAAGGAAGCACGACAGTGCCCAGCCACGCCCCTCTCTAGGTTGGAGATTGACCAAATGAGGTCAGCAGGAGCCAAGGACAGAGATGATCCCTTCTCTGCTCCAGATTCTCTGATGGGTGCCAGTATGAGTCGGGAAAAGCTCACAACCACGGAGTTGGATCTTCTTGCTGCTGTCCATCTTCTGCTCCTGGAATGAAACTGGAGTTTCCTTCAACCCACTGGTTCATCTCCCAAACATACAAGTCCTTGGCAGCAGCTGGGTCTCCCCAGCTTCAGTCAAGGTCCTTGACTTCAGTGAACATGGCATGGCAGAAGCACTCTGAGGGAATCCTACAGCTCTGCCTTCCATCCTGGGGCATCTCCTGGGGCATGATGCACCTCGTTCCCCCCATCCTTGAGCTGCCCTCCATCCCATGGGTCTTTTTATACCAGGCACCCAACACTGGCCAGGCTATGGACAAACTCCCCAGAGCCTCTGGGACCCTGGGATCATGCTGGCAGCTCTGCAGACTCCATGGCCCATGGCCAGTCCTTCCTCTGTGGGACTTGCAAAATGAGGCACTGGTTCAGAGCACACTTCCCAGCACATGGCAGCGAGGCAGAAGACCCCAGGGCTCTCTCAGTCCTGTGCCATGGCCAGACAGAGTGTGGGGGATGATTCTGCCTCTTCACCATCCCTCCTCCTCCTCCTCAGACACCTGGAATGCCTGGGGCTGTGTACCCAGGGCTGGCAGCTGGGCAACATCCACCAATGTGCCTTGGGCCCTGTTTGCTCTTAAAAGGGCTACTTTTTGTTGCTGGTTGGATGAATTATCCAACCTGGAGTTTCTGGTGGCTTGGTGGGAGAGGGTGGAGAGAAGGAACTCTTTGGGTTCATTGCCAAAGTGTGCCTTAACTATCCATGCTCTGCATCAAGTCTTGGGATGGAAAGACCTGGAGCAAAGCACCTTCTTTAAATGCCAAAAAATAATGGCAGTGGGAACTAGAAAAGGTGGGAGTTTCACATAAACATTCTTGTACCTGGCTGAGAGACTGTACAAGAGCTGGGGTCTGAGGTCTGGACACATTTGGGGCCTGTTTTGGGCCTTGACTCCTTAATCTGTAGCAGAAACAGGGATACAGCTGAGAGAGGGAGCAACAGCCCTGCAACTGGGTCTGGGGAAGACCTGCAGGGGTTTCTACCCCAGCTTCATTCCACCATCACATCCAGCTCCCTGTAAAACACACAGGATGATCCTGCACCAGGCTGCAGCTGCTCAGCTGTCTCAGCCCCACCTGCCTCCTCCTTTGAGTTCTCAGCAAAGGACCTGACTGCATCCTGAGAGAGGATCAGCCTGGAAATGAACCTTTGCCTTCACCACTGGCAGTGAAACAAGAGCCTAGGAACTACCCCACTGCCAGTAGGCTGGGCCATGTTAAGGGTCCCCCCACAGCCCAGGGAGGTACCCCAAGAGCAGCAGCCCCATCCCGGCCCTGCAGAAGACACTTGCAAGCAGCCATGCTGCTCCAATGCCCTTGACTTGGAGGGCAGTCTGTGAAGTTGGTGATATACTGATAATTCCAAGGGGTGATGTGGCAGAGCCTTTCCCTACCTCCCACCCCCTCCCTCCCTGCCACATTCCAGCTCCTCTCCTCTCCTCCCTTGGGGATGTGTGGGGCACATATCGAAAACACAGATATTGAACTGTCAAAACTATTTCCTACAAGAAAATAGATTCATCAGCTTGCAGCACACAGGGTCATTGCCACATTTTCCCCTCGCGCCAGCACCTGCACATGCCGGCGCATACCCAATGCCTCTTCGCAGCACCGGCACTTTAGCTTGTAGCTCAGGGCCCTTAAGTGACTTTGAGAAATGGATAATCGATTATAATTCCACGGGCCTCTCTGCAGATTTATCCGGAGAATGTATAAAAGCCAGGGATTGGGAGAAGCGGGTCCTTCTGGCCAACACGTCAATTGCCTGCGCTTTTCGTGCCCGGCTCGGAAAATCGCATCCCGAGCACGACTCTGTTTAATCCATCAGTACACAATCAATGCACTCTGTAATCAACTCTTGATCACTTAATTTTACACATGTTGGCTGAATCCCTTTGTTTAATCACTAGATCAGGCCGCCTTGTTGCACTGCCCCCTCCCTGCTTAACCCTCCCTGACCCTCATCCCCTGCTGTCGGCACTACCAAATGCAGCCCGGAGCCTTCATTTCACCTTGAGGAAGAGCTCCCATGAATTTAGAGAGTCATGAGATGGCAGAAAGGGAAAGAGAAGGAATGAAAAATAACACTGGAGAGAAAGAAAATATTTTCCCTTCTGTGTCTTCATAGAGCTCGTGCTGGCCTTTTTGATCCATGTAACAGCGACCACTGCTGGGGTTTAAAGGGGGGCTGGATGTCAGGGTATGCACACTGAAGCCCTGTGACACCCCAGGGAGAATGGGCATGTTGGGGTGCCACTGGGAAGATGCACCAGCAAACGACAGGCACTCATCACCCAGCTGCATCTGTCCCCTCAGCATCCTCCCCACCCCCTGATTATTTTGACTGTTTTAGCAGCCAGTGCCATTATGAGCAACAGTTCTTGATCTTTCCCTCCCAGAGGCATCCTTGGGAGCATCACTCCCATCTCACCAGGGTTCGTCTCTCTTTTCACGGCAAGAGCATGACCCTTGGGTTGTGAATGCATGTAAACACAGCTATTTGGCATTTTTAGCATGATTTGTGTCACCAGCCTGGTGCCATCTCATCCTCCGCGTGTGTTCTGCCAGCGTGCCAGGGTCAGTGTCTGAGGGATGCTCATAGGTGGAAATGTCTGATGGCCTGACAGTGAAATGCACTGGGATTTTGCAAGAAGATTTTGTTGCACTTTAATTGTGTGATGAAAGCCTGGAGCTCAGAGATAGGGGGACCACATACTTGCAATCCAAACGTGAACCATTTTGACTGGACACATAGGTCACACAGCACGTCCCTCCTACTCGAGCAGCACAGTGGTCATTCCCAGCCCAGCTAAATCTTCCTTTTTAAAGAGGCCTTGGTGCTGCCTCTGATTTGGCACGTGGAGTAACTGCTGCTCATTCCTGCAAGAATAAATGATGGGATATGCTTGAACAAGAGGGATCTGGAAGCACAATTGCCAGGGGAACGTGCAAATGTTAGCTTTGCACAGGAAACTCGCACAAAACTGTATGTTGACACCAAGAGGCCAGTTATAGGACAAAGCAGGCACGGATGTTTAAAGAGAATTCCAGTTGCTATCCTATAGCAAATAGCCTTCAAAGAGCCCCTGGAGCTCTTGGCTTCTCAGCATGGAAAGAGGAGCTTGTGCAAGATGAAACACAAATAAATAGTTTACCATAGAAAAGACATCCAAGGCAAAGAGCGAGATGCAAGTTTTAGCTCTCACATTAGCCAGCTGGGGTTTTATTGGTCCCTAAGTAAAAGCTGTAAATAAAATACAAACCCAACCTGCATATTGTCAACCTACATTTTAAAAAAGCCCACAACTTAATTGCACTCAAGAGCACCAAGGGGCGAAGTCGTGCACGGTACATCACAAGGCAGCCCACAGAGCTGTTTAGTAAAGTGTAAATCCAAGAGCTGAACAAGTGGAACTTCTTACCTTGGGATCTGCCAACAGGCACAGATTACTCTGCCTTTGCTAGCACAGCTCATTCTGCTCCAGAAACTCTTGGTAATGGATTTGTAAGGAAAAGGAGCACAAAATGCTCTCTTCTCTGCTCACACTGACATTGGTGGCAAGGACGAAGGATGGGTGGTGAGCTGGGTGTTAAGACTCCATCTCCTTGTTTCCAGCCTCCTGTCTGGCCACAGGCAGCAGAAGTGATGCTGCACTTTAGGGAGGCAGAGGCCAGGTGACAGGGACAGCAGCTCCAGCTGGAGTATGCCAGCAGGGAATGGGTGAGCCACCAGAGCATCTGCCCCTCCTGTCCTGACTGCTGAGGATTCCTGTGCCAGCCTCTGCAGTGCTCCTGGGGTGTTCCAGAGCAAGGACAGGTCTTCCCTCCATGTCAGGCTCTCATCCCTCCTATGCAAAGCTTAGCTGCTCTTTTCATCCATTTTTTCTTTCTACTGCATTCATTCTTTAAACTGTAATACATGCTTATATGTTGAGAACATCAAAATTAGCTCATCTGGCTCATTTTCAGGAATTGCTTGTCCTAGCAGATCCATGCTTGGGATCTGCTCTGGGCTTCACCTGACTACTGTCTGCATGGCTTTTTTTCTCAGGGTCTGCACTTGTTCAAGGCAGTCTGACTTCCAGGGGATTAGAGAAATCCAAACTAGATCATTCTATCCCCAGAGCTCCTGGGTGGGCCCTCTGAACCTCTGGCCAGGTACTACTCTTCTCCCTTTTCACTTGGCACACCACACACTGTCTGGGCTGGGGTCCTGTGCAGGAGCAGGGCAGGATGAGGCCTCACACACACATCACAAGCAATCAGGGATGCTGCTCTGCCTGGAGAGTTAAGTGCCCAAATGGAGCATGCAGGATGGGAAGCCAGGCAGAGATGGGATATGCCCAGGCTGGAAGAAGGTGCTGTCCAAGCTGAGGATGCGTTTGCAAATCCTGGTCCAGCAGCAGTGAACCCTCTAGGAAGAGCAGGAAAGGCTTTGCTGCAAGCCAGCTTGGAGGAGAAGGAGCCCAGGGATGGAGAAGAGCCGCCCTCACTCTCACCCACATGCCGACACAGGCGATAGCAGTGTCACATCCCTTCCACTGTTTTCAGGTGGAGAGAGGGAAATGAAGAGAAAAAACCCCAAAACAACCTGCCAAGGACTAATTAATATTTAATTTACTGCAAAATGTACTTATTATTCCCAAGTAATTGGCCGACTGCACAGCTGTGACCACTAATGAACAGAGGGGGGGCAAGGCGCAGGGACAGGAGGTGGGTGGGGGGAGCACAGGGGTGGTGGTGTCTTTGATCAGACCCTGCTGCCTGCCTTTTAATGTGCATAATAAGAAAACTTAAACAGCTTTGATTTTTTTTCCCAAGATCTAAAAATGGCTGTGATGCCACTAATGGATTGCGTTTAGCTTATTGCACTGTAATTGCCCTATTATCGCTGCAACTTTAACAAGGGGGGAGAAAAGGACTTTGGAAGATGGCATTTGCAAATAGGTTGTTGAATAGCACTGCTGCTAAACACAGAGAACACAGGCGAGTCCTCCTTATTGTGATTCCTAGCATAGATTCCCAATACCTGAGGCACTCAGCATCCCTGTCTCTATTGCTGCTTTTCGCTCTGTGATTGAACTATTGGCTCATTTAACTCTAAGGATGGGAAATATTTTTTTACCTGCTAATAGAAGCGTGCCTCGGTTGTGGCTCAGCGTAGATTTTTAGATCAGTTTTTCTTGACGGCTTATTCTGTGGAGAGAGTTAATTTCACCCCAGTGCAAAGTACTTAAGTGGGATTTAAGTGGCATGGGAGTCTTTTGCTGACCCCTCAGCACAAGGTGAAATCTGCCCTAAGAGCCTTCCCTCCCCAGAGAGAGATGCTCAGCACAAAGTGGGGACGCATCCTGATGCTTCAGCCTCTTAATCTGCTGCTGAGTCCTGGTGTTTCACACGCAGTCCTGACCTGCACAGGCACAGCTTTTGGGCACAGGGACAAAATCATCCCCATACCCCAGGCTGCCTTGGCTGATGCACGAAAAGATGTCTTTGCTAGATTGAGGGGATGTGGAAGAGCATGGAAAAGGTATTGAAAGTGCAGGTTTCTTGTTCTTTCTGAGTCCTGACCTGCTCAGACCCTCGCTGTTCCCTCCCAAGACGGGCAGTCACTGTAGCGGTCACTTACTCTCCTGGAGGCTACCAGGACCAGGACTGTCTCCCCTTTGCCCTGAGCCTCACCCCTCCTCTCCTCCACTGCATCCCCCACTCCAATGCAGTCCCAGCTGATACCCAAAACCACCACATTTGGCTTGAAAGCAATCTCTGCTCTACTTTTTAACTACACATTGTGCATTATCCCCACAGTAAAGCCGAAATGGCAGCAGAAAACTATATGCTAACCCAATAAATGGTAACAGCCCCCTTGGAGGCATTAGAGGGGAGTGTGTCAGCAGTGAGCCAGCCACATGGCTACCAAGGGAGCCACACAGCCAGAGGATGCTATGGGCTGCAAGGCAAGGAGTAGTCTGGGTGCAGTGGGATTGGCAGGGAAGTCCCCTTTCCTGCTTGCATGGCTCCTCTCAGAGGGGGAAATTCACACCAGGTCTGAGTATCTGTGCTGTACCAACACCTGCCCCATGAGCCCTGTGCTCCTGTGGGTGCTGAGCTGCAGGCAGAGGTGATGCCTCACTTCCCAAACTCTCCATCCCCATCTCTGCCTGAAGCCAAGCAGCTTTCTCTGTGTTTCTCCTGAGCTCCCCCACTCCTTCCCTCTCCCTTCTGCTCTCTTGTGCTGGCAGAACCAAGAAGCAGGCACTGCCTCAAAATCCTCCCCAAAACCACATTTCTGTCTTGCTCCAACTGGCAGATCTTGCAAAAGAAAAACTGCCACCAGACCTTCAAGGGGAGAAGCAATTTTGGTTGGGCTCTTGGCAGGCTGACCTGGTGCTGGCCTCGAACTGCTGGATTTTCCTTGCTGGATGCTGTCTCTCCAGCTTAAAGAAGGAGCTGGCTCTCAACCCATAGAGTTTTATTTTGGATTTTATTAGACCTGATCAGAGAGATGCTTTTTTTGGGGGTGTACCTCAAGGCGGCACTCAGACGCCCCTCAGCATCTGCCAAAACAATAATTAAGAGATATTTGATTAGTGCCTTGTGTGTGAGGAGGGTGTCACTCTGTAACCAAGAATGGCCACTGGGAAGTGGGTCAGCACTACCCTTCTTTCCCAAAAAACTGGTGCAAAGAGGGGAGTATGGCCTTGTGGCCATGACATGACACAGGAACTCAGGACCAGAGATTGCCTGTTTGATCTCATTAATCTTCCTGTGCTTTAAGCCCTCATTCCTAGAAAGAAAATCAGAATCCCATATTTTAGTTTCCTTCTCTGTTCAGCCTTTAAGCTCAATGGGACTGTGCACAGTGCTCTGCTGCTAAAGTGGTCTCATCTATTCCTCAAGAGAAACATAAGTAATGTTATAATAATAATAATTTATAATTATAAATTATAACCCTCCCCAAATATAATAAATAATACAAATTCTATACATTAAAAAAAAAAAAAAAAAAAAAAAAGGAAAAAAAGTCAGTTTCTGGCTCCCAGTTCTCTCCTTGCCTGGGTTAACTTCTGTCCTGCTTGTTCCTCTGAGCTGGACCAGACACGATGCTAAGGAACAGATTCCAGGTCAACCTCCCCCATCAACATCCCCAGTATGAGCGCTGCAGCTTGGATACAGACACAAAAATCCAGCACAGGCAAAAGAAAATCAACACAACACCCCAGGGAATTTAAAAATCTGACCAGATAGGCACTATTGATGGAGAAATATAAATGCTGCTATTTCGGTGGCAGCTTCCTGAGCCCTAAACCTGAGCTGCAAAGTGGATTGTTGGATTCGATTTGTCAAACTGGGAGGCTGGCAAGTTTGGGCAGCTTCAAAGACTGTGTTTTATGGAACCTTTCAGGAACCCTCAATAAAAAATGTATTAGATTAGTAATTTGAGTCCCAAATGACCAATTTGAAACGATTGCTTTCTTATGATTTTTCTGAAAGTGCCTGTTTCGTGAGAAATTGCTTGAAAAATCAGACAGAGTTTTTAGAGACAATTGTAACAGCACACACGAGGGCTGGGCACGATGGCTTAGGAGAACATTCATTTAATTGAGAAAGGGAAAAAAACCCTTTGTAATGCTTCTTCTGTCTTTCTTTGGCTCCTGCATTACCATAATAAGGTCTAATTCTCCAATAACTCCCCAGAAGGGAAAGTGCCTTGCTCAGCCCTGCATTCAGGTGGGAACAGGGTGGTGTGGGAGGGAGGCACAACTTGCCAAGGTCAGGTGTCCTGAGCAGAGCTGGCACAGGAGCCCCTTGCCAGGTTCCAGTTATGGCTCCTTCCCAGCAAACTGGTTTTATCCCTGCCTGCTCAGCTCAGACCTGCCGGGGTGGGATGTCTGTGGGAGCACTGGAGGGCTCTCGGTGGAGCTTTGTGCTTCACCATATGGAGACGAATGGAACACACAGTTCACACAGAACTGTGAGCTATGCCTTACTGTTTTTAATACTAAAAATGCTAAAGGAAAGTGCCATTTAACTATCAGATGCATCAGAAATTAAGTGTACTGTGACCTCCTAAGCCTCTTTCAACCTAAATTATCCCACAAGTCCACCACCCTGCAGTTATCTTTGTCTTTACTCTTTGGTTTCTACGCTTTAAGGACCAGGCTCAGAGCACATACTTAAGCCTTCTACTCTGACTGCAGGGCTCAAAGAGTGCATTTTCCATTTATTTAAAGGAAAACTGAGATTCTTATACCATCATTTCATTGCAGAGGCTTAAACTATTAGAAGCAAAATTAAAAAAAAAATCCTGAGAGTCTTGTGATAAACTTGTGAAAGTTGGCAGTCCTGAGAATGAATCACCCTTGGACACTGCTACCTGGAAGGTATGAAGGAATTACAGTATATAGCCTAATTAGGCTTGTTAGCAGAGCAGGGCTGATTAAGAAAGATGCAGAATTTAGAGGAGAAACCAGAGAAGGACTAACCTACCCTCCAACCTCTTCTTATCCTGTCCAGTAAATCCTTCATGCCCTCTACACTCTTCTGTTTCCCTCATTCCGCCTATTTCCTTAGGATACTGAAGGAGCTGTGTATGTTTTGCTCAGTGGTTAAGCCCCAGGCATTTTAGGGTACCTCCAGGTGTGGAGTGATGGAACAAACCCCTGGTTTTGTCTTGCTCAACTTATCAATTTCATCACTAATGAAAATGCAAAAAACTTGCCCAGATCACTGAAATATCTTTATTCTTTTTCTCCTTAACTGCTCCTATTGAAGCAATATTTTTAAACAGGCCATTTTTAAGACAGGAAAATACCAACCAGTAGGTTTTGCATAAATGGCAATTTGCAAAACTGCAAAGGTGACATTTTTGACATGAACATTTAACAAAAAATTAATATTTTGTCTCTTTAATAAATGGGTATTTGCAAGAGAGAATCCATTATAAAAAGAGAGCTAACGCAAGGTTCTTGGAGCCATTTCCATCAATTGCTATAAGATTTATATGTAAATATGTTAATGGTACTATTAATAATTTAATGGGGGCATGGCAAGCTGTGTTTACATAATAAATATGATTAAGTGTTTCCCCCGAATGAAGTTGCTGAACTGTCACACTACCCCAGGTTATTATCAACATGGTTTTAAAATGTTAATCAGGCAATCAGAAGGAAATAGTCCCCCATCCCTGCTGGACCATCCAAGTTGTTTTAAACACAGACTGCCACTGGTTCAGATGATCCCAAAACCTCCCAGCATTGCTGCAGTGACACAGCAAAGGCGTGGAGATTCGCTAACATGCACGGACAATGTTTTATCTGATTTTACTTTTTACAAGGGTGGACTAAGATCATCCACTTGAATGGAATCACTTCAGATTTACTTGAGTGTAATTGAGAAGAAAATCTCGTCTGAGATAATTAAGTCGCTGAATATGCTTATCGCTCCTTAAATCCACTGTGCACGGAGCAGGGAGAATTGCACAGTCCTTGGGCGCCAGGAACAAAGCAATTTCTGGGATGAGAAACTGCTGCAAACTTCAGCAAATTCCTACCTTGCTGGGCCTTATCCACCTGGACTTACAGGATCTTCCTTTATTCAGCCATCATTCCACTATTCTCAGTTCTTGCTGGAGCGGGGTTTTTTGATAGCTCAGACAAAGCCACTCTGGAGCTGCTGGAACTGGACCACAGAGGGGTCGTGGCTGCAGCCCCGGCCCAAGCCCTCAAACAGCCACCCCAGCTTGCCCACTGAGTCCAGCTGGCCAACTGCCAGCCTTTAGTGTGAGCAGGCAAGGGATGGAAAGGGTTAATTTAACCGCAGTGCAAGGCCAATCACGCTGAGGTGTCAAACTATAATTTTATATTAGGGCCTGTAATAGTTACTAGAGTTTTACTACAATAACTACATGTCCAAGCAGAGTTTAATGAGAAAATCTATAGTTTTGCTATGGTATTTTCTCTTAGTTTGCATAATTCCCTGAATGCAACCCAGTAAAGCTTTTGACCCGAGATAATAAAAAGGTGATAAAAATGGGCTGTAAAACCCAGCATATACATATATATATATATACATATATATTAAACAGCCACTACAAAATTGTGAGTAATTTCCACAAGATAAAATGAAACAAAACCCCTCTTCAGACGCAACTAAATCAGGGGAGAACAAAACTACACTAAACTGATAAATTTGAGCCGTAAGCAAGCCCAGAAATGTGGGTCATGGAGCTGGTCCTGGCTGAGCTCAGCCTGGCTGCTTTGGGGACAGCAGCTGCTCCTAGGAGGGATGCTCCTGGGTGTGTCAGGCACACCTGCACATCACAGAGAAGGGATGGGAATTTGCCTGAGGGTGGGAGTAGCCCCCAGTAGGAGTGCTAATTTTCAGAATTTAATTCATACTCCATGAATCATAAACAGGAGCAGTCTGAAGCACTGTACTGATACCTGGACTGACAGACAAGGCAGGCTGTTCTCCTAAGGACCTGCAAATGGAAGGCCAATAATGGACAGTCTATTTGGACACTCAAATAATTCCACAGAGCTCCATGTTTCATTTTGGGCAGACCACACCTGTTTCACCCATTTTTGACTTACAAAGCACTGTCCATTTGTCTGTGGGTGACAGATCTCTCTGTGTCGGCATCTTTTCCTCCCAGGTGGAAATTCTGGAGTGCAGCTAAAGGAAAGCCCATGCAGGAAGGCAGTGGAAGAGCTGAAAGACCAGCTTTTAAACCCCTCCCTAGACATGTTAAGAAACATGTATGTGGAAATCGATGTGTGTTCAGATCTCAAATGACAGGTGCACCTGCAGGAAGGTCCCAACCAAGGAACATGGCTGGGGAGGAGTGAACCTGTCCAACACCACTACTAGCTAACCAGTGGAAGCATTTGCAGCTCATAGCAGGAAGAGTGCTGAGTATAGGAATGGCCCATGGTCTGCAAATTGCCTGGGGAGACAGGTCTGTCTGTTAAGAGCTGGTAACTGCATCAGCTCATCCTGCACAACCCTTACATTGAAGGTTGCTGTCTCAATATTCCTGTATTCCTATCACCTTAGTTATTCCCTATACCTATCAGGTATATCAGATGTCCTTCGTGGCAGTGAGCTCTCACAAAACCCCATATTCACCTGCAAACATGGTGACATTCCTGACAGCTAGTGGGAAATGCAGTACTTGCCCCAACGAGGTCAGGGTACCATGGATTTACACAAAGATTTCACCAAGGAAGACACAAGTCTGTGACTTGAGTCTTCAGGCTCTTGGTGCCCCATTCTGACCTTGGTTAAAGCTCTCCTCCCACTCCCCTTGTCCATGGGGTGTGATCACAGAGCCAGAGCCCTGCCAGGCATGGGCTGGTGAAGGAGGGAAAAGGCTCCTTGGCTGAAAGGCACGCAAGAAGGACACACTAAATCATCACACACTCTCTCTGCATTTCCTCCTCCACCCTGCAGCTGGTTACAAGGAGGTTTGGATTGTAAATACAGCAGTAACTTTCTCCATAAAAGTCAGCCTCTTCGCCAGAGCCATCAAGGGATGGCACAACCCAGTGCTTGGGATCTAATAATAACAGCATCTTTCATTGCTACGGCATCTCCCACCCTGAGGGCTACTGAAGGGCTTCACAAGCATGCTCTGCACATTTGGATCTCATCCTGAAACGCACCCACCTCCAGGGACAGGCAAAAACCATTATTTACAGGAAGAATTCACGCGGGGTAAGGCAGAGTGAGCTGCATGGACACCTATTTAGGACACGGTAGCGAACACAAAATACGCCTCGGAGATTTTTATGTGCAAAAGCAGTTTTGCTTGGGATTCTGCATCACCCTGAAGATGGGGACATTTCACACACCTGTACCTTGAAGCACCTGCCTTGTACCCAGAGAATGGCTGGAAGCTTCCCTTCCCACCTCCCTTCCCCACCCAGAGGCTTGCAGTGTGGGGGGAGACACCTGGAATGGGCTGCCACCTTGTGAGGAGCACCGAAAGGTGGGTCAGGTGTGCCAAGTGCCACCTGCCCTGACCAGTGGCCCCTGAGGTTCATCTCCGTTGGGTCCATCTTTCTGGCAAGCTCCTGGCTCTCTGTCACCCTGCCAGCTCTGGGCTGTCCCTGTCCCGTTCCCCCATCAATCACCCACAACGGGGATGATGTGTTAATGTTTTTCCTATAGACAGACACATTATGTTTCCACACTGCCTCTGCACACGCCGTGTTTACGCCCCTTCTCCCTCCAGGGAGTAAATCAAGCAAATTGATGCGAGCCATGATTAATTGTGTATCTCGGACCAATCTTTTACCGAGTCCCTCACACGGGCAGGTTGTTTCCCCCCCTCCCTCCCCGATGTACAGGGGAGAGGAGAAGGCGCTCCGCTCGCTCCCTCTCTGCAGTTTGACGGATAGAGCCTGCCCGGGACGCGGCGAGATAAATTTGAAAGGCCTGCGCCGGGCTGTCAGCGTTAAAGATGATGAATGTGGGAGGTGAGGCGGGAGGGACCCGCCGAGCTCGCCGTAATGGATAGGGCTCTTTGGGAATGGATGCTCGCCCGGCGATTCCGCGTTAATCTCCGGGCTCCGCCGAGGTGCCGCCAACTGATAACAAGGAAATAGGAATGACAACAATTTTTAGCCGAGAGATTCTTCACAAAAATGCCAACCTGCTGGAGGTCTGACAGGCCCTGATTGAATGGGAGCAGGGAGGGGGGGAGCCTGCGAGCACCTCTTGACTAACATGCAAAAGATGGATCATTTCATTCCCCCGCCTGACCATCTACATTTATTATCATTTCCCTTAATTCTGCCTCGCTTAGATACCTGTCAGCACCGTTTCTCTTCCAAGGGTCAGCTGATGGGATGTGAGAGGGGCCGGAGACCTGGTCTCTCCTCCAGCTCGGGAAGCAGGAGCATCACGGATGTGGCTGCCCAGCCCTCAGCTTGCCTGGACACAGAGATGGGCGGATCCCCAGGACAGGCTTTGCTCCCTGAGGTGGGCTCATGGCACTGTCCTGCTGCTGCTCATGCTACCAACCAGCACCTGCGTTCCTGAGCTTTCCCTGCCTAGGGACAGGAGCCTGAGGATGCCTGATCCCTGCTGTCACCACCTCTGATGGCAGAGAATGTTCTGTCTCCTCCAGCCAAGGCTTTCCAAGCCACATCACCATGATCACAAGCCTGGTCTCACATGCCAGGAGCTCTTTGCTGGAACTCAGCCTTTGCTCACCCACCCCAGACACCACGGGCTGTCCCCAGCTGGAAAAGGCCCATCTGCACCGTGTGGTGTGTGCCCATAGCTTTGCCCAGGCTCAGCAGAGAGCCTCACTGCATCCCACTGTGCTCATGCAGCAGGAACCAGGAATAGAAATACAGCCAGGTCTCTCCTGGCCTGAGCACAGTGGGATGGGATCTTGGTGCTGCTGCAGAAGCTTCAAGCCCTAGAGAGGGTCTTTGCTGCTGGCAGGACACATTCCACCCCACTTTTTAAAGCTTTCTGCCAGAGCCTGTTAGTGCCACAGATGGTGTCTGACCCACCAGTCATCATCTTGATCCCCAGCTACCCTGGGGACCTTTCACAGGATGTTTGCACAGATGAAACCCCTGCAAAGGGTCCTCTGACCACTGAGAGATCCTGAGGTCCAAGAACCTGGAAGTGACAGCACAAGCTATGGCACTGACCAGGGCAAGGACAGCCTCAGGGACAGGCACAGGAGAAGGGACCCTGACAGGCAGGGCACAGCTGATATGCACCAGATCGGCCTTGCAGAGGGCTGTGGTGGAGGGGACCCTCCAAGGTCATGCAGCACCCTGAGATCTTCCTCCCGTGTGCCTGGGCTGACCCCTCAGAGCCCCTCAGCACCTGGAGCAGGAGCCTGGCACTTCCAGGGTCCTTCATAGCTGCATCAGCTTGATTGGGTGGAGAAATCACCACATTGACCAGCAACCATCCAGGCACACTGGGCTGCACAGATTTCTTCCTTGGGGTTAGGCGGGATGCAGACACCAGACTGTCCTCAAATCTCATCCTTTCCTGAGTGCTCCCTGGTTGACCTGCATCCTCTTCCTCTCCCTGCGGCCTCCTCTTCCCCTCTTTCTGTCCCTCCCTTCTGCAGACAGTGCTGGTTCTTTAACGACCCTGATCATACAACTATTTTCTGGCCACACATAAACGCTTTCATTCCCCCCCTCCTCACCCCTGACTGCCATCACCGTATTAAAAAGCAACCCGCTGCTGGGAATACATTAGTGACTTGCAGCAGATCCTTCTTTGCAAGGATAATTACAAAAAATAGAGGGACAATAACTATTAATATTTTATTGCAGTATTTAATGAGCTAAAGCAAATCATCTTGCACTCCACTGGAACGACATGCTTTGTCATTCTTACGTTCCCTCCATCATTTTCTCTGGCTCCCCATCTGAGAAGCCCTCCCTGCTTTCAAGTCCTCCCCACTCAATTTATATTTCCTCTAAGATGCTTTCCTCCAACTTGAAAAAGGACCTTGCTACTTTCTGGGGCTGGTGAGCTCTCCCTGCCAGCACATCCACTTGTACCCAATGAGTCCAGGGAAAGAGCAACCCCTTTATCTAAGCAGAGTAAAGCTGCCCTTTCATCTCAGGTGTTTATTGTCTCCATTTCACAGGCAAGGAAACCGTTTCCAGAGGTTAAAGAATGAGTTTTAAAGGCACTTTGGGACTCCGTGGGACTTGTGTCCTTGCTCTTGCCAGCCCTGCATGGTGCAGGTCACCCACAGCTCAAGAGGGAGTCGGTGACTCACACTCAATGGGCTGAGACTGCAACGCTGTGGAGAGATGGTGGAGCCCTGACCCCAGAGCATGAGACAGGCTTGCTCCCACACAGCAAACCCACTGCCCCACTGCCACACCATCGAGGAGGCTGGGGACATGCTTAGGAAGGCTCAGGGAGGCTAATCCCTCAGCATGGCTGCAATTTGGGCTACCCTCCCCAGGAGCAGAGGATTGGAGGAGTGCTCTGCAAGGCTGCCAGGGTGGCCCTGGACACCTGCACCTCTGCACACCACAGGAGTCCCTGCATGTCCCTCCGATGGGCACAGGCCCATGGTAGATACTCACTGGGCTTCCCTGGGGAAAACACCAATATGTCAATGTCTGCTTTTGTATTTCCCTAAATTTTGTTATTCCTGATTTTTGATCCATTCTGGTAGGAGAGAAAAACCGTGCAAGTAGTTCTATAGGCTCCAAATATTAGTTCTATATAATATAAGACAGTATTTCTCTACTTTATGTATATAAATATATGTATATAGTTCTATTGTTCCAATATAGAGTTTTTCTCTCTTGCTCTCTGAGTCTATTTACTGGTCCTATAGGCTCCTATATGTAAGTCCCAGTGATCTGCATCCAAGAAAGCATTTAAACACTTCCTAATGCTCAAATATCTCCCCCTTTTTACTGCACATTCGTTACTTTTGAAATCCACATCTCTCCTTTGAGCTGCCCTGGCCTTCCAGGTAATGTCCATTTGTGTCCAGCCACCTCCTGGTCCTTCCTGTCTGCAGCTAATGCGAGCATGCAGGGGCAGGGCCCAGAAATACACAGCCAGCACCTTGTCCAGGCTGGCAACAACCCTAGGAAGAGCATTAGCACAAAGCTCTGTCATCTTCTCAGTGTCATTTCGTCCTGCTGTGCTGGCCAGGCACCAGCAGCGGGTTTAACCCACGGCAACAGAAAGATGCCCGAGGGAAAGGCAGAATTCCCCTGGAGGAGCACAAAGCCAAACCAGGACACTCATGCATTTATTTGTGTCCCCTAATAGATAATGTTACCATGTGCTTAACGCCTTGTCACACACAAGCCAAAGTCAATCAGGCTTCACCAACACGAGCAGCCCTTAAAGGGTGTCCAACCCAAACAGATCTGAAACAAGACAGTTTCATTCTAAAAAGACTCAGCAAGGTAAAATTAAAGTAGGAGTTGTTATTGGCACAATGACCTTTACTCATGGAAGTGTGTGAGTAATGGAATATCTTTCCCTGAAAAATACTAAAAATATGTTATGGATACACACACATATATGTGTATAACCATAAATGTAATGCTTCCTCAAAACCACTCAGAATGTGCATCCCTGTCCAAGAAGAGCAAAACACAGGAACCAGCAGCATTGCAGGCAAAGATAAGGGGGGAGTTTTTTGAGTGTCTCACTGACTGAAAATCCAAGGCTAGGTGCTCAGCTGGGATCATTCTGACACTGATTTCTATCAGCTGAACCAAGAATTTCAGGATGATGGGACCATAGTAACATGTGCTCCAGCTGGTCATTGCAGCCCATAGGTAACAAAATAGTGAGAGGGTTAAAAATTCTTTACCTGACCTTCAGTTGCAGATGGCTGGGCTAACGGGACAGGGGACACAAGGAGCAGTTCCCTGTCCTCCACAAATAAATAATTACCCCCCAGCCTCCGTGAGCAGAGCAGAGATTTAATGTGCTGACAGCCTGCATTTTTTACCTTTAGTCAATACAAGAAAGGCCCCAAGACTATGATTCCCAACATCTGGATTCCATCAATATGTGATCTGTCATGATGTATCGGCATCCCTCCCTCTCTCCAGATTGAGCAATGCGGCTGGTTTTATTAATACGTCAAATACATTATCCGTGTAATACACTTGTCTGCCTCTGCCCTCCCGCTGCTCCCACACTGCAGATTTGAATGTATGATGAATCAGTTTGCATTACACGTCTGTACGTCATAATTTGTCAGGATTAATAGAACTGTGTGCGT
The DNA here is from genome assembly GCF_028018845.1 of Melospiza georgiana. Lineage (NCBI taxonomy): Eukaryota > Metazoa > Chordata > Aves > Passeriformes > Passerellidae > Melospiza > Melospiza georgiana. The sequence goes on along the minus strand of NC_080438.1, from coordinate 22,002,271 downwards.
GGGCTGGGGGAGCGGGAGGGAGCGCGTCGCGTGTGTTTAGCGCAGAGATGTCTGTATCACTTATTTATCTCTGCTCAGGCCGCTGGCTTCCCGGAAAACAGCGAGCACAGCACATCTGGGAATCGCTGAGCAACCCCTGTGCTCTCACAGGCACAGTCCTGCCTGCTGGTCAGGCTGCAGAGCTGTGGGAAAAGGGCTGTGGGGTATTTTGGGTGCCTCTGACACACTGGCATTTCCATGGCCCCATGCATGTGGGTTGAATCCCCACGTGATATGTCAGGCACCAGCCACACAGAGAGACACAAGGAAGGTGACACAAAGGCTCTCAGTCTTCCTCCTGGCTCTGACAGACCATTGTTACATGACCTGAAGCTCAAGTCCTTGCCTCAGTTTCCCTGTGCTTTGCATTTATCTCAGCCCTCAGTGATGATTCCCTGTGTGCCTTGCAGAAAGTAATTTATTTTCACTTTGCAAGTGACTTTCGGTCTCACTTATGGCAAAGAGTTGGGAGCCATGTGTAGCTGATGAGCAGCACCAGAGCCAGAGGCAGCTGGTGCAAGTGACATTCTCCCTAAGACCCAGTGAAACTTGGCCAGAAAACAGGTCAGGGCTCAGAAGGAGCTGCTGGTGCCACTGCTCTTTGCATACAGTTCACTTCTTTGTAGCTTTGCAGCTGGACTTTAGTTTTTCTCTGTAAACCACCAATATCAGCCATAAACATTATTTACAGTATATTACATAGGATTTCGTGGGACCCATAAGGACCTGAGAACACAACTCCCCATGCTGTTGGCCCCAAGGGTGACCCAGCAAGACCAGTGAGAGTGGCCTGCAGCGGGCACATGCCTTCTCTGCCACATGGCCTGGCTGATGCAGAGCTGCTGCTGATGGCCCTTGGAGCCCAGGGAATGCTCACCACAGTGCCTGACACCCTGCCAGAGCATCCTGTTTGTGTCTCTCGGTTTGCTCCTGGTGAGCTCACATGTCCACCCAGGACAGCCCAGCAGGGCGTGGAGCTCCTGGCTCATGGCCAGACAGCCCCGTCAGGGCAGCTTTGCTCTGTCTCACTAGCACTGCCTCAAACCTTGTTTCAGAGTGTGAACCCCACAACAGAATACCCCAAATCCTACTTCCACATCAGGGAAAGGAAATAGGAATGACAACCAAGATCTGCCCCTAACCAAGGTCCCACAGAGGCCTGGCTGCCCCAGATTAGTGATGCTGTACCATACCTTGCAAGGAGTTTTGCAGGTGATGCTCTTGGCCAGGCCCCCTACCCAGATGAAAGGGTTTAGGTTGGGCTAGAACTGGCCTCTCAACCAAAGCACATTAGGACCTTTAGACAGGAAACTAAAAAACACCCCTGATTTGCCCCTTTTGCTTCTCCAGAAGGGCCATGGGATGGTCTGGTTGAGTAAACTCTTCCACCTCCAAAACCCACACCCTGCTGCAAGCCCCAAACCCACCCCCTCTGGTGGTTCCTTCAGGAGTTCCCAACCTGCTCTTCTGTGTGGAAGCACAAGCCATGTCCCCAGGGGTCCCAAAGGATGCCCAGGAGTTCCTCTGCCGGGGCCACCACGAGCCCATCCACGCAGGGGCTGGTGCCACCTCCCTCTGCTCAGGGGACACCACGGTTCCATGCCCTCCCCGTGGTCACCACGTGTCCGAGCCCTGTCCCACTGCTCCCAGGGCTGCTTCCCAAGCCCGGCTGGAGGATGTGACGTCAGGGTCCCCGAACAGGCAGCCCTCACCTCGCTTTAATAACAGCTCCCAGAAACAATTGTACATTTACAGCCCAGCGAGCGAGCTTGGCACGCTGAGCCCGCTCCCCTTCCAAGGCTTAATTTGATTTTGACATATTGGCTCGAGATTAAAGGGCTCTCATAAAAAAGGGGAAAAAAAAGAAGAAAAAACAACACCAAAAAACTCCAAACACACACATACACACACACATGCACCCGGCCCCCCCACAGCCCCCTTTTCAGGGCTCAGGCAAAAGTGCTAACATTGTAATATTTTAAGTAGAGAAAATCCAAGTGTGCTTTACCCCCCGCTGGCTCTTATGCTGGGCTTATAAAAATTAAGTGGAAACCTACACAGCTGTAGGCTATAAATCCTTTGTCGCTAGCGCAGCAGCCAGGCCTGGTACCTGCCTCCAAAAAAAAAAAAAAAAAAAAAGAGAGAAAATAAATGCAAACTCCACGAAGTGAGCAGCCAAAAAAGATGCATAGGGCTGGTGGAGCTGGGCAAGTGCAGGAGCAGCTGTTGGGGCTCTGGGGACATCCCCATGGCCAGGGGGCTGCAGGAGGAAGTGAGGAAGAGAGGAAAGCGCCAGAGCATCAGGGAGAGCACAGCAAAGCAGTAAGAGCCCTCTCGGCTGAAGATCAATTAGCATCAATTACTGACTTCATTTAATTGTCGTAGAAGATGAATTTGTCATTTTTAGTCTGGAATTAATGGGAGACCTTCAACTTTCCCTTGGCAGCCCCATCAGGTCACTGAGTATTTTCTTCCTCCTTTTGCACAGAGGAGAAATGTGGCAGCAGGGAGAAGAACTGAGAGCTCCAGTGTCACCCAGATACCTGTCCCATCAATCCTTGCCCATCCCCATCCATCCCCTTGCGTTCCCATCCACTGCCATCCCAAGCATGGAGCCACGCATGGCAGCTGACTGGTACAAGCAGCTCAGATGGTTCTGGTGCCCTCACCAGCTCTTGTGCCATGCCCGGCAGCACTTTTGCCACTACCTTTCTTGTTTTCTCTTTTTATTTGGGCACCTTCCACGTTTTTTCCTCTTTCCCGCTTTCCGCCAGAAATTAATTTTGCAGCCGAGGGCTGCAAAGTGTTTACATTTTCCCCAGCAAACAGGCGACAGTAAACAATGAATGCTCGCAGATGAAATTGAATTTATAACTGCATTATGGGGCCAGATAACGCCCTAAAATAATACAACGATAAGGAAATTCGATTTGATTGCCACCACGAATCAGCTTGGGCCCATCTGCAGCCGGGGCCTTCCATAATAATTTCAAATTGGGTTTGTAAACCTTATTTGTCCTTAAATATTTCTGTCATTTTTCATTGCCAGAGACAGGTCCTTGGGCGCGAGGCGGCGGATTGGTCCCGCCGGAGCCGCGGCGGGTGCCGGCAGAGCCGGGCGGGTGCCCAGCGTGCCGGGCGGGCGCCGGGGCTGGCGCTGACAGCCGCTCATCCTATCCATCACCGTGTCGACAGCCAGGGAGGAATCTCAGCCAGAAATTGAGTTTGCCTCACAGGGGACAACTGAACAAATTAATAGACCATTAGCCAAGCAGTGACCTGAGAAATGAGGGTGCTCAGGCTCCCCACAGGTTTGGCAGGGAGGAAGGGGAGAGGCAGTGGCAGCCCTGGTTTTGTCCCAGGGGGACAGTCCCAGTGCCCTGGGATGGGAGATGCGGGTGGGCAGCCGGCCCGGCTCATTTGCAGCCCAGCACTGGTTCACTCAGAAACAGCTGCACTGGTGTGCAGAGGCATTTCCAGAATGATGCCGGATTCCGATGGGGGGAGATGTCAAGACGGGCTGCAAGGATGACCCACAGTAATACAGAGGGACAGCCAGGCAGCAGTAAAGTGAAAGGTAGGGAGAGAGTGACTAAAAGTCCTCTAATTTCTGAGAATGTCCCCCAGAAAATCACTGTACAGAAGTGCTGCATGAAATGGTGCCACATGCACAAACAGCTCCCAGCCCCCGGGTTCAGGGGCACAAGACATCCCCATCCCCAGTGGGTGACAGGCCCACGGTTCCTGCCAGGCAGGCACTGGGGTCAGCATTCACCCCTGCCAGTGCCAGCCCTCCTGACACAACAGAAGATGCTGATTTGGGAAAGCCCTGGGCAGCCCCTGTATCCCAGTCCCCAGCTGGGGCTGTGGGACCTTGCAGAGCACCGATCCCAGGAGGACACGATCCTCCTGCCTCCAAACACCACCAGGTGCCCAGTGCAGCATCTCTCCTCTGCACCCTCCCTCCAGCTTGCCTTTATCATCACCATTCATTATCCAAATGACTATATTTATTAAGTCCCCTGCCAAGGCATTACAGAGTGGTCTGTAACAGAGATTAAAAGCGGAATAAAACACCAACATGATCTCTTGTCTAGTAAACAAAACGATAAACAGCCTCAGCACCGGCTATCAGAAACACACCAGCCATGGGAGGGATGCCAAATCCATTGCTGCCACAACAGGCACAGACCAGTGCCTCTGTTCTCAGAGGTAGGGTCACACCTGCACCAGGGCTTCTGCTTGGCCAGCTGCTCCCTGCACTGGGACCCAGCTGGAGGGGTAAAATCTCCACCCACCCTGCACCACCCCACATCAGCTGGGATGCTGAGCCCCACAGAATGTCCTGCCCTTCCTCTGCCCCTCCAGCTTGTAGGGCAGAGACAGCTCAGGAATGTTCCTCTGTCAGTACTGACAGCCTGAACCAGGCTGGGTGGGTGACTGTCCCCAGGCCTGCCAGCCCCATGGCCCCCATGTCCCCCAGGTATGGCAGTCCAGGGCAGCAGGCAGATGGACTCCCACAATCCTAGTGGCATTTGCCAGCAGCTGGGACAGCGGTGGGATCCAGCAAAGAGCCACAGCTCCTTGTTCCTGGCCACTCATGTCTGCAGAGCACGGCATCAGCCCCTGCAGCATGAGGCTGCTTGGTTCTTATTTTCCAAGGTTTTATCTAAAGTCTGTGGAACAAGGTGCTTTATGAGGAGGCAGCAGGCTTCCTTTGTCTCTGCTGGAGATAATCAGGTGCAGATAGGATATATATTCTGTAAAAACATACACTCACTTCCACTCACCGGTTACCTTTTTCTGAGAGCTGTAAGGGTTTCAATTACCGGATCCTGGATTTAGTGCCCAGGGCTTTTTGGTGTGCGTTAGATTTATTAGAAGGTTTAGTACCAGCGCAGGATTCACGCATTTACTCCCAGGAGCCCAGCTTCCGTTCACAGACCCTAAATCATGAGCTGAGATGGGCTATTGTCACTTAGGACATTAGCATGGTTAACGTACGTGGGGATGATTAATAGCAATACACATGCAGCCTCCCTGTCCTCCCCAAACGCTGCTCTGCCACCTCTGCTGGGTTTTTGTAGTTGTTGTTTGGGTGTGATGGTGTTTAGGTTTTTTGGGGGGGTATTTTGGGTTTGTTTGGTTTTTTTGTTTGGGTTTTTTTGTTGGTTTTTTTTTGTTTGTTTGTTTGGGTTTATTTTGTTTTTTGTTAAGATGAAATATTGAAGGCACTCAGGGCCAAAGGTGTTTCTGCCAAGGGAGAGCCATAGGAAGCTCCTGCCTTCCCAGGGCAAGGGGAGGATGCACAGTAGCAAGAAGGGAGAAGAGAGCTGGAAGAAGGGGCAGAATGCAGGTTAGCAAAACCTGTGGGGAAAAAAAATATTCTAAGAGTAAACCCAGCCTTCCCTGCCAGGAGCTATCCAGCACCCCTTGTTCCCCAAAGGGTACCTGAGGCCCAATCTGTCACTGAAGGAAAGAGAAGAGCAGAGAGCAGTCAAATAAGCTGAATAAGAGAGCAGAGAGCTCTCTTTAATAAGCAGAGAGCAGCTGAATAATCCAGCCCCTCTGATCCAAGCAGATCTCCCCTGAAAAATCCCATGGGATACCTCACCTGTCTGCCTCATCCTCACATCTGCAGGAGCACATTCGCATGTTACAGTCCTCACTATTGCCCCAGATTATTGACAACAAGGCCAAAACTCATCACACCAGTGGCACCCCAGCATTTCAGGGTTAGAGCAGCCTCTGCACTGTAGGTACCTGAGGCTTGAGGTGAATCCTCAGCCCTGCCGCACTCCAGAGGAGACACAACCACACTCCTAACAAGCAAGATCCTGATGGCTTTTGTCCTTTTTCCAATACTGTGCTACTCACATTCCTTCTTTTTTAATTAAAGCAGCCCCAGCTGATTTTACAAGCTTGCCACTGATTCTCTCCCAGTCTCTGTGTCTCTCATATGCTTGAGTGCTAGTATTAATTATTAGAGCCAATTTACTGTTTATACTCTGATGTTTTAACTAATTACCACTAATGGCAGACACCAGTGGGCAATCAACTTCATTTAGTTCCCAGTGCAAACCACTCATTACCATCTGAGAGGGAACGAGGGATAAATAAAGACCGAGCTGCATGGGTGAGTGCCTGGCGATGAGCTGCAGCCCTGGGGAAGTCCCTGCTGCCCAGGGCAGGCCTTTGGCAGGGCTCTGGGGAAGGGTTTGAATCTCCAGCGTGTGTGGGTGGGCAGCAGGGGAATGTTGCTGTGCAGAAGGGCCCTGCAGGAGTTGTGAAGATCTCTGGTTCCTCACTCCGTGTGCTCAGTCCTGCCTTGGCACCAGGCAGAGGCTGTGAGTTACCAGAGAGCAATGTGCCTTTTTCCTTGCATGGCGAATAGCTTCTTTTCCCTTCTAGGATTCACCCCCGGGGGAATGCAGCCCCTGCTCGTGTTCCTGGCCTGGTGTGATGCCAGATGGAGCCAGGCTTCCCGAGTCCCAGGTGCCTCTGGTGTTAATCCTGCCGAGAGAGGAATGGTGGGTGATGTGAAGCCAAGATGAGCTGGGGCTCAGAGGTCCCTGAGCTGAGCTTCCTCCTGTCTGGAGCTGGGCTAATGAAGGTCACTCATGGAGATAATTCAGCTGTTTCTGTGTGTAGTGATATTGTCAACGCTGATCCTTAACACATCCCTTAGCCTAGCTTGTGTCTCTGTGTGTTTACTCTGCCAGGAAAGACCCTGAGGCAGATTTTACTCCCCTGCACCTCACAACCACTGCCAAGAATCTGGGATGTTAAAAGCACACCCCCTTCAGGTGGCACAGCTCTCCTGGCTGTGTTCCTCCATGTTTTAGCCCAAGAAACAAACACGTGCTGTAGAGAGGGGCCTGCAAGGAGGGATGATGGAGTAAGATGGCTCCACCAGAGCTGGGCTGGCTCTGAGTATTTAGGAATAAACTTTTGTGGGCACAACCCAGAGCAGAATACAAGAGACAAAGCTCCTGTGTGTCTTCCATGTGGCTGAGAAACATCTCTAGAAAAAGTGATGTCCAGATTTATTTGTCTCTTACTCCAAGACCTGTCAGCCCTGATCTGGGACAAACCTCCAGCCAACTGTACTTGTGCTTCTGGGGATCTGGACTCCTTCAGCCCTTGAACGTGAACCTTTCCAGGGGCCAGAGATCTCTAATGACCTGCCAGATGATCTCGTTACCAGTAGTGGGAGTCCTGCCCTAACAAAAGGGACCATGGTGTTTTCAGAGTTCACATTTCATCAACTTTAGCATAGTGCAGTGCCACAACAACTCAGCTGGGAAGCCCAAAACAGGGACACAAACCAGAGGGACAGGGCTGGGCATGACCCCTCCAATGGGGTCTTCAATCTTTCTCTCTCTCCCTTTCACATTTTCTCTCATTCTTTCATTCCCTGATTTGCTCTGTTGAAATCTTGATTTTGAAAGGGAGATGGGGGATGCTGGACACCTGCTCCACAGTGGTGGGGACGTGGTTGCCTGTCTTGCAAGGAGAGGGGGTTATAACTATGCACACATCTGAAATGTAATTGCTGTCAGCTCTCTCCATTCTTGCAGCACGAGGCCTTTAATCTCTCCCACCAGACCCATCGGCCCTGATATTGCAGCTCCAGAAAGGCTGGTTTTATGTACTTTAACCCTGCGACCTTTACAAATCCCATCATTCCAATCAATACGTCTCATTAGCGTTAGGTAAATGTATGGGATGGATGGGGAGCTGTGCTGGCAGGAGCCCGCAAAGGGTGGGGTGGAAAGGGCTCCTGCCTGCCTGCTCTCAGGGGGCAGCACAGCCCCACCACGCTCCCCGAGATCCTGGGGCATCCTCCTTCTCGCCACAAGCATCCTTGCTCCCAAATATCCTCCCCACAGATGCACACCTTGGTGTAGCCAGAGATGGGGGCCAGCTAATGCGGAGCATGGAACAAAGTGCCTGCAAAAGCAACTGCAGAGTCAAGAGCCCAAGCTGTTAACTGGACCAAGCTGTTGGAGTCATTTTTTTCCCCCTCCTTGGGAAGCAGACATATGTTTTACAGCTTTCCCCTATGTTGACTAAATGAAAACATACGGGCCCCATGGCAGGTGATGGGAAAACAGCATGGGGTGTGTGCAGGGCTGCCTGCCATCCCTGCCTGTCAGGGGAGCTGCCAAGGGTGGCAGCCACTGTGGATGTCAGGGTAAAGCCACGGAGTGGGGTGAGGAAGGGAAATCTTTGACACTTCCCATGAAAATGAAGGGCTTAATTAATCCATGGAGAAGTATGAGTTTACATCTCACCAGTGCAGGAATGCTCACTGTGCCAGGTGGGATTGACCCACAGATTCATGGGACATCAGTCCATCAAGGATTCTTCAGTAAAAGGATGGGGACAATCTGGCCTTTTGGAAGGTCGGAGGCCAGATATTGTTGCATTTTGTTTTTTTTTTCTGAGAAGAGGTCTCCCTTCCCCATGGATCAGTGCCTCAGCCAGCAGGGCTGTAAATGCTATTACTGCCCATAAAGCCACCCAGCCCTCCTCCCAAACCTGCTCAAACGTTTGACTCAAGTGACCCCCTGGCACCCACAGATTCCATAGGAGCAGCTGGCTTGTGGGCTGCTATTACTGCAGCATGCCCATGGTGGGGACAGCCTGCCCTGCTGTCTGTGCTTCCTTGCTCCTTGTGCTGCCACCAAAGTGTGGGGTGGCTTCCCAGGAGCCCACAGATTGAGTGGTCTCCACACCTTGGCACTGCCAGCTTGCCTGTGACATCTGCCTTGCAGATCCACCCTGTATCAGATCTGTGTCCCAGAGCCTGAACTGAGCTATCCCGTGCTCAAACTAATTCATACCCAGGAAATCCAGCTCCCCAAAAGGGAAGAAAATTACTCTAAGGTTTTCTCCTCCCAGCGGGGCAGCTGGGATGCCTGAGGAGGTGAGGGTGTGCTCCTTGTCCTGGGATGCCTGAGGAGGTGAGGGTGTGCTCCTTGTCCTCCCAAGGCAGGGCAGGCTTTTTCAGCAGCATCTGCAGCTGGGTTTGGTTTCTGAGCTCTGCTATCCCCATCTGCAGAGCCAGCACGTTACTGCAACAGCGTTCAGCCCCACCAGCCCCGGGCTCGCCTCAGCAGGAAATGCATCCTGGTGAATACAGCACACAAAATATTTGTGTATATCTATTTCTGCAAGAACCTACAAAAGCAAGGGCTTGAAAACTACAGGCCAGCTCTGTTTTTCCACATTAGTGAGGTTTAAAGATTTTTCCATGAAGTTTAGGAGCTGGGCCAAATACAGCTCTTGCTGGAGAGTGGGGCAGCCAAATTTTCTAGTGGGGATACCTAGAGCTGGATATGCGATGTTCCCATGTATGCAGGTGCTTTGGAGATGTGGCTCATCTGCTCCCCCTTCCCAGCACTGGTGCCTGCTCTCCTCCTCTCCCTGCTGCTCTGTTTTGCTGAGCCTTTTCAGCAAGACCTCAGACTTGTTGACAAGCACTAAACTTCTGTGTGGCATGAAAACCATTTAAGCACTAAGCTCCCCTTGGCTTTAGCGAGATGACTCTGAGGATCTCAGCACAGCCCCTGTCAGGAGGCAAAGGGAAGGAGAAATGAATAAATCCTCTGGTGGGGCAATTTCTCTCGACGTGACACTGCTCCTGCTGGAATTAAATGGGCAAGTCCTGAAGAGTCTCTTAGGAGTGGTGGGCCATTTCTGTGACCACCAAACAGCCATGAAACCTGCATGTGGTCCATGATAGGAAGAACTAGTCCATTGCTCAGAGTTGTCCTCTCCAGCAGAAAAATTGCTGGGCCCAACAAAGCCCCTGCTGTGCAGAGGTGCCCCTCTGCCATGCACTGGGGCACCTCACCCTGGCTAAGAGCTCCCAACAGCAGGGCACCCATGTGCAGGGGGCTCATGGGATCTTTCAAGAAGGGTTTTTTTGACACCAGTACCGTGGAACCAGCAGAAAAACCTCCCTCAGCAAGCCTTTTGGAGCAGTGTTGCCTTCCTCAGTGCTGAGGTCCCTGCCTGGCCATCCCCACCTGGCAGCAGGGCATCCCACACAGCCCCTGCAAAGGGGAACAGGGTGGCAGGTGGAAAGCTGACACATCCCCAGCTGCATAGTTGTTGGAGGAGGACAGAGATGCAGCCTTGCTTCTGTTTAACCTTCTGGGGCTTGTCTGCCAGAGCAAAGCTTAGCAGGAGGAGAGAGATTGTAGATAGTCGAGGGGATTGGTAGGGCTGGAGATGCAGGGACTGCAGCAGCCTTAGATTTTATCTGCACCTCTGCAAGGCTTGACAACCTTGGAATCCCAATCAACAGTTGTTCATAAATGCAGGGAGGAAGCGTGAGGGGTTAAAGGCAGAACATCAGCAGGGCACCAGGGGAGCCTCTTACAGATGAGGGTACTCGGTGCTGCTGTCACTATATAGTCTTATAACACCTGGAGCATACAAGCTTAGCAGCTCCCTTTCCCTTAGCCATTGCTTATGGACAGCACTGGGAGCAGAGGGAACTCCCAAAGGCCAGGAAATCCCTGCCAGATCCCTGTCA